>NC_044383.1:3912800-4212800 GCF_006542625.1 Nomascus leucogenys | reverse complement strand
CTATGCAGTTCCACGTAAAGGATTTTTGTTCAGCCAAAGGCAGAGTGGGGATGTGAAGCAGGAGGACACAGAGGGTTGACTTGTCCTAAGCATGCGTTCTGCAGGGGGGACTGCAGCACTCAAGAATTGGAGCACGCACAGACTTCAGTTATGAGAGGGTCCCGGAACCAATCTCCTGTGTATACTGAGGGACAACTGGACACACACGGACAGAAAATGAACTTTTACTTTTCATTTACACCTTTTGTCTTGTATAAAATTTCTATTTATGATTTAAAGCCAAAAGAATGTGTCCCTATAGTTCAAGGAAAATCTTTGCACCTGTCCCCTAACAGAGGGAGAATAAGTCCAATGTGGAAAATGCTACGATGTTATACCAAGGGAAAGGGGAGAGGAGAGGGGAGGAGAGGAGAATGGGAACACCACAGACCAAAAGCCAGGTCATGATGCCTTCTGTTCACACGCGGATTTAAGACGTGGTTAATTCTATATCGCTGTCTGCTTTGGGTCCGGGAGACATTTCAGGACATGGATAAGCCCCAGCAACCCGCAGCATACATGACTATGAAGAAACTAAGCATAGCACAGGCATAATTAGGAACTCAGAATGGAGACCCAAAAAATTGTAATAAATGTAATGCAATGGTGAATCGACTCAGCAAATGCCAGCTGCCAAATGTTTGCACTTCAAATTTCATCTCCAGTTGGGTGAAAATGTCTCCGGATCCCAGAACACTAGAATAAAACTCCATGCGGTTCCATTTTTATGGGTGAATCTGAAACCAGGTGGTTCTGGAAAGAGAGTTCCCACAGCCCTTGCCCTCCTGCGGTTTCTGGGGATGCTTAGAATGTTTTCCTAAAATGAAATTACAAACATGAATCTCTTATATGCAAGCAAACTTTCATACTGAGCATGCCAATTACAGGCTTGTCATTTTCCCTTTGTAAACCCCAATCTTTAGCCATAAAAATGTGCTTATGATACAACTTTTTGAGCTCAAAAAATCAGTTGGTTTTTTTGTGGGGTGGGGGAGAAGCAGGAATTTGAAAATGTCTTCTTAGCCATTTTAAGGGAAAACAATCAAACAAAAATTAACCATTGCTGGTCTTGATCATAATTCAGCAATTCTCTAACCTCAAATTATCTTTTAAAAAACATTAAATTATAATGTAGTCTTTTCTAAAGTTAGGGGTAGAGGGTCTCCTGGAGACAGAGGAAAGAGAATGAGTGCATGGGGATGGGAGCGAGGATTTTACAAAATAAAGCGAATAAGGAGACATGGAAAGTGAGCTCACAGGGTTTGACGATGAGCCCCCAGGCGTACAGCTGACCAATCCACCCCTCTGAGCCGGGGCTGCCACGGCCCTGGGTGTACGGCTGACCAGTCCACCCCTCCGAGCCGGGGCTGCCGTGGCACGTGTTCTCCGAGAGCATTAGGAGCATTAAGCCATATTTGTAACTTTATTTCAAGAAGGGTTTTTTGTGTGGTTTAATATAGCTATACCTTTTTCTAACAGCCACACACTCTAACTTTGACACATTTGAAGATAGAAGATCTACAGGGAAATGTAGAATCAAGAGCCATAAGACACTGGGTTACAGTTCATGAGAATTTGCAATTTAAGTATATGATGACTGAAAAAGAGATGGAGATGCATCGGCAAATGTATCTTTCAGCTGCTACATCTACAAGTAGGTTAATTAAGTCACCAACGTTCTGCAGAGAAAAGTGTAAAACACAGTGATCAAGTGAACTCTTCTCCAGGGTTACACAATTCATAACCTACACTATCCTCGGAGGAGGAGCCCCGTGCTTCTGCCGGGCTCCAGGGAGCTCAGCCCAGTGAGGAGGAGGGAGGGGGCCGGGGCAACGCACACCCTTCCCCACAGACGGCACTCTCTGTCTTTGGGGGCTGTGCTGGGGGAGAGAGGAAGAGGCTCCCAGGCAAGAGGCGTGCCTGGCCGCCCGCAGCAGCCTTCTGTGCTCAGGAACAGCTTGCACAGGGCTGGGCGCCTCCAGAGGGCAGGCAAGGGCCTGGGGCTGCAGCCCCACTCATCTCCTCCCCCAGTGGGTGTCTCAGAAGGGGCTGCAGAGGGGAGCCTGCCCCTCAAAGTCCTGGGCCTGTTACCCAAGAGACAGACACCTCCAACTTTCAGCCGGTGCCCACCCAGCCTGCTATGCACCAGGACCTAGACTCAGAGCCAATAGGCACCTTTCACCGCTCGCCACCCGTGGGCCTAGAAACACACACACGTTCTGTTTTAAATTCAACCACATAGCTCAGCACTCGCTCTCACCTGGTGCACCTGGAATAGCGGATGGGAAGAGGATTTACTGAGTAGCATCCACGCATCTGCCCTCGGGGGATGCACCCAAAACACCCCCCAAGAACGTGTCCATTGCAACCCTCCACAACTGAGTCAGCCCCGATTCCTGCTTTCTGGGAACAGTGATAAGCCAGGGACCCCTGAAACACAGCTCCCTCCACAAAGTCCTCATATCCTCAAAGAAGGGAGGGGAATTCGAAGGTAAACTTGTGAAAACTTCGTGATCCTCCGTGAAGTCTGCAAGACAGTGGGATTGCTCTTCTGACGAGACTGGCTCAGCCATGGGCAGCAGGCGAGAAAGGGCATGAGATGCGTGCAGGCCCCCTGACGCCAGTGCTCCCTGAACACCCCATGAGAAGGCTTCTGCCCCTCGCAGTCAAATGTGCCATAAGACAGGTACTCAGGACAAAGCCCTTGGTTCACAGGTGACACCACCCACGTGTGGGAAGGAAGCACTTGGGCCGGGCACCCCACACCAGCCAGCAGGGTTTGGAACCTCACTCCTCCAGCTTCCAGCCTGGCTCTTCCACTAAGAGCACAGCCTCCACCCTCCCCTACCCCCCCTCCACTGTCCAACAGGCAGCGCCATTTACCCTGATTCTAGTGGAGCCAACAAAACTCGTTGCTCGTGGAAACAGCCATGGTTTAGAAGTCAACTCTGCTGTACCAACCTCTTGCAGGGTAAAATGGGGCAAATCGCTGTATCTTCCCTGCAGGATATGAGGATGATACAGGTTAAGACCAGAAGTGTTTCCGATTTGGGATTGTTTTGGATTTTGGAATCTCTGCATATATAAAATAAAATATCTTGGGGATGGGATCCAAATCTAAGCACAAAATTCATTTATGTTTCATATCAACCTCATGCACATAACTGAAGGGAACTGCGTGCAATGTTTTAATAATTTCGTGGATGAAACAAAGTTTGTGTACAGGGAACCATCAGAAAGCAAAAGTGTCACTATCTCAGGCACCATGTGGACAATTTGTGGCTGTTGGGCCTCACCATCATTCCTGACTCTGAATTTATATGTGACCAATAAGCAATCATTGTCTTATACTTATTCACACGTAAGCACTTAACAGTCAAATCGATGACATACCATTAATACAATGAAAACACAGTGTTCACTTAGCAGCGTGGGGGCATCAGCAGAACACCTGCATCGGTTGTTAGAAACAGCAGCAGCAAGCAGACGGCGGGCTGGGCGCACCTTGTGTTGTCACTTGCATCCTGACCCCCACCCATCACATTAGGTCAGGTGTAGAATTTTCCGCTGGAGGCGCTATGTCAGCATTCATCAGATTTTGGAGTATTTGGGATGTCGTATTTCCAGGTGAGACACACCCAACCTGTACTGCATCCCCGTGGGGCTCTCTGAGGACTGAGAGAGGGCACAGAAGAGGCGCTCAGCAAGCAGCAGCAAAGAATCCAGAGGAGCAAAGCAGGGCCAGGATTCAAGCCCTCCGCCTCTCTCTGTTTAAGAAGAGTGTCTCAAAGCATCTGCTCTTCAGGGTGGGAGATGTCCCATTTAATTTGTCTGGCAATATAACTAACACTTTCTTTTTAATTTTTAATTTAATTTTATTTTATTTCTGTCGTTTTTAGGGAACAGTTGGTTTTTGGTTACATGGATAAGTTTCTGAGATTTTGAGGCACCTGTCACCCAAGCAGTGTACACTGTGCCCAATGTGTAGTCTTTTATTCCTCACCCCCTCCCACCCTTCCCTCTGAGTCCCCAAAGTCCATTAGATCATTCTTATGTTTTTGCGCCCTCATAGCTTAGCTTCCACTTATAAGTAAGAACAAATAAGATTTGGTTTTCCATTCCTGAGTTACTTCACTTAGAATAATGATCTCCAGCTCCATCCAGGAACACTTTCTGTTGAATGCTGTGGTACGCTGGAAAACAGTGTCCCCAAAGATGTCCATGTCCTGATCCCTGGAGAGTGTGAACGTTACCTTATATGGCTACACTGACTTTGCAGATGCCAATTCAGAATCTTGAAATGTGGATATAATTCCGGATTATCTGAGCAGGCCCAAAATGCAATCACAAGTGTTCTTTATGGAGACAGGGAGATCTGACACAGACAGAAGAGGGGAAGGCTGTGTGAGGACAGAGGCCGCGACTGTAGTGATGTGGCCACCAGCCAAGGAGGCAGTGAAGGACTGCACCCCGGAGCCTCCAGTGGGACCACAGTCCTGCCAGCACCTTGAGACCTTCTGGCCTCCAGACTGGGAGAGATGAACTGTTGTTTGAAGCCCCCCAGCTTGTGCGGATCTGTTACAGCAGCCACAGGAGACTCATCCAGACTCCACGGCACAGTTTCACTAAATGACAGAGCCTGGCACTCTGCAAGCTGTTACCAGGACAGCTCTGTCTCAGGGGAGAGAATGCTCTGGGTCTCCCACTGCAAGGGGCTGGGATGCCCTATTGCTGACAGTCCCCCCAAAAGCCCCAGCACCTCTGAGGTCACAGACCAAAAACAAGCTGAAGACCCATCATGAGAGAAAATAGTGCCTGACTCCAAGGCGGCTGATGGGAAAGCCAAGATCTTCCTCTTTTGTTTGTTTAAACGTAAGTACAACACAGAATGCATTTATTTCATCAATAATTTCCTCAAACCACCCTATCCCCCCAGCACAGCCTCCCTCTATCTCTACTTGTTCTCAAGGGGAACTAAAAATGGCAGGTGTATCTCCAACAGATTCTTAAGAATTTAGAAGATGACATATCCAAGGTTCATCATAAAGAAGTAAACATAATTTATTGTCTAAACGAGGACAACGTTCAGAACAAAGAGAGGCTTAGAAATAATTAACTCGGCTAGGCACAGTGGCTCACACCTGTAATCCCAGCACTTTGGGAGGCTGAGGGATACCAGGCGGGGGATCACAAGGTCAGGACACCATCGAGACCAGCCTGGCCAACATGGTGAAATCCTGTCTCTACTGAAAATACAAAAATTAGCCTGGTTTGGTGGCGCATGCCTGTAATCCCAGCTAGTAATCCCATGCCTGTAAACCCAGGAGGCTGAGGCAGGAGAATCGCCGGAACCCAGGAGGCAGAGGCTGCAGTGAGCCAAGATCACACCACTGCCCTGCAGCCTGGGCGACACAGCAAGACTCCGTCTCAAAAAGAAGAAAAAGAAAGAAAAGAAATAATTAACTCAGGATGTGTGGTCACCGTCACTAGAAAGCAGTGTTTCTCAGACTTTCATATTCATGAAACTCACCTGGAAGGCTTGTTGAAAACGCAGCCTCTAATTCCGGGGTGGTCGGAAGGAGCCTGCACTGCCTCTGGAAGCTGCTCCCAGGCCACACCTGGTGTGCTGGGCCCCAGACCACACCTCAGGCTGCAGGACTACAGCATGTGTGGTGCGCAGCATGTACTCAGGATGTAGTCGGTAAATGAATAAAATGTTATCAAATAAGAAAAACACAGGGCGTGGAACTCATAAGACCAATGTTGTGGGGAGCTTCCGTGTATGGGTTCACACAAACACACGCACACACATTCTCCGAAAGCCACACAAAGAAGTAAACACAGAGGGGTATAGACAATCATTAGGAACGCAGCAATGGAAGTTGCCAAAATTGGATTTTTTTCACAGAGAAAAGACCACTTGAATATCCAACTCAGCCTGAGAGAGGAAGTCAACAGGACGGACGCCGCGCAAAGAAACAGCTCCCGCTGATTGTACGCTGCCCGCTGCAAAGAGCTGAATAGCATGGTCTGCAACGCTCCAGACAAAACCAAAACGGCATAGCCAGGCTCCAGCACGAGATACACACTGCATGGGTGCAGAGTGAAACACAAACCCCATGACGAGGGGGGCTGCAGCTGCAGCCTGGCAGGGCTCTGGGTCTCGAAGGGCAGTAGCATCAGGAGTTACCTTCCAGTGGCAGAAAAGGAACGACCAAAAAGGCAGGGAGTACAGGGCTTCATCAAAAACAGATAAATGCTGTTGAAGGCAGGGATAGGGGGCGAGACGCCCCTCTTCCTCTACTCACAAAAGGAGGCTGGAAAAAGATCAAGGTCAAATCTTACACTTCATGGCTTTGCGACTGCATCAGCAACACGCCCAGTATGAGAGTGGAGCTAAAGTTCCGATTCCGCATTAGAGATTCCATGAACTGGGCACAGGCAACAGCCAGAGCGCTAAAGAGGGAGGATAAAGCGGGGAGAGATGGGGGAGGGGAGAGAGAAAGAAACGCTTGGGGGAGAGGAAACATGGATGCAAGACACAAAAACACAACCCTCCCACTCACAACAGGCCTACTCACCAAAATTCCAAAACGCATAAAACAAACCTCATACAAGAAAGACAAATCATAAAAGAGAGAATGTGAATTCATTCCAGATAAAACTAAGTTTGTAGAAATCCTAGCAAAGACTTTTAAGAATAAGTTTTAAATGTTAAAGGGATACATCCAACATCTCTGTAAATAATAAACCCAAATGCAATAAGAATAGATGTATATAAAAGAGAATCAATTATAACATCTTGGAAATGAAGTGTATTGTCACTGAAAATGTTTTAAGCACATGAGGTGGGGTAAACTGTAAGAGGAAGGTGGTCCAGGTCAAAGAATGTATTGTCACTGAGAATGCTTCAAGCACATGAGGTGGGGTAAACTGTAAGAGGAAGGTGGTCCCGGTCAAAGAATGTATTGTCACTGAGAATGTTTTAAGCACACAAGGTGGGGTAAACTGTAAGAGGAAGGTGGTCCGGGTCAAACAATGGAATTGAAGGCAGACTTGAGGATTTCACCAACATCAAAGAGCAGCAACATTTTTTTTTTAATGTATCAAAAGCCTTTCAAAAGACATGGAGAATAGATCAAGAGGCTCCAAGATTTATAAAATTGGAGTACTTAAAGCTGAGGATGGGAGACAAGTGATATTAGATCATTTAAAATAAATAATAGCTAAGAATTTTACAGAACTGGAGGACAGAATTCTTCAGAGGCGAGAGTAATTCATTCCAATCAATAAAAGTATCTGTGTCCACACAGCATAGCAGCTTAGAAAAAAATGCAGAAACTTGGAAATAGGGAAACAAGAACGGGCACAGTGGCTCATGCCTTTAATCCCAGCACTTTGGGAGGCCGGGGCAGGCAGATCACTTGAGGCCAGGAGTTCGAGACCAGCCTGGCCAACATGGCAAAACCCAGTCTCTACTAAAAATACAAAAATTAGCCAGGCATGGGGATGCACATCTGTAATCTCAGCTACTCAGGAGGCTGAGGCACAAGAATCACTTGAACCCAGGAGGCAGAGATTGCAGGGAGCCAAGATCACACCACTGCACTTCAGCCTGGGTGACAGAGGGAGACTCTGTGTTTAAAAAAAAAAAAAAGAAAAAAGAAAGAAAGAAGAAAAGAAAATAAGGAAACAACATCAAAAGCTTCCAGAAGAAAGAAATTGCCTATAAAGGAATGATAATTACAATGCCAACAGAGTTCTCAGCAGCCACAAGAAATTTCATAAGGCAAGGAAGAAATACCTTTAAAGTTATGGTGGAAAACAGATAAACTGAACCAAGAATTTCAAACCAGTCCAACTATCAATCAAGAGTGAAAGCAAAATAAAGAAATTTTGAGGTATATAAAGATTTAGTGAATTTACAATCTACAGATCCTCAATATAAGAACTATACCAGCATGCATTTTGAGGGGAAAGTAAGTACCAAAGGAGTTATGGGAAATAAGAGGCAAATATGAACGTAGAAACTGATAAAATATAACAGTAAATTTAATAATTAATTTAGAAAATGACAATGTTTTATACTAAAAAATAGTGGCAAAACAAACTCCCAACAACAATACACAAGATGGGGACTTATGCCATGTCAGCTAAGGTATTTATTATAGTCAGAAAAAAGAAAATAGAAATACCGAACAGCTCTAGCCTTTGTTAGGAAATTTTTAGTTAAGTATCTTAAAAATTTAGAAATAATCACCAAAAAGTAAAAATATAATCTATAACTTCCAAAGTAAAAGAAAAAAGTATCATAAAATATTTTATTAATTTTCAGGGTGATAAAAAGGATAAAAAGAAGACGAAAAAGTGGGGGGAAGAAAGAGGAAACAAACGAGAAAAAAATAAATTGATACTAAAAACAAAAATATAAAATAAAATGATACATGTAAGACCAAATATGTGCATTAACCACAATAAATATTAATGGATTAAATTACTTATTGAAAGAGGATGTTATTTGGTTGGATTTGGGAATTTTTTTTTTTTTTTTGAGATAGAGGCTTACTCTGTCACTGAGGCTGAAGTGCAATGGTGTGATCTTGGCTTGCTACAACCTCCACCTCCTGGGTCCAAGCAATTCTCTTGCCTCAGCTTCCAAAGTAGCTGGAATTACAGGCACGTGCACCACCACACCCAGTTAATTTTTGTCTTTTTAGTAGAGATGGGCTTTCACCATGTTGACCAGGCTGGTCTCGAACTTCTAGCCTCAAGTGATCTGCCTGCCTTGGCCTCCCGAAGTGCTAGGATTACAGGTGTGAGCCACCATGCCCAGCCAGATTTGGGGATTTTTAAGAAATCTAAGTATATGTGACTTAAAAGGAACACAAATAAGACAAAACCACACAGAAAAATTGAAAATAAAAACAAGATATAATATGCAGATATTACCCAAATGAAAAGGAAGTGCAATCTATATTAATATGACACAAAAATACAATTCGTGGCAAAAAGTATTAAAATGTCTAAATAATGACACTATCATAGGGAAAAATTCACCACAAAGATATTAGCAATTACAAATTTTGTATGCTTCTAACAACATAGCCCCAAAATGTAACAAGCTCTAACTGGCAGCATTACAAGGATAAATTTAAAGTTTCATAAGTGCCAGGGTGGTGGTTCATGCCTGGAATCTCAGCACTTTGGGAGGCTGAGGCAGGAGGATTGCATGAGGCTAGGAGTTTAGGGCCAGTCTGGCTAACATAGCAAGGCCCATATGTCTACAGAAAAATAAAAAATTAGCCAGTCATGGCAGCATACACCTGTAGTCCTAGCTACTTGGGAGCCTGAGATGGGAGGACTGCTTGAACCCAAGAGTTCCAGGTGACAGCCAACTGTGATCATTCCACTGCACTTCAGTCTTGGTGACAGAGTGAGACTCTGTCTCTAAAAATAATTAATTAAAATCCACAGTCACAGTATTTGTAAACTATAAACTAGATCTAACAAGCAACTTTCTTACTCTGACAAAGCACACTTATTCAAAACCTACAACATCCATTATACATAATAGTGAGACTTTAGAAGTTCTCATTAAAACTAAGGACAAGAATAGCTGCTATTACTACTTAGAGTTGACTTTCTTCTATCCAATGCAATAAGAAAAGAAAAATGAATTCATGTTTCAGAAACAGCAAAGGAAGAGATAATACGATAGTCCATTTATAAATTCAAGAAAATCTGTAGACAAATCATAGAAATAAAGATAAGCGTGATTATTAGATATCAAACTGTAGTAGGCAGAATAATGACTCCAAAAGATGTCTATGCCCTAATTCCCAGAACCTGTGGCTATGCTCACCAACATGGCAAAAGGTATGATCAAGTTTAAAGGCCTTGAGATAGGGAGATTAGCCTGGATTATCCAGGGTGAGCCCAATCTAATACCACAAATCCTTAGACGTGGAGCTGGAACAATGGAAGAAGGGTCAGAGAGATACAGTGTGCTGGCTTTGAAGATGGAGGAAGGGGCCACAGGCCAAGAAATGTGAGTGGCATGGAAACAGATTCTCCCCTAGAGTCTCTAGAAAGGAACACAACTGTTCTGACACCTTCATTTTAGCCCAGTGAGACCCACATAGGACTTCTGACCTACCAAACTGTAAGAAAATTAATTTCCATTTATTTAAGCCACTAAGTTTGTGATATCTCTTTTGCAGCAGCAATAGAAATCTAATACACAAATCAACAAATAAAAATCATGTCCATCACCTTGCATCCTATTATAGAATATAAATGCTAAAACTCCCAATCGCAACAACAACAAAATGCAAAATGTCACTGGAAAAAAAAACTAAAAAATACTTGTATGAGAACAGTACTAAGAGAATATTATCAAAGGATATAAAATATTATCAGAGGATATAAAACAAGACCTCAAAAAATGAGAAGGCATATCATGGACATGAATTAGAATACTTCATTACAAATATGTCAAACCTGCCAAAATTAATCTATAAAGTCAATTGTAATTACAATTCCAACAGGGTTTTTGAAGAAACTTTGCAAGCTTATCTTAAAATTCTAATGAAAGAGCGCAGGGTCAAGAATAATCAAGAGGATACTGAAGAAAATAAACAATGTGAGGAAACTTGCCCTCTCAGGCATGAAGACTATTATAAAGTTATATTAGATAAGAGAGTGAATTTTTGCCATAGGGAAAGAAAGAAAGGCCAATGGAACAGAATGAAAGTAAAAAAAAAATACCTATAGTATATTTCCATTTAGATAAAGTGGAAAAGAAAGGCACGAGTACAGAATATATTGTGTAGGGACACATATATGTGTGGAACACAGTAAAGATGACCAGAGGACCAATTATCACACAAATTGGGAAGGAGAAGGGAAGGGAATGGGATGAAGGGGTGGCCCACACAAATGCTCTAAAATACCAGAAATGCTCTATGTCATAGCATAACTGATGGCTTCTTATTTTGCTTTATTGGCTTATAATAATCCTTAAGTGTGTGTGTTGGGGGGGAGGTGGGTGGGTGTGGGTGTGTGTGTGTGTGTGTGTCCCTCTTCAGTTTGTATGGTAAATTTTACAATGCAATATTTTAATGACTAGCAAAATAATAGATTATTCAATAAATGAAGCTGTGACAATTGGTTATTCATAAGGAAAATGTAAAATCAGATACCTACTTTTTACATTCAAATATCTCACCAATGGATTTAAGACCTACGTGTGAAAACCAGCTTCGTCACTTTTCTAGTAACTGGATGTCACTTTTCTAGTAACTGAACAGACCAGTAACATTAGGCTCTTATGGCAAAGAAACTTTTCTTAAACAAACATAAAAATCATAAGATGTAAATTAAAATAATAATTTTGATAATATTAATATTAAAACATCCACATCAAAAGACACAGTAAAATAATGTGGAAAAACAAGCCATAGAATGGGAGAAAATATTTGCAATATGCATAAGAAATAAATTATTATAACCAGATATACATACTGTATTTTTAAAACATGCTTTCAAATCAATAATAAAAAACCAGATACCACAATAGGAAAATGACCCAGTAATAAGAGCACGCAGTTTGCAGAAGATGAAAGTAAATGGCCAATAAATATAGACAAGGCTCTACTTCATGAGTAATTAGGGGAATGCAAATTAAAACAAGGAGCTATCAATCCACACCCAACTATTGGCAAACGTTTTTAAATCGGGCAATTACAACTTTTCTAAGGT
Organism: Nomascus leucogenys; assembly: GCF_006542625.1. Lineage (NCBI taxonomy): Eukaryota > Metazoa > Chordata > Mammalia > Primates > Hylobatidae > Nomascus > Nomascus leucogenys. The sequence continues at coordinate 4,201,001 of NC_044383.1, read as the reverse complement.
GAAGAGGGAAGGAGAATCTCCATACCCACTAGTATGAATGTACAATGGCACTTGATTTTGGAGAGTAATTGGGGGCTATCTAACAAATTTGAAGACACTTGTACCCTATGACTTAGCAATGTGATCTCTCAATGGGAACTTTTGCTCCTGTGCGTGAGTTAGAATGAGACATGTACTGAAAAAGAACATCCAAGTCCACCGTATTGGTTATAGGGGGAAATGGAAAACAGGCTAACTAGCCATCAATAGGATAATAGATAGACAGCATCAGAGTCCTACAATAAAAAAAAAAAAATAGAGAGGATAAAATACATTTACCAGAGTTATATATGCAAGCTCAAAAACATAATGTTCAGTGGAAAAATTTAAAAAAAACAAGGATAGTTGGGTGCAGCCGTGTGCACCTATAGTCCCAGCTACTCAGGCTAAAGTAGGAGAATCAGTTGAGTCTAGGAGTTCAGGGCAGCAGTGAGCTAGGATTGCCCTCGTGAATAGCCACTGCACTCCAGCCTGGGCAATATGGCAAAACCCCATCTCAAAAAAAAAAAAAAATCAATAACAACAACAAAAAAAGGCATACAGACAGTATGATACCACAGGTTTATTTTTTTTTAAGTTTATACACCACTATCAGATAACTTATTGAAACATAAGTATCTTGTAAAAGTATACAAATATTCACAGGAAAGATGACCACTGAGTGAATCTAAGGGGGATGGAGAGGGCTGGGATCACGGAGGGGCACACAGGGGTCCATTTCATCTCTAATGTCAGGGTTTGATAATAACAGTGGGCAAATGGGTAGTTGTTAGGCTCTCTTACTTTTGGAATGCTTGAAACAGTTCCTGATTTTAAGAAGGACATTTTCATAAAGAGAACTAAAGCACCTCTAGCGGGAATATCTGTCTGTAACTGGGAGCATCTGCCATTGCTGACGCCCAGTGCCACGAATTCACAGGGGCACCTCGTCACCAAAGAGACACAGCATGCCACGGAGAAGATGACCAGTATTTCTTAATATGACATCAACTTACTTTATGTCACAGCCACGACTGACAAGAAGGCAAGAAGATAGAAAATTTTCTCTAAAAACGAAGGAAACGTTGCTGTTTATGAAGCAGTCCAAATGTAATGAATATTTATAAGTCATGAAATCCAACCTGCCAAGGCACTCTGATTAATAACAGAGTGGGATAACACAACCTGGTAACCTTTTATGATAAATTATAGGCTGTACATCGGTGGTCTGGGGCTGGCAGGAGGGGAATCCCCGTCCTGGCTGCCTCCTCCTGAAGGACTTCACATGGAGAGTGGCAGGCTCCAAGAGCCGTGGACAGGGGCACAGCCACCTGAACCTCAGGCATGGGTAGAAAGTTGTAAAACTCTGGGATGTGCTTGAGATTTCTGTCAACTGGAGGAACAGGTGGATTTAGGGGAGGTGGGCCCAAGAGAAAATGCAGCAGTTTTCTCTTTCTGCGGAAATCTGCTATTAAACCACCTCAGCCTTAATGGGATGAAATTCCACAGCAGGTAACCCTTCTCTCGGCATCCTGTCCGTCTTCCACAGAAGACAGCCTGCATCAGGCCGGGTGTCGACGACTCAGAAATAAATGGTCTGCTGTTGATATGCGTGTTTTAACCCCTGTGAACATTAATGAGAGTTTTGTGTACGTATTGATTGCCAAAGAGGCCTAAAGTTTAAAGCATTCATTCTGAATTCAACGATATTTGTCAATTCCTCCCAGACCCTCGGTCCTCATCAGCACTTGGTATTTTGAACTTCTTTTCTCTGCATATTTTAAAAGAAGAAATGTAGGGGCTTATCTAATCTGATCCTATGTCTCTGAAACCCACGTCATTTAATGGGTCCGTCGATATACATCCATATTTAGGCTGAGATGAATGGGCATGGCTGCGCATTCGCCTTGGCAGCAGGTCTGGGCATCAATCATGAAGATTAGTCCTCACGCAGACACATCAGCCATTTGGCATCCTGGTGCCCCCAGCCCCCACCTGATATGGTTGAAGACACTTCCAATATATCAATAATGATCTGTGTCCAAAAACTTCTCAGGGGGATCACATGAGCTGGTAGGAGATATATTTCCTCACGCCCGTATTACAGTCTGGTTGCCTGTGCTTCCTGGAACCCCAGAGGTGACCTCCCAAGCTTTCTGAAATATGGACCAATTTAGTTCACATCTGCAGATGTCACTGGCCACAGCGGCTCTCCAGCAGAGAGAGCTAAGGTCCCAGTGAGTGGGTATTGGAAGGAGTTGGCCTTGACTGCTCTGGTTTTGGGGTGCAGCGTGGAAAAGCTTGCTCCAAACCCACTGTCCTTTCTCACAACCGCCCCACCTGCCAAGCACCGGCTCCCACCTTCAGGCCAGTCTACTTTCACTGCTTTACAGACTCCTGGCGACTTTTCCTTTTAAATGCCTCTGGCAGCTTCCCCAGGTGTTGCAGTTTACTTGGGGTTCCTGGGGGGATCAGGGGACTCGCAGAGCCCTGCCCCAGCTGCCTGGCTCCCGGGTCTGTGGGTCCAGGGAGAACAGCCCTGGACACAGCCCCACCTGCCTCCACTTCCCACCCATGTGGCCTGCGTGAGTTAGGGGCCCTCTCAAAGGCTCAATTTCTGAACCTTTCCACATGAGAACCAAACTACCCACCTTAGAGTCCTGGGAGAGCTGAACTGATGTGCTGGGGACCGCGCTGGGCGTCTGCTGGTGAAAGCCCACGTGCCGTGTCCACTCAGAGGGGCTGCATTTTCCTCCCAGGATCATCCCAGAGCCTAAGTGTATGAAGGGAGGTGGAAACAGAGAAACAGAGTAGAAATGAACGCGAGTTCCCGAATGACAGGGAACTGCGGAAGGTGGTGTGGCTTGCACCACACACGAGTGCCTTCACTAAGGGCCCAGTGAGACCAGCATCAGCCAGTAAAACACAGCGTGCCCGGTCAGATTTGAATTTCAGATAAGCAATGAATGCTTCGTAGTATAAGAAGTTTTTGGGGCCGGGCGCGGTGGCTCACGCCTGTAATCCCAGCACTTTGGGAGGCCGAGGCGGGCGGATCACGAGGTCAGGAGATCGAGACCATCTTGGCTAACACAGTGAAACCCCGTCTCTACTAAAAATACAAAAAATTAGCTGGGCATGGTGGTGGGCGCCTGTAGTCCCAGCTACTTGGGAGGCTGAGGCAGGAGAATGGCGTGAACCCGGGAGGCGGAGCTTGCAGTGAGCCGAGATCGCGCCACTGCACTCCAGCCTGGGCGACAGAGCAAGACTCCATCTCAAAAAAAAAAAAAAAAAAAAAAAAAAGAAGTTTTTGGTATACTTATACTTACCTAATCACTTACAAGTTCTTCCTTGTTCACCTGGAATTCAAATTAACTAACCCGGGGAGGGAGGGAGGCAGGGAGAAGTCGCAGCTTAACAGGTGAGAGAAACAAGGATCGCACAAGTCCCTGGAAATGCAGAGACAGGAGGAGCCAGGTGAGCAGGTGCCAAGTCCCCAGGTATGGCCAGCGGAGCCTCGGGAGGAGGCACTGGGCAGCTGGACCGTGCTGTACCTCCCACTTCCCCACACACGGGCACTGAGCAGAGGCCACGCCGCTCACTTCCGGGGGGACCCAAGGCACTTATATAAGCAAAGCAGCTCTTTCAGCTCTTCTGCAGACTCAGGTAGCGTGGGGTTTGTTTTTTCTTAATCTTTGGTAAAGGACCAGGCAGAAAGATCAAAAGTTCATCCTATGCTTATATTTGCGAGGGAATTGAAGGAGGAAAGAAGCTTAGTCTCCTACTGAGGAAAATATCTGAACTTAATTACTTGGAGCCCAATTAATATTGGAGAAGATGCTCTGGTTCTCAGAGGACGGTTACGTCATCCCTCGCGCAGATGCACTGTGTCCTCCCACGGGGATTTCTAAGACCAGAATAACATTTAACGTACATGTTACAGGAATTTTGCAGTTCGGGACAGCTTATAAATGAAAATATAACAGCTTAAACCGGTCACTCACTCTTTTACTCATCAGGAAAGTTTCAGGCAGTGGCCTGGACTGAAGGACGCTATCCCCTCCCCCCGGGAGAAACAGCCTAGAGTGGTCAACAAGGCACCAACTGCAGGCCAGATCCAGCCCACTGCCTTCTTTATGTGACCTGTGAGCTAAGAGTGGTGTTTACCATTTTAAATAGTTGAAAAAAAAATTCAAAGAACAAATTACCTTGTGGCACATGGAAATTCTATGAAATTCAAACTTCAATGTCTATAATGAAGTTCTGTGGGAACCCAGCCAAGCACATGCACGTTTATGCATTGTTGATGGTTGTTTTACTGACACAAGGCAGGCCTGACTAATCGCAGCATCTGCAAAGATGAAAATACTTACTATCTGACCAATAGAAAAAAGTTTGCCAACATGAAAATATAACTGCAGCACAATGCAGCAAGTGCTCCCAGGGGGCATGAACAAACGCAGAGGGTAGGAGGCTGCTGGAAGAAACTGCAGAAGGCCTTGGGACCCTTATGGGTGTGCCAGGGATGAAAGTGAACATACTAGGAAGGAGGCAGCTTGATGAGATGCACCTACAGGAGCTTACAGGGCACCGAAGCTGCTCTACCCAGACACACAATGGCACGTGGACACTGACTTAGAGAGAAAGGAAGCCTCTTTTGTAACTGTTAAATACATTCATGAGAGGACAAACTCTGGGAAGAAATAGTTTTCAAAATAGTAAAATGAAGTTTTCTAATTTAAATTATCCATCATGATAATTCTAGACTTCCTGCCTCTGTACTTCCATCCATCCCTTCTCCTTCCTGAGTCTTTAACCTGTCTACTAGATTCTTCCTTTAATGAGTCTGCAAAAACCCCCAACAAGAAAACCTCTCTGTACCCCCGCCCCCTTCCTGATTCCTCCCATTATACTCTTCACCCTAACGTGGACCTCCTCCCCAGATCACCTCTAAGAGCTGTCGACACTTCCCAACCTCCTATGCTTTCCTGACTGGTTCTGCTTCTGTTTCTCCACTTCTCTGACCAACGTCAACAATGATTTCCCTGTTGTGAGGTCAAATGGACATCAAAAAGCCTCATCTTCCACGGATTCTCAGCTGCCTCCAGCCCTGCTAACATCTCTCCTTCTTCTTGTAACACTTTCTTCCCTCGGCTTTCGTGACTCCATCATTTTCTCGTTTTCTTGTTACCTCCCCATCTTCTTCTTCTGACCCGACTTGGCCTCTCATCTTCCTCTTCTAAATATTAAAGTGTCTTAAGACCCAGTTATTTCTCATATCTTGTTCTCTCCCACTAGATGACCTTAACCTGCCTTGTCATCCATATTGTTGGCATGATCTAACCAAAATCAGTTCATGGCTGAGTGTGAGTGGTTCACTCCTGTAATCCCAGCACTTCGGGAGGCCAAGTCAGAAGGATCAGCAGATCACTTGAGGCCAGGAGTTGGAGACCAGCCTGGTCAACATAGGGAGACCCTGTCTCTAAAACCTAATAAAAATAATAAATAAATAAATAAAAACAGTTCATGAGAAAGGCTTTTTCCTTCTTCATGAAGAGTCAACCAGATTTGTCTTTTCTGAAGCCCCACTGCAAGAATTAGATTAGTTCCCTTCCTTGAAAACCTTTAAAAAATCCCCTTCATAGATTTATGGAAGGTTTATCTTCTATTAATGGTTTCTCTGTCTTTTCCTAACTGGGGTTAAGTCATCTTCATTCTGGAAACTAACAAAGGCTCCATAGTAGATGCTCAATAAACACACAAATGGACGGAAGAGAGGATCATGATGATAAAGCACTTGGGGCATCATTAGAAAGAATAAGGACTTACATATCCCAGACCCGAATAGGCCTTCTATAATTGCCCAGTGTCTTATTAAAACCTCAAGATATTTTCATAACATAAAAAGTAATTCTGACAACATTTTAGATCATGGAGCTAAGCATGCTTCTATTGGTTGGAACCGTGGCTCTTCCGCTTACTGGCTGTGTGACTCCAGGAAAGTGCCGTCACATGTCTGAGCTACGGTTCTTCAACTACCAGATGAGTTCAATGGTAGCACCCTCTCGGACTTTTTGAAAAAAAAAAAAAAAAACAAATAGCGTATCTCACATCAAGTGCTAAGGGCAGTGTGCGGCACACAATAATAATTGAATAAATAATAGTGAAAACTCAGTCTCTAGGCAAAGTAAAATAAGGAAACAGTAGGAGAGAAAAACAGGGAAACAATTCAACATAGGCACTGCCCTACACCCAGACAAGGACAAAATAGTTTCATAAAATATAAGAAATGCCAAAAGGCTGTCTGAATTCCCACTAAGGAGCAATGGCTCACCCCACCTTCATGCTGACCCAGCAATAAAGCCAGGAGACAGACTCACGCTGTGTTATAACCTAACCATATTATATCAGGCTTTTGTTATATGTAGTTCTTTAAGTGGATGCACAGCTTAACCTGTGGTAAATTTAAATCTGTTTAATGACTTGCATTATAACAAGCTTCTACATAAATAAAGATTCCCGGGAGAGGAGGCCGTCTGGAGTCCCATTACTATTACTACCTCCTTCCTTCTGATAACGCACCACACAAATGGGATGAACTGGATCACAGAGCATTTCTCAAACACACATTTGTGCACTGTGCCGTGTGGGGCACTGTCCAAAATATGGGGAAAATTCCCATTAATCCAAGCCACAGGCAGGCCTCCCATGCTACAAACACTTGCCCACAAGAACAGAAAACCACAGCCTGCAAGTCACCTTTAGGCTGCCCATCTACCTAAGCCTAGGGCCAGGCATTAAGGAGAGGCACCTCGCTCGGCCCTGTACACAGATCAGCAGAAGGGCAGGGTTGGACACAGAAGTGGGGACCTCAGCCTCCGGCCAGGCCTCGGGACCCCTGCGTCATCAGTAGATTTCAGTGTAATCTCTAAGAAACTCCTGACAGACAGGCCCCGTGACAGCCATGCAATTACTGCTGATGGCCGACCTTCCAGGAGGTACCTTTGAATTATAGGAATCTTATTAGAAGCCTCTGACCTCTTGAATTTGCGAGGTAGAAATCGCCTGAAAATCCAATACCCTTATTTATGCTAGCTCTGCGAAAAGGGAAAAAGTAACTATAAGCAGACAGATGGACAGACAGACATGCATCTGTGTTCAAAAGACAAACGCCCTTCTTGCCCAGAGGGCTCCTCATACCATAGCTAGCTGGGTGCCCAAAGCCAACAGCCTTTCTGGTCTTTGACTCAGGCTCTGCAGAAAAAGTTTTAGTCCCCTGTAATTTCAGAAGAGTAGAAGGAATAAGCAAAACAAAGCAAACAAATAAGAGTTTCAGCTGTACTTGTGCTGCTCCCCTCTCCCTTGGGCTTGAGAGTGGGGAAGGTGGGGTGAAAATGTCCCCACTGGGCTTCTAGAAGACGAGGAGGGGCGGGGCTTGTGCTGAATGGGTGGGGCATGCTAGGGACGGTGGAGCCAGTGCAGAGGGGAGGAGCTAAATTTCCCAGGGCTAATTTAAGAGTGGTGAGCCATCCAGGGAAAGGGGTGGGACTAAGGCAATGGGCCTGGGCAACAGAAGGAGGCAGAGCTAGTAAAGAACCAACCGTTATAACTGAGGGAGGGCATCTCAGACGTGGTTGGAGGAGAAGGGGTGGAGCTAGGAAAGAGGGGCAGAGTTAATGTGGGAAGGAGGAGCAAGACCAAGGAGGTATTTTACAATTTATCCTTTCAGTGGGGGGATCTCATTTTTCTTAATTAAAGAAATTAATAAATTTTAAAGCCCTAGGGAAAGTGACCAGGCCACCTGGTGCCAATGCATCACATGGCCTTTAATTTTCCTTTTCTGGATAAGCCACACGCTGATCCATTCAGAATTCCAGGTATGGGGGACTCCTGCCTCCAGCCTGGAGTACTCTGCTAGGAAGACCCTGATGACATCAGGCATCCCAGAAACTCTGTCGCCTTGCTAATCTGCATCTAGTCAGTTTGTGTTATGTAAGCTGTTTAGGTTCAAGGGTGTTTCACTAGCACAGCTTACTGGGGACTGCATTTTCTCTGGGGTGCTTGGCAAGCTCTACATCAAAGCCTGATTGAGCAGAAAATATGTGCTAATGTTCACAGCAGTACTCTATTATAGTATAAGTGTGCTTGTAAATATTCACTTCATGTTATTACGCCATTTGAACCAAGAATATTGGAAGGTGAAAGGTCGGCCTAATGCTCTCTCCGGAGGCAGCAGTTTTGAATATAACCAAATGGGATAATGGTCGGGAATACCCAGAGGGGGCAATGGAACACGTCGTAAAGAACTGTGCTGTGAGTTTTAAGTTTTCAGGACAACAAAGATGCCAACGAGATGGCTCATAAGCAGTCATTATTAATGGAATGACAAGGCTAATGTTCAGCAGAATGTCTTTGCGACAATAAATCTTGTCCCTGCACCATTAGTACTCCTTACAACTGCAAATAGCAGTTAGGTTATAACCTAACATGGCAGAATTTTATCCTCTCAATCTCTAATGTATTTTATAATGCTGTTAAAGTCAGGAATCGCAACTGTTTAAGCTCACTTAATCTAGGAGAAATTTAAACACGAATTTCAAATGCAAAAAACTGCTTTGATATTAGTTTTTCTTAATTAAAGAGGAGATCTTTATAAGAAGTAGATCTTTTTAAACGTGCGTCAGCCTGTAGTAGATGGGCGTTGTTGAATTTTAAATGCCATATTTTTATTCATGCTCAACTTGGACTGCCCCATGCCATAAGTCGTATTTTTAAAAAAACAAAACGAATTACTTTTGTGGGAGAGCCAGTTCACACATTTATTTGTTTAACTTCAAATGTACATTGTGTTGAAGCTCCTATTGGGAATGGATTAATCTTTTAAAATAACTTATTTGTATGCATTTTCCACATCGTTCCTTTTGAAATTATGTTCTAATAGCTTGCCCTGTCTTCCCATTTGACCTCCTTCATATATAACAGAATACTTTGAAGAAAAAAATGATTATTAACGCCCCCTTTTTTATTTTCCCTTCTACATGACCACAAGAATACTGAGAACCAGAAATTAGTACTGAAACTGGAGAGCACCCCGAATGGAAACAGCAGCCACCATCCTCCACAGGGCCTGCCGGGACCTGCAGGGTGGTGGGCTGGGAGAGGACCCATGCCACAGCCAGGGCCCATGTGAGATGGTGTATAGAGGGACTGTGCTTTGGGGCTGCCATCACCGCAGATACCTGAGGGGGAGGTGCCAGCTCTTCTGCCCCCACCCCAGAATCTGCTGTGCACCGAAGGCAGAGGACTCTAGGGTGGCCCGACCCAGCCAGGGCTGTAGGGTGAAGCCCACCTGCCTCCAGCTGCACAGTTGGCCACAGAACATCTGGGGTACCTGACCAAGCCTGGGAGGCAGCTCTCACCAATAACCTCCATGTGCCCTGTAGAATTTCCACCGCATTCACTGAGAGCACTCTCCATCAGCAAAAAAGATCCATGGTGCTGCTCATTCTGGCCACTGATCCCCGCTCCTTACGAAGGCATCTCCCTCAGAACATGGTCTCTAAGGGCCCAAGGGTGTGTCCTCGCAGAACGTTCTACACAGCAAGACTAGCAGGTTGCTAAAGCTGGAAGCTCCTTGAAGTTTTCCAGTGGCTCCTTTGGAGGAAATTTAGGGTCGCTGGTCAATTTCAGTTACTTCTCAATACAAACCTTCAAGTTTGCTGCCTTGTTAACAACAATCATCATTTGTGTGTCTCTTCACGGCATACACATGCACTCTCACATCTATTATTTCATCTGTTTTCACAACCCATCTCGAGGATGAGGAAACTGAGGCAGGGAGGGGCCTAGGCTTGAACCATGGTCCCCTGAGTCTTAGTCTGACTCCCACCTCTGGACCCAACTGCTTCTCATCCTGTGTGGCATGAAGTGTCACTGATTTCTAGATTGTAGCATTGTAAAATCGCTTTTAGATCCCGGCAACAATATTGTATTAGCAATGTGAAGGAAATGGCACATTTTGATCGCCGTAATTCTTGCTTTTTAAATAATCAACACAAAAATGTTTTCAATTCTTCTTGACATAAAATCTCCCCATATCTCTTGACTCTTCCATCAAACAACTGTTTTTAACCTTTAAGCCTAGAATAATAAAACTGGAAGGAGCTTAGGGCCACTATACAGGTAAGAAATTAAAATGCAAAAGGGAAGAAACATCTTTGATCCAGGGGTGAGGGAGGTCTAGTGCCCAAGTAAGTCCTGGATTCCACATGCTCTGTGTTTGCTGAAGCATGTTAGTTCACTACCTGACCTGAACTTCTAATTCCTACAGGAGCCACAACAAGACAAGATCAGGCCAGATGTGCTGAAGTAAAAAGGTCTCCATGCGGGTTAAATGAAAAAAGCAAGCTACAGACTATGCATAATGTACCCCCATCACACATGCACAGATGAATGTCTACATGCGCACATGCAGGTGCACGCATACACAGGCATGCATACATGCACACGTGTGTACAAGTATACATGTGCACACAAACATATGCATACATACACCCACACATACATACACCCCCGCATGCACATGCACACTATATTTCCAGGTGTGCATATATCTGGAGGAAGGGCACACAGAGAGCTGATACCAGTGGTTCCCCTGGGGAAGGACACTAGGATAGAAGTGGGAGAGGCAAGGAATTTGACTTTATTTAATTGTTGAACATTCTTAAGTTTACAAGAATTTTTAAAAATTCTTATACAGATAAACATGGATCTTTTCAGATCACTGTTGCTGAAAAGAACGAGAAGGGGCCTGGCTGGGCCTGAGTAGTATGACAAGTGCCCCCAAGTATCCTGCAGCCCTTGGATCTTTTCCTGGAAGATGCTATTTTCAAGTAACCTCGGAGCCTCATGCTGGGCCGTTGAAACTTCAGGGCTGCAGGGTCAGAAGGAGAGAGCTCTCCCTTGGTTTTCAAAGGTTCCGGCTCTGCCCTGCACAGTGGGTATCACAGCAGGGCTCTGGGCCCCTCTGCCCAGGCCTGGGCTCCTCAGGCAGCCGGCTGAGCCCACACTCCTGGGAGCCGCCAGGGAGCCTGGCCTCTCCAGCAGCAGCTGGACGCTGAGGGGCTGCCCAGGCAGGCTCTGCCCAGCCAGGGTGGGGACTGCGATCCGCCACCCAGAGGGATGTGCTTTAATTGAAAATTTATGTTTAATTGAAGAGTCACCTGTTTTATGTGAGATCAGAGAGCAGGCTCCCCTCAGATTTGTAATGGGGACAAGAAGTATATCATTACATGTTTACTTTGTAAGGGATGGAAGTTTCATATTTAATTCATACAAGGATTCCTTGGCTAGGAAAGAAAGGTTTTTAAAAGCCAGGCTCACATGGCAGATATTTAAAACACCCAACATCTTTATTGCACAGGTTTCCGTTTTGTTGGCTTCCATCCTTCTAAACTTGGCGGTCAACAGAAGGGAAAACACAAGAAAGGCCGCATTGTCCTCAAATCATTTAAGAATTACTGTGAGCTTGAAAGCCAACTTAGAAATCAATGCCATTAGAAAAAAATTGTGCAGAAATACAATTAAGGGTTAATAACTTTATTATATAAATAGCTCATACAAATGGGGAAAAAAAACATAAACATCCCAATAGATTAATGGGAAAGGGGCAGAAACAAGCAATTCCAAGGGGATAGAACGCAAAGCATAATGTGACAAAAACCATTTAACCGCATGGTTAATAGTAAAGTGAATATGAAACATGGCACCATTTTTGACCCATCCAACCAGCAGAAATTTTTAATGGTAATATCCAAAACTGAGATGGAGTGGCGAAATGAGAAATTCTCACACAGTGCTGGGGGCAGGAGAAACCAGGGCAGCACTTCTAGAAGAAAATTTGGCTGGGAGTAATGTGAGCCTTAAAATATTCATGTCCTTTGACCTCATAATTTTGTTCTGGGAATGTAACCAAAGAAAATGATCTAAATATATCAAACTTTATAAAGATGTTCAGAGAAGTGTTATTTATAATAACAAAAACTTTAAAACAGCCTAAATGTCAAAACAAATAAAAGAATGGCTAAGCAAATTACAGTTGTTGCATTTACTAGAATATTATGGAATCATTACAAACTATATTTATACAGACTATATTATAACGTTTTTTGAACATTCTCATCAAGGGGAAAATTAAACAAATCGAAGTTTATATTCTGATTGATTACAATGAAAAAACAAACCTACAGGAAAGAATAAGTCTGAAAGAAAATGTGCTAATATATTAATTACATCTGGGAACAGTGAATGATGTCAGTGCCTTTTTGGTTGTTTGTTTAGTTTCCAAAATACTCCTCATGACAGTGTATTACATTTTAAATAAATATAAAAACACATTTTAATTGTTTTTCTACTTTAAAAAAAAAAACCCTTGGAAGATAGATTGTAGTGGGAAGTTTCAGGCTAGCCCCTCGTTTTACCGGTCAGGATATGGAAGCTAAGAGGCTCTGTAGTGCCCTAAACCACAGCACTAATTAGAGAATGGCACCTCTGTAGAATTTGTCGCTCAGTATTTGTTAATTGTATCAACTCCAATTAATTAATTAATTCTAGAGGGATATTATTTTCTAACTAGGAGCATGTCCTGGGGAAAATCACTACTTCTCTCTCTCACCCAACAAACATGCTTTGAGCCCTCCGCCGGAAAAACAGAGGCGCAAAGGCGGGATAACAGGGCCACACGGCAAGTGCCACAACACCCCACGTGGGCAACCTTCGCTTCACTGATGAGCACGCAGAGAATGATTGAAAACACAACTTACTGGCTAAAAACTAAGTATCCGCCAGGTAGTAGAAATTAATGGAATCATTTCATGAAATAAAAACTTCTACTACGGTCGGTGTAGCAAATTTCACTTGCGGACATGTTTGAAAAATAAGCACATCTTCAGAACGGCCCAAATGTCAGTTAAAGATCCTGTCTGCCTATACGTGGAGGAATCCACACGGTGGTCAGCACCTCGCGACATGGGCAAGGAGGGTGACATGCAGCAGGGAGAATGCCACATCGGCTTCCTGCAGGGTGACAGGAACCCCTCCTTTGGGGCCCATTCCTCTGCATCCAGCCCCCCTTCTCAGTGTATGGAGCCAAAGTCTGAATCCTGGGGGGCCCCTTCCTGGCAGTGATTGTGCAGCTGATTCTGGACAAGCCACACAGTCTTGATCACTTTTTCAGAGCTTAAACGCCTTGAGAGTAATGCCACTGGATCTTATCAGCTCCACCAAAACCGCTTGCTGGTATAAAGATAAATTGGGACTACTAATGCCTAGTGAACACATTACTCTATACTTCTTTTACTTAGTGAAACAGTTAATTAGTATTTACTCGAAAATTACTATCAATTACTAAAAATGACTACAAATTACTAGCAAAATGGATAAATTTTCTCTCTACCACCAAAATAAATTCAATTACTAACTTTAAGTAATTGTGGGTAATTTATTTCTTGGAGGGCAGAGAGCTTATAGACAAACTGGAAGGAGATGATTAAGATGCACGGCATGGCTGATTTATGAGGGGCACTTAAATAGCTAAATCTGGGTGGTTGAGCAAGAAAGCAGAAATACCGCCACAAGACACCCACAAACGGCTGCCCAGCGAACAGAGTCTCTCTGTGGCTTAGCCCAGGAGCGGGGGAAGGCTGTGGTGCCGAGGAGATCAATTTAATCAGGAGCTTTCTGCGAAAATACTTAGAGGTTTTCTTGATGGTGAAATCTGAGACCTTAATATGGTCTCCCAAAGGAAGTTGTCAACACCCGAATCTTAAACAGGACAAAAGGAGAGAGAATACTTTGCAGAATGATTGCAGAGGTTTTCCTTAGAGGGAAAGGGAAGATTTAGATGCCAAGTTTTTCATGATTTGTTCCCCTTCAGGTTTCAGCAATAGAAAACTGTCTTCTGTCCCCCAAGCCTAACATAGGAGCAATCGCAAAGACCAGCAGCTGCCAATAGTGGGGTTTGGTCCCTGCAGGAAGGTCACAGCCCTGTCCCTGCTACTTGGGCACCAGGGGGGTGCACAGATTGTGAGGTGGCCATGAACAGTCATCCTTTAAAGTGGCACCTCCTGCCCACACTGGACACGCCCACACCATCTTCACCCCCGGGAAGTCTCCGGCCCAGACTGCTACAGATGCCAGCTATTTCAGAAAAGCCATGTAAAAAGCACATTAGTGAGTACTGAATGACACCTGTGACTGATGCAGAAGATCATTACAAATGATAACTTGGATTTCCCAAGTCGGGGATGCAGTGAGCCATCATGGTGGGTTCGAGTCCAGTTGTCCAGAACTCCAAATCTTCAAAACTGTGTGACTTACAGCAAAACACTTAGCCACGCTCAGTCTGTCTCTTCATCTGTAAAACAAAACTCAAAATATGACTTCAGATTAAACAAACTGTGGTACATTCACACAATGAAATAGTGGTCAGCAATAAAAAAACAAATGAGATTTTGCTCCATGAAAAGACACAGAGGGACCCTATATATAAATCGGGTGGCGAAAGAAGACGAGGTACTGCATGATTCCAGCCACATGACACCCTAGAGAGGGTAAAACTATGGGATCAGGAAACAGATGAGCAGCCAGAGGGTGGGAGAAGGAGGGATGGGTAGGCGGAGCACCGGATTTGGTGGGCAATGAAACTATTGTGTATGAGACTGTGATGATGGATACGTGATGGTCACACATTGGTGCAAACCAGTAGAAGGTACACCACCAAGAGCAAGCCCTAATGGAAACTCTGGACGTTAGTTACTATTAAAGCACCAATATTGGTTCATCCACTGTAATGGATGTACCACACTGATGCAAGATGTTCGCAGTGTGTGTGAGGAGGGTCAGTCTAGGCAGGAACTCTGTACTTTCCACTCAGTGTTCCTAAATGGAAAATTGCCCTGAAAAATAAAATCTAAAATGCAAACAGCTACTTCACAGGGCTGCTCTCAGCACCAAGGGAGGCAGAGTCATAACTTGGAAATGGCACAGGCAGAAGTCAAAGTGACTTAGCCTGGACCTGGGCTTGGCCCTGGTGTTTAAGCCACACACAATGTGGGATTTCCACGCCCATGCTCGCCCCCTTACGGGTCTGCCTGGTGACAGGGTCAGTTCAGCAGTCAGCAAGAACAGACCGTGGCCCCAAGAACGACATCCTCAAATCCCACATGCAAGTAGCACAATCTTTCCATGGGGAGTCCCCCAAGAGGCCAGGGCTGGAGGGTTGGTGGCAAAGGTGAGTTAGTGGATGACGAGGAATCTTGGTTCACTGTCTGTGCCACCAAAACACAGTCGGTCCACTTCCAGGAGTCCAGGCCTCCCTCCAGGACCCCCCACAGGGCCTGTCATCTCGGAGGCCTTTCTCACTTCTCAAAGCTTGGCCGGTTTCTCTCCTGGGGAGCCAATGCACTGGGACACTTTGGTGTGTGAGCAGTTCCTCCTAATGCCCTCTGCTTCCTGTTCACACTGGTTTAGCCATTCAATCATAATGTCACAGCATCCCGGAGGAGGACGCTCCTGCCAGGCCCCCATCGCGGGGAAATTCCTTGAAGCATTAAAACCACACGTAAGAGGAATCTCTGTCCCTTTCACAATGTTGGTGGCTCAAGATGCACAGTAATGTATTCCTGAGAGCCACATTTACCATCCTGAGTGGGGTAGTCAAGGACAAGGACAGCAGGCTGCATTTCTGGGGCCAGAAAGAGAGGTGTCTTTATATCCCACATAGAGGGTACTGCCAGGCTGAGCTCACGGCAACCACACATGCAGGTCATAAAGAGATGCAATGCGGAGGGCATCCCAGAGGTGGCTTGGGGACAGGCCGAGGACATCGTTTAATAATGCGGAATGGGGCTTTTGTTCATTTATCTTAGATTCATGCCCACAACCAAGACAGAAGAGTGAGTTTTTTGCCGAGAGAAAGAGCAGCCTCCCATCTATGTAGCCTGAGAGACCCATACAAACACGGTGGGCCCGCCCGCTCCGTGCTGCTTTGGGGCTGGATCAAGTCCCCAAGGTGAGTAGAGTTTCCGTAACTCCAATGAAGACATCCTAAGGTTTTGTACCATGTCATACAATATCAATTTAACATTGGTGCTTCTGAAAAATGCTACCAACATCTGGAAAAATCAACCCAGACTACTTCCATGTAACTTGCAAAGGCATTTAAATTGGCTCTGAATACAGCCTTAAAGCAGGTTGACAGACACCCTCTGCCAACAGTTTAGTTTTGACTTCACGTTGCAATTACACTCTGCAATGGAGAGGAATATGCTCAGGTGGAGTCAATCTTGGGTTGTTAGGCTAATAGTGTTAGCTGTACAGAATTGGCTGAGAACGTGTTAATAAAAACTCAAAAATAAAAAAAGTACCACATTAGCAGATTCAAGCCGCCCTCTGAGAGGTCCAGGCTTTGCTCTGGTGTGGGCTAAGAGGGGCCTGTAAACAGGCTCCCTCTGGGCAGAGGGAGAGAGGCTGGGCTCCTGTGGCCCCACCTCACCAGCTTTTACAGCTGCACGCCCTGCTGCGGTGGAGCATGGGACTGGTCCCCACACCTGTGCGGAGCAGGGGCCGAGTCGGGCCCGTGGCAGCTGCTACCTGTTTGCATGCCCAGAACTGGCCGTGGTCGTGTTGCCCACGGATCCAGCATGGAGCAGTCCTGAGTCCCCTTCCTCTTGCAGTGGAGTGAGGAGCCCACTGTGCCCACATCCTGGTGCCCTTGGAGCAGGGGCTGGGGGTTCCGAATGGACTGAGGCCCTTGGCACCCTCTCTAGGCCACTCCCTCACTGCCATTGGGACCACTGGGCCCTTGTCAGGGCTGGTCCTTTGGGGCTGGCGTCTGGTGTCTTCTCTTCCTCTCCAGTTCCCCAAAGGGTCAAGAGCTTGACCTTCTTGGCTAACTTCTCCCAGCCCGTGGCCAGATAAACACAGGACACCAGTCAAGTCTGAATCCCAAATAAAACACAAATAATAGTTTATTATATGTATGTCCCAGTACTTTAGTTAAAGTATCTAGGACATACTTATGCTAAAGAAACTTCTCACTGGTCTGAAACTCACAGAAACTATCCTATGCTGTTTTTGAAATCCACCCCAGTCCCTCCCTGCTGGAGCTGAACTCCGTTGCTGGCCTCCATGCTGTCATCTCACATCAGCACTGTTGATCAAACAAACCTTCTGCAAACTTCTCATTCTCTGGGGACCTTCCTGAACCTTTGGGACACTGACCTAGATCACTTTTTTTTTTTTTTTTTTGAGATGGAGTTTCGCTCTGTCGCCCAGGCAGGAGTGCAGTGGCGCGATCTCGGCTCACTGCAAGCTCCACCTCCCAGGTTCACGCCATTCTCCTGCCTCAGCCTCCCAAGTAGCTGGGACTACAGGCGCCCGCAACCATGCCCGGCTAATTTTTTTTGTGTTTTTAGTAGAGACGGGGTTTCACTGTGTTAGCCAGGATGGTCTCGATCTCCTGATCTCCTGATCCGCCCGCCTCGGCCTCCCAAAGTGCTGGGATTACAGGTGTGAGCCACTGCGCCCGGCTGATCACTATTAATTGTGCTGCAAATACTTTTCAAATCTGGCGATTCCAGAGTGGAGAGGGGCCACCCACGCTCCCTTGGTCAAAGTGCCCAGCCCCAACCCTTGCCAGTACCACCGTGGTCTCAGGCCAAGACCTTTCTCCAGGGCCCACACCACCCATGTTTCCAGGAACTAGCGAGACACTCCCTTTCTGTCCGCCAGCGTGCACCAGACCCCAGCACGCTCCTCTGTGTGCCATGCACTCTGCCCTGTGCGGGGACGGACAAGGATGACGTGGGACGCTCCAGACCCAAGTGGATGATTTTAACCCAAGTCAAGTCCTCACCGAAAACTTGGGCCAGATGTGTTTTGGAATTCAAATTTTTCAGATTTTACAAAGATAATGCCTTGTAGTATGTAAATCCTATTAATAAGATATTATGCATAAGACATAATAAATCCCCCAATATATTGCATAAATACCCTGGTGGGCTCTGGGCACCCTCGAACACAGGACGGGACCAGGACAAGCAAGGGAAGGGCCCAGGGCACAAGATTCAAGGACGTGCTCAGAGCCTGGGTGCTGCACCCACCTCACCCTAGCCCTGGTACTGACAAACACCTGTGTACTTCTACAGTGACCTAGAAATACTGGCACAAGATGGACGCATAAAGACCCCAAAGAGTCACATGTCAGTTCAGGTCAGCTGGGGCCACGGATGAGTTTGGGAGCCGGATGTTAAGAAGGACTCCTTATTTTTCTGAGCTTTGTAAGTATGGCCCTCGGGGTCTGGGATGGGGAGCGGGTGCATGCTGCAGCAGAGGTGCACCTGGGGCCTGCCCGGGTGGGTAAGCAAGCCTCTCCAAGGCCTGGCGTCTATCTCCCTCCTTCTGCCCCCCCCCCAGAGAGAGAAGGCGCTCACTGTTAACTTTGCAGGGAAATCATGGGTGGGAAGCATAAGGACATCTTAGGAGTAGTTATTTCATCCTGCTCCCCAAGCTATGAGGCTGCCAAGGAGCTCACTTCCCAAGCTCTAGGTACACAGGCCAGAGGAGAGAGCTGCAAACTGCTCCCTGGGCCCAGGACAGTGCTCATGAGGATGGCAGCAGATTAGAGCTACACCTGAGAATGTAAAACTACTCATCCTGTGGGCCCTCATCCCAACAACAGGGGGATCTGCCCATCCACAGCCCGGGGCCAGGTCCGTTAGAAGCTGTTGTGAGAGGCCTTTCTGACAGCCTCCACCCAGCTCGTCCACCAGGGCAGGGCAGGGGCCCCGGGCACCGTGTGCCAGGATTACTTAGTGGGGTGATGTCAGTTGTGCTCAGATAAAATTATAATAGTGTTCAAAGTGGACCCAAGGAAGGAGCAAGGGCAAAACTCTCTTTATATGCTGCACCTTCTCCTTCAAATCCCTTCACACTCAAGGAGTTTGTCTAAATGGACTCTTAGATAAATAGAACGACATAATTGCTTTGATATACCAACATATCTGAGTGGCAGGTTTGTGAATACATCCTCGTTACATTGAAAGAAGTGTATTAAAAGAGTAATTACTTGAAGTCAATATCATATATTCTTATTTTAAAGGAACAGTTCTCAACCCTGAAAAAATTATCATCTACAACTGCACCATCCAATACAAGAGAGCCGCTAGTCCCATATGGCTATTTAAATTTTAACTTTAATGAATTCAAACTAAATCAGTTGTAAAATTTAGCTCCTAAGTTGCACTAACCACATTTCAAGCACTCAGTAGCTACCTGTGGCCAGGGGCTCCCGTATTGGACAGAGCAAATACGGAGCATTCCCATCAGAGCAGAAAGTTCTATGGAACAGCACTGATCTACAGATTCAGGAATCAACACTCCATTCCTAGCAGGTCATTTCTTTCTTTTGTTTCCCACAGAAGAAGCGGCACCCATGTCATTACTGAAGTTGTTACTAAGGCTAGTGAAATTATCAGAGGCCCAGCTAGTGCCCCAGCCAAGACCTACATGGGTGATGACCCTTGTTGATGATGGCCCTGGCTAGCTGTCCTCAGCCCGCACCTTGATGTCCAAGGAAATGAAGAAAGAGACCACATGGAAAGGAAGGACGGCTGGGGAGCCAGATTTCCACTTCACCGGCTGCACAGATTCCGATCTCGGCAAGGCATCAGCAACTTCCTAGTGGCCGAATCCTTTACGGCCATGGGTATATATGCTCACGGACCCTTCTTCACTTTGACATCTCTGGAGCATTTGCGACCCTGGAGCATCCTCCTTGACAAAGTCATTCTTCCCTGATTTCTGGAGTCCACACTCCTTGTTTCCTTCCCACCTCCCACCACTGTTTTCCCCGCCCCCTTGGCAGACACCGCCTCCCACAGGCGTCCCCTGGATGTGCCACTCCTGGGGCTCTGGCCAAGACCCCTCCCCTTCTCTCCACTCACACCCCAGGCTGAAGTTCACATCTGCAGGCTGCTGGATTCTAAATTAGTTCTCTCCCCGAAGCCCCAGGCCTAGCTGCCTCTGGGCATCCTCCCCTTGACCAGGAGCCTCAGACAGGACGTTCCCACCCAGAGCCATCTCTCCACCACAACACCCGCCCAAGACTCCCTCCTCCCTGTGTCCTGCGGCGCTTCTCTTAACCAGGACCTGGCAGTCGCCCCTGAGCCCTTCCTCAACTCACCCCCTGCATTCAGTCCACCACCACCACTGCTGTCACTTCTAGGTACTAAGTCTCTCTCTGGTCTCTCCACGTTTCTCCAGCCCTGCCGCTGCTACTCTGATCCAGCCCAGTGCCATCTCTCAATTTATTACCTTCACGCCAACTCCTGGTTTATCCCCTGGCCTTGTCCCCTCTAGCCCGTGCTCCCCACTGTGCCAGGGAGATCTTCCACAGGTGCAAATCTGCTCTGGTCATTCTCCTCCCTCAAATGGGTCAGTGGCTCTCCACTGCCCTCAGGACAACAGCCCAACTCCCTAGAACAGCCCAGGAGTCCCCTGTGGTTGACATCCTCCAGACAATGGCTCAGCAGACTTCTCCTGTAAAGATTCAGATTGTAAATATTTTTGGCTTTTCAGGCCCATACTGTTTCAGCCTCTATGGCTCAACTCTGCCATCATGGCCCAAGGCAGCCATAGGCAATCTATAAACAAATGGGTGTGATGGTGTTCAAAACAACTTTATTTATAAAAAACAAGGAGCTGGCTGGATTTGGCCCAAGGCCTGTAGCTTGCTGAAACCTGTTCTATAGATTTCCAGGTCACCTCTCACACAGCTCCTATGTAGTGTCCCCTCTGAGCCTCTACTCCTGCTATTCTTTCTTTCTGGAATTCTCTCTTTCTCCCACCCACCTCTCTACTCTTCTGCTGCAATAAACTCCAACTTATCCAGTTCCCAAGTTAAATATCTATTTCAGCTGCGTGTAGGAGTCTCCAAAAACCTGGGACCTTAAAAACTTCATGTTTGCAAGTCGCATTGATTTCAGGAAAGTAAATATTTTCGGTTTATTGAAGAAACTTAACGGAGAAAAGAATTCATATATATATATATATATATATACACACACATTTATTCCAAATCCAGGTGTCACTTACCACCATTAACATTTTTATGTCTTTTTCCCAGACTTTTTTTATATATCCATCTTTCTTACATAATTTGAAAAATAACATATAGAGGTTTGAAGTCAGACTTTTTAAAAAATATACATTCTCATGTTGTGATAAGTTATCAAAAAAATACTGACTTGAATGCCAGCATAATCGTCTATCTTACTAATGCTCCAGAATTCACCTTCTGATGCCCCTTTTGGGAGTCTGTTAATTTTTCTCTACAGGAAATAGCAGTTTGCTTTCCAGTAGGGTGCCCCTGTCACACCCTCAGCAGCTGCACCCTCATGAGCATGAGGGGTTATTTATTTAATCTCTGCTTATCCAGCAGGGGAAAATGGCACCTCATTGCTTTAGTTTGTTGTGTCTGTTTCTTTCTTTTCCTTTCTATTTTTTTTGAGACTGGTTGAGACAGGGTCTTGCTCTATTGCCCAGGCTGGAGTGCAGTGGGCGCAGTCACAGCTCACTGCAGCCTCAACCTCCAGCAATCCTCCGGCCTCAGCCTCCTGAGTTGCTGGGACCAAAGCTCATGCCACCACACCCAGCTAATTTTTTTATTATTATTTATTGTAGAGACAGAGTCTCCCTGTGTTTCCCAGGCTAGTCTTGAACTCCTGGGCTCAGTAAATCTGTCCACCTCAGCCTCCCAAAGTGCTGGGATTATAGGCGTGAGCCACCGTGCCTGGCAAGCCCTGCTGTGCCTGTTTCTTGAGAGTGAGGTTCAGGGGTGTTCCCACGGTTCTTGGCCATTTGTGTTTCCTTCTCTGTTCCAGGCCCTCTCTCTGTGGCCATGTTCCATACTTGCTTGAAAGTCAATGTATTTCAAGGACACATTCAGTGCCTGACTGGGGTCCTTGGAAGGTTGAAGTGGTCGCCAATGGAGCACTGTGCTACTCCTTGACCTGTCAGGGGGTTTCTGAATCCACAGCAGAGATGGGGCTGAAGATGCCTTTCCTGAAGGTATAAACGACAGCAAGGCAGGTCAGGGCACGTGTGGGAGTCACCTGCTACAATTCCAGATTAAGACCACGTGCAGGAGACCTTCAGAAGAGTTTCAGGCTCCAGAGACAATTATGTAGCTCACCTGGTTTAGAGGAGAAAATGAAACCACAAGCGGTGAAGCTGGGCCTTCTCAGGGGCCTCCTTAAACAGCACAACCAGATTGCTCGCAGAGTAGGAGACACAGCCGCCTCATGCACACCTGGGAAGAACTCGGTCCACAGTAATCCCAGAGGCGCCTGCTATGGTTTGAATGCTGGGATCCCTCCAAAGTTCAGAGGTTAAAACTTAAACCTCACTGGAATGGTATTATGAGATGGGGCCTCTGGGAGCATTATTAAGTCATGAAGGCTTCTCCCTTGGGAGTGGGATTAATGCCCTTATGAAAGAGGCTCCAGAGAGCTACCTGGCTTCTTCTACTCTGGCCCTCTGAGGACACAAACACGGCGGCAAGACGCCATCTTGGAAGCGGCAAGACGCCATCTTGGAAGCAGCAAGACGCCATCTTGGAAGCAGGGGGCAGCCCTCCCCAGATGTCGACTCTGCCAACACCTGGACCTTGGACTTCCAGGCCTCCAGAACTGTGAGAAAATAAAGCATCTCTTCTTTATAAATTAGCCAGTCTCTGGTATTTTATAATAGTAGCACAGATGGTCTAAAATCATGACCATCAAAACACAAGTGGTACACCATTTTTTTTTTTTTTTTTAATAAAAATGCTGCTGACAATGAAAATGAGTGTGGCCCACTCACATGCGGGGAAGCGGAATGGGAATCTGTGTGACTTCAGGGAAGCAATGTGACAACGCACCTAAAATGACCACGCCCTACCCAGGAGCATCTACATCGTTTTTAAAGCTCCACAGGCAATGTTGATGCTCCCCTGTGTGTGAGAACTGCTACACTGGATGGGCTATGATGCAGCCATTCAAAATGCTATTTTTAGAATGTTCAATAGCATAGGAATGGGTTTCAGCTTACATGCTTAAAGAAAAAAAGCAAGACACAAAATTATAAAAACTTTAAATACATGTAAAGAAAACTGAAAATGACATTGAAATAGTAACCTCAACTGAGTCACACATTCTTTTATTTAACAAATATTTTCTAGCACCGTCTATGGTTTAGGCCAGCAGTTATCAAACTAAAAATTATTGAGAACCACAAAGAGTTTTTGTGTATATAGAACATAGCTATTGATGTTTACATATTAAGGATTAAAACTGATCATTTTAAAAATATTTCATTAATTCCTCTTTAAAATAAATAATAATACATCTAATGTTAACACAAAGAACATATAAAGAGAATGGTATTGTTTTACATTTTTGTAAATCTCTCTTAAGTCCCACTTAATAGAAGACAGCTGGATTCCCATGTTTGCTTCTGCATTCAATTTGTTATGATATCACTCTTCATGTAGACGCTGGAAAATTCCACCATATACTCATGAGAGAAGGAAAGGGAAAAAGGCAAACAACATCTTAGTTGTTGGAAAACTAGTTTTGACCTTGTGTTAAGAAAATAGTTTTGACCTTGTGGACCCCTGAAAAGGTCTTGGGGACCCCAAGGGTCCACGGATCACACTTTGAGAACCACTGGTCTAGGCATTTCTCTAGGTTCTAACTGTAAGAAAAAATAATAAAAGTAAAATGAAACCAAGTTCTGTCTCTGTCTCTTATATTCTACTAAGAGAAGAAAAAATCATGTTTATGATCTTTAGGTGGTAAGTGCCAGGAAGAAGAGGTACAGGAGGTGATGGAGAGGCTATTTCAGCTCAGCGGGCAAGGCAGCCCACAGACAAGGCAATACCTAGAGGCGGATCGGTATCTGGGAAGAGTGATTCGTTGGTGCCCACTCGGGGGTGGTTTTACGGATTGTTATGCTTCCCTGCATTGTTCAAATTTTCTTTAAGGAACAAGTACAACTTCAATTTTGAACAAGTTGTGTTTTGTTCTGTTTTTTTTTCATGAAGGCCTCTTGGAAGGCAGCATTCATCAATGCAACCTTGAAGCAACAGTCAGCAACGTTCTGAAGCCGATTTGGAGCCCCTGCTGTTTCCCATTGGGTACTCCAGAATCACTTTCCGCTGGTTCCACCGTGGTCACCCTAATGATCCTTGAGGGAAGGGCTCTGGGGACACAGCCATGCAGGAGGCCAGAGACAGCCCCCGAAAAAGGACACGCATCCAGAAAAAATTAAAACGTACCTCATTATTCTCTGTGGGCACTAACCTGTTTCTGGGCCTCGCCTGATGGACTCAGTTCCGCAGGGTGCAGGATGTGGCCTGACCTCCTGTGGGGGTCCGTTCTCTCCGTGGCCTCTCAGCCCTGTCTCCTGCACATCCTTCTGCTTCCATTCTAGGACCTGATCACGTGGCCTTCGCCACTGCCCTCCTGAGTCAGTGAGATCCCAGAAAAACAAGCCAGGCTTTGCCCAAATGAAGAAACAACAGTTTTACTTTGCTTTTTTACAAACAAACAGTTTTCACTTTGTTTTTTAAGTTTTACTTTAGGTTGGTGCAAAAGTAATTGCAGTTTTTGCCATTGAAAGTAACGGTAAAAAGCTCAATTACTTTTGCACCAACCTAATATAAATAATAAGGTTGGATTTCCTAGACGTATCAATGAAACGATGCCTCTGTGTTCCCTATACTTCAGCACAAAGAGAAGATGCTCCCAGGCCCAGAGGACTGCTCGGGTCCCCTGTGTCTCAGGAGCTATCGTGGTTTCTTGTGACTCTGTAACAAATTAGCACAAACCAACAGACGCTCATTCTCTCACAGTTCTGGAGGACAAAAACCCAAAGTCAGGTTGTTGGGAGGGCTACACTGCGTCCAAAGTCTCTTGGGCAAGACCGTTCCCTGTCTCTTTGGCTTCTGTTGGCCCCAGGTGTTCCTTGGCTGGTGGCAGCGTCTCTCGAGTCTCTGCCTCTGTCTTCACATGGCCATCTTTCCTCTGTGCTTGTCTGTGTCATGTCACCTTCCTTTATAAGGACACTGATCAAACTGGATCAGGGCCCACCCTTACCCTATATGACTTCATCTTAACTTGATTATATATGCAAAGACCCTCTTTCCAAAAAAGGTCTCATTCACAGGGGGTGAGGACTTCGACTTATTTTTGGGGGGACACAATTCCACTCATATTGGGAGCCACACCCACTGAGGGAGAGACCAGAAGGGAGTGCAGGCACCAAGGCCAAGAGGACTGACTAGGTAGAGGGCTGTGGACAGGGCTTTGGAAAAGCCAACCGGGAGGTCTTTGTTGAACCCAGCAAGAGGATCATCAGGGTAAGGAGGCAGTGAGGGCAGATCCAGCTGCAAGGAGGCTGCCTGCAGAGGGAGCAGAGGACATGCAGACAGTGAGTGTATTCTGTCAAGAGGCTCATGGCAGAGGGCAGGTATAAAATTAAGCACTAGCTGAAGGGGCACGCGAGAGGCAGGGGATAATTGAGTTTTGCAGTGTTTGTCTTTTGTTCAGCTTTGGGGAATGGGCAAGATGACCTTCTCGGTGGCTTTAAGTTTGCGGTTCCTCCCAGGGCCAGCACATTCAAGTAGTTGGCTGATACTGAAACTTCTGGGCATTTTTTATTTAAATCTTTATTTTATTATTTATATAATTAATACATTGTCTTTGTAGAAATGCTATACAATCTAGATAAGAAGAAAGTGCTAAAAGACAACCATAATTAACATTTTGGTGAATATATCTCTCTAGACTTTATGTGCATAAATGCATGCATATTAATATATATTTCAGGCCAGCCGCGGTGGCTCATGCCTGTAATCCCAGCACTTTGGGAGGCCGAGGCAGGCGTGTCACTTGAGGTCAGGAGTTCAAGACCAGCCTGGCCAACATGGTGAAACTCCGTCTCTAGTAAAAATACAAAAAATTAGCCAGGTGTGGTGGCAGGCCCCTGTACTCTCAGCTGCTTGCTAGGTTGAGGCAGGAGAATCACCTAAACCTGGGAGGGAGAGGTTGCAGTGAGCCAAGATTGCACCACCGCACTCCAGCCTGGGCGACAGAGCGAGACTCTGTCTCAAGTTAAAAAAAAAAAAATATATATATATATATATATATATATATATATATATATATATTTCAGATAAATGAGTTATACCCTACACCATGTTTTGAAGCTTGCTTTTTTGTTTAACACTACATTGTGAACATTTCTTGTATCAATGTATGTGTACATGTATGCATCTATATTTACACAGTGACGTGTCTATATATACATTCATGCATACACACATATAGAATGCTATTTTAATGACTGCATCTATTCCATTCTCTGGCTGTATCATAATTTAATGAGCCAATCCTCTACTCTTGGGCAATCCTCTACTCTTGGGCACTGAGTTTTACTAAGCATCTTTTGACTTTACATGGGTCTGAATTTTAAGATAAATTGTTGGATCAAATGGTATGACAATTCCAGTTATATATGTGTGTATATATATATATATATATATATATGCACATCCTAAAGTTAATCATGCCTTTTCGAAATGCCACCAGTTTTGGCTTGAATTTGGGAAATCCTGCAGAAGAAGAGAAATGAGGCCCCCAGACAGTGCTGCGGTAGTGGCTTCAGAGCACCCTCACTTCCACACAGGAGGGAGCATGCGTGCAGTGTGTGCAGTCTTTTTAAACAACACATATTGCTTGCTTGGGTTTTTTTTCTAAATGTAAAATTAACATGAGGGAGTTTTTTAAAAATTAAAAATGAGGACTGGTTAAATAATGATGCATCATGCAAAGTCAGTTTCATTCTGTAAGAGAAAAAGGAAGTAGAAAATGTCTTTCCTATTACATCAAACCCCATTTCATACACGATTGGTCAGAAAACACTAGAAAAATTTAAATCTTGCCTCCTCCTTGTCCTGATATCCTTGCATTTATTCATGTAATTATTCAACACATTTGTATTGAGTACCAAAGTCTGCAAGGCAAGATTAGACAGGCAGATGAAAGGTCCCTGTTTGGACATGTGGAATGCGGACGGGGTAACGAGAGATGACCAAAAGCAATGATTGCAACCAGAAGAGATACTGGGACTCCCCAGCTTGAGACTTGGGGGCCAAAGTACAGAGATGAGAGCTAACATCTTGGGAACTGAAGAGACCCCAGATAAGAAAGTGAAGAAGATGGCCAGAAAGGAAAAACCCACAGGGCACAAAGATGCAGAAAACCAGCTGCCGAGCCAGGCACAGTGACTCATTCATGTAATCCCAGCACGGTGGGAGTCCAAGGTAGACAGATTGCTTGAGCTCAGGAGTTTGAGACCACCCCATCTCTACTAAAAATACAAAAGTTAGCTGGGTGTGGTGGCACACACCTGTGGTCCCAGCTACTTAGGAGGCTGAGGTGGGAGGATCACCTGAGTCTGGAAGGTTGAGGCTGCAGGGCGACAAAGCAAGACCTGTCTCAAAAAAAGAAGAAGAAAGAAAGTAAAAAGGAAAAAAAAGAGAGAGAAAGAGAAGGAAGGAAGGAAGGGGAAGGGAAGGGAAGGAAGAGAGAAAGAAAAGAGAAAGAAAGAGAGAGAAAGAAAGAGAGAGAAAGAAGAAAGAAAGAAAAGAAAAGAAAGAGAAGAAAGAAAGGAAAGAGAAAGAAGGAAAGGAAAGACAAGAAAAAAGAAAGAAAAGGAAGGGAGAGAGGGAGGGAGGGGAGGAAGGAAGGAAAGAGGGAAGGAAGGAAGGAGAAAGGAGGGAAGGAGAGAGGGAAGGAAGGAATGAGGAAGGAGGGAGGGAAGGAAGGGAGAGGGAGGGAGGGAGGAAGGAAAGAGAGGGGGAGGGGAGAGGAGGGAGGAAGCTGCTGGAGAGTCATCAGGTCAACCGAGACCCTTGTTTGCACCATATCATGTTGGGGAAGGTTGAAAATGTTGATAAAACCCCATGTTGGTGAAGGTTTATGGAATCAGGAAATCCCCATCACTCTGGCTGGACTCCAGTGGGAAACCAGGTTGGAGAACATTTCACAACATCCAAAAAAATGCTGGGCATGATCTCCCACTGATGGTGCAATCCCACCGTAACCAATGGAACCACTCACAGATACAAGTACACGTGCATCTGTGGATATTAGTTGTAGTATTGTTTGTGATAGTGGAAGATCCGATCTATACCATTGAAATGCCTGCCCATTCAATGGACTACTCCACAGCTGTGGACAAGAATGAAGGCATCTGTGTGTGCTGCAGAGAGCAGAGAAAACAACAGGCTAACTGAAAACGGGGTCTCATTGGTGCAGAAGGCAGCACACACATGCGCACAGCCGAATAGATGTGTGCCTGCTGGTTAGGCTAGAAAATGTCTGAAAGGAAATACAAGTTCAGGGCGGTTTCCTCTAGGGAAGTTGGCACAGAGGTGCTGGGCATTCACTTTTACTTCACTGTTGAATGTTTTACAATTAGTCCATTCGACTGCTTTAAATGAAAAACAATCACTCGTACAGGAGAGGACTCAGGAGCTCCCGTGTCAGGCCAAATATTCCCAGGAAACATCGGGGACCCTGAGCAGTTTCATCGCCCACTAGTTGGCAGCAGACCAGAGTTAGCATCCTAGGGCTTGACCACTGGTGACTTCTCCACGTCCAAGACAACAGAGTGCTATTTTGGCACCGGACAGGTTAGGACTGTCAGAGACTCTGGCCCTGTGGCACCTCAGTGATACAGGATCAGAAATCTCAGTGCTGGAAGGGCCTTGAGAGCTCCCTGGGCCACTGGAGCACACATCAATCACACCAGAGCTCTGCCTTATCCAGCTGAGACCCAGAGGCCTGGGAAGTTCAGTGACGTGTCCCAGGCCATCCCGAAGAACGTGGTGGAGCCTGCCTGCCTCTGGGCTGCAGTGCAAGGCTGTGCTTTGCCCTGGAGTCCTGAGGGCCTGGTGCACAGATTGGGCCCACAGAGGACAGAGGAGCATGGGAGTCACCAAGGTCAAGTGAGAATAATCATGGTCTGTCCATGCCCCACACGCTGGAGGAATCTAGTTCATGACACGCATGGGGTCTTCAAAACAATTCATACTGTTTGGTTCTGGTTTTCTTCCCTATGATAAAATTAACATAGGGTGGGGGATTGTTTTCCAAAACTAAGGACTGATTAAAAGGATACTAATACATGCAGGCTTTTAAAAGAAGGAGGTAGATATATCCATGATGACATGGAAAGAGATCTAAGATATATTCCTCAAAAAAAGCAAGGTGCAACAGGTTTATATAATATGATCCCTCATGTGTAAATTATAAGCATACACACAGAGACACACGCAGGTATATGCATAACCATCTCTTTACAAGTATGTTTAAAAGTAGTATCAATTACTTTTAGGAGAACAATGGAAGGAGTAAAGCTTTCACACATTTTATTTACATTTTCTAACTGTCTTTGACAATTGCATTCTCTTCAGTGCCAAAATAGCACTTCAATGTTTTGAGAGTAACGAGCGATCAGGTTCCAGGACAGTAACTCTCGTCTGCTACCAGCCCTTTTCTGACATGTATATCGTATTTGAAATGTATTTTCCTTCATGCCAACAGAGGATATCAATCTGGGTGCTGAAATTTTTGGATATTTTGTTTCTCCCTTATATTTATCTCAATTTTTAAAAATGAATAAATTCCATAAAATTGAAGCAAAGTTAAAATTGAAGGCACATTGAAGGAAATTTGGAAAATTCAGAAAAAGAATGAAAAAGAAAACAGAAATCGGAGAGAATCCACTAATCCTTGGATAGGTGCTGTCCACCAGGTGTAGCAATTCCTTCCATATAGTTTTCCATGTGGAGATACGCACGTGTTTTTACGTTGCTGTCGTCACGGCCTTTACGAAGTTTTCAAATCTTCTTTCTGTGCATGCAACACCCAGTCCTGAGCACATGAATTGAATGCTGGTGTAAATGTGTTCAGTCATCATCATCATCATCATCATCATCATCATGCTATGTGTGTGGGTCTTTCTCCTCCTCTTTAAATACTCCGTCCTGTCACTGTGCCAGGTCCCCAGCCCACTCCTAGTTACTTGGTGCTGCAGTCACAGGGCACACCTGTGCCCAAGCAGATGCCTCCCACCCACCCTACAGTCTTCCTTGGTCCAGATCATCACCTGCTTCCTAACACCAGCATCCAATTGCAGATCCATGGCCTTAGCACCAAATAGCACTTCATTTAATCACATTCAGCCCCAAAAAGTGCCTAAAACATAACAGTGTTTTGCTAATGACCATAAACGGAGTCCTGCAAGATATTCATGTGGTTCTTACCTGCTACTTCTTGAACGTTTTGAAATACCATGGTGGTCGAGGGAATTTCGTAGAGAAAAGAGAGATCTGTGCTGATTGGATTATGCTCATGTCACTCAAGCTTCTGATCTTGTCCTAGCACATTTGGGTGCTGGCTGTGCCCCCTCCTCATCCTCTCCCCTCACCTGGCATGGATGGGCAGCACACGGCGTGCAGCTCCATCCATTTCTGTTCGTGCACACAGGCCAGGGGAGCCTGCCTCTCACCTGGGAGCCCCTGCTAGAAGCGAAAGCTCTGTGAGATTGCAAACATTTGGGAGAATAGCATCGATACCTACATGATGTTTGTTTCATACTCGGTCAGTTTCATTACTCCATACATGGTGTTTCCCAACACTTTAAATCCCTTTATATGATCAGCAAAGATCATGGTTATGACTACATGGAGGTCGCCACTGCTCTGGGTAAAGGTCAAGCTCTCCTTCCATGCAGCAAGTGCAAACATTAGCATGCTCCCTTTGCTATTCGGGTGACGCTGGCCCCACTCCCGCTATGTCAGAATTGCCGCAGAAATGCCATCCACCCCCCATGCTCTCCTGACAAGATTGGGTGGCCTGCAGGCCAAATCACAGATGATTTACCAATAACAAATTCAGGCCACCTCCCACAGCATATCCCAAAGAGGTCAGCTCAATCAGAATAGCTTAAAGATGTTGTTAGCCTTGGAGGAGGTTACAAAGTTGATGATCATATGTCTTCTCTCCAAATTTTATTTGGAAGAGCCTGCTACTGCATGAGAGAATAGTCCTTTTGAGATGGTAATTACTATTTTGAAAAGTCATTTTAATATCTAATTTAGAGATAGTGCTTAGCTCTTTGGGTTTCTCAAGTTTCGAAGGATTTGTTTTTGTTTTCTTATAAAATCCAAGCTTTTGTTAGTAAAATGAAGTTCCCACAATGTATGTAACATTTATTTCCAAATGGTGTCTACTTTTATGGGCAAAAATCATCAGGAAAAGCCACTGGCTATAAAAACTGCAAACAAAAAACCCTTAAACAGCTAATGACTTAAGGGTGGTTGTACAGACATATAAAGTATGTTGGGGCTTACACTATTTGTCATTAACACATATTCTGAAAGCTTGGCTAATATAATGTGACACAAAATTAGTCAAACACAATTCATGCAATATTGTTTAATTTTACTCCTCATTTAACTTGGTTTTAAGCAAAATCATTATGTCACATGACAACGTTCACTTGAACAAGAAATATTTCATAATGGCCGCTGCCTTTAGAAATGAGTTATTAGGGGCTCCATGCTGAACACATTCTTAACTATGAAAACTATAAAGCTAATAGCTTAATCATATTTTGACACCATCTACATACTTTATGCATTATTTACAAGAAAGATATAAAAATGAAACCACTGAATATCTCACACAATACTTCACAGTCATAGTTAACTGGTTAAAAATATAACACATTTATCTTCCAGGGGCTTTATATTTGCATATAGATATTTGCATACCATGTTGCAATGTGCTGTTAATGTAAAATTTAACCTTTGTTCTTTCCCTCTGATGTGCAAGGTATACTCATTAAGTTAAAAATAATGGCAAAAATAAGTCTTCTGGTGATATACATTTCATAAATTATTCCCCAGAGCAGTGAGGAAAGGTAAAATGTGGGTGGGAAAATGTTTAATTGAATTAATTTCTCATTTTCTGTATTTTTATTTTACAACTCGAAGACAGAGCAATTTGACTAGTCTATGTCAAGCCTCTGAATTGCTAAGGACCTCCTCTCAATTATTCAAGGTGTCAACCCTCTTAATCCTATAATAGAACAATTCCTGGTTTCAGGACTGAGATGGATACATAGCATCATTTTGCACCCCTGTTAAATGGATGAGTCTTTATTCAACAGAGGGAATACACAACCACTATGCATCAAATGCACTGCATGATCATTAGACATTTGGATAAAATGCAGAAGCCTCTTAGTTTGCATCAGGTTATAATACACAATGTCAGTTTCTAATTAAGCCCCTATATGAACTTTTAGAGAAGTGAGACCAGGACTTAGAAATGTGGCAAGAGAGCAGGGCACGGTGGCTCACACCTGTAATCCCAGCACTTTGTGAGGCCAAGGAGGGGGGTGGATTACCTGAGGTCAGAAGTTCGAGACCAGCCTGGACAACATGGTGAAATTTTGCCTCTACTAAAAATACAAAAATTAGCCGGGCCTGGTGGCGGGCCCTGTAATCCCAGTTACTTAGGAGGCTGAGGCAGGAGAATCACTTGAACCAGGGAGGCAGAGGTTGCATTGAGCCAAGATCGTGCCACTGTATTCCAGCCTGGGTGACAGAGCAAGACCTCCATCTGAAAGAAAGAAAGAAAAGAAAGGGAGGAAGGAAGGAAGGAAGGAAGGAAGGAAGGAAGGAAGGAAGGAAGGGAAGGAAGGAAGGAAGGAAGGAAGGAAGGAAGCAGAAGGGAAGAAGGAAGGAAGGAAGGAGAAGGGAAGAAGGAAGGAAGGAAGGACACTGTGTTAGTCAAATATCTAAATTCCAAATTCTCTTTTCCTTGCTGATATATTCTAAATTTAAAATGCGTCATTCAGTTGGACTCAATGCCGGAAGTCCTACTGAGGCAAGGAGTGGCCCAGATCCTGCTGCTGGGAGAAGAGGAAAATAACAGATAGCAAGTCCATCCAAATTAGGCAGATGTCCAAGTCCTTTGAATGGTTAAATCTCAGATTATCTCTACCCAAAATGGTTTAGTTCAGGAAGGTGGTGGCGTGCACCATGGCTTGCGTGCCCAGTGAGAACGGGCAGGGTGGGTGGTACACAGCCTCAGGATGGACCTGGGCACACAAAGCTGGGGGAACACAGACCCTCAAGCCTGAGGATGGTCCAGGAGACGCAGCCAGGTGGCCCCAGGTCAGGCGCACAGAACAGGGAAGGAGGGGAGACGGTCTGCCCCCCAGAGAGTGGTCTCCAAGGTGTCAGCTCATTGTCCCGGGGCCCCAGAGCCCCAGGACAGGACTTTTCCCCACTATTCTTTATTCCCTTAGAGCACTGGATCTGGCGACTTGAAGACAGGACAGGCACAAGACATCCAGGATCTACTGAGGACGGGAGGGGCCTGAGGTCAGGCCAGCCTGGACAGCAGGCTCCTGACCCCATAGGGCTGGGGGACCACAGGCCTCATTTCATGGACTGTGGTGGTGACACTGGGGTTCCCCTAGATTTCCAGAAGTGGTCTGGGAGCCCTGGTTTTGTCCTGCTTCCTCTTTCCAGGACAATCATAATGCCTAGCGCTCCCTGGGCTGACCTCCCTACAACTTCCACCATTGACCTTTAGAGACTGCCTCTTTGAAGGAAGAGATAACTCGGGCTCCGGAGTGCGTCTCCTGGGTACAGTCAAAATTATGTCCACTGATTCTGGGATGCTGGCCACTGTCTATGTGGGGCTGCAATAATCCTGCCTTGCTGGATTCATTGACCCCGACATCTCGGAGCAGCTGTCCCCGTGGTGCCTCACCTTCCCCGTCGGCTCCTACCTTCCCAGCAAAATCCTTTTTCCTTGTATGGAACATGCAATTTATAAGTAGATGTGAAACATACATAAGCTACAGGAACATTTGTATTTTGCAAATTTCATATAATCTTCCGGAGACTTTTGCTTTCTCATTCTGCCACCACTGAAAACATAAATGCACTGTGATTAGACCTCATTTTCTGTAAGAAAGGAAAGAACCACCCCAAAATGCACAGTGCTCTTGGAACAAGCAGCGGCATTGGTTCTTGCACGAAATGCCCCAGCCCCTCAACATGGAGGCAGGTGTTTTAGGCAGAAATGCTGTACGGAACTTTGACTTATTTACTGTGTTTTCTGGACTCCTGCATGGATGTGATTGTTCTTGTAAAGGTTCTTACCGAGGTAAATAAAATTGTAGAACCTTGGAAACATACTATTATTACAGCACAGAGCTAAGGTGTGCAGAACGGGAAATAACTCTCTGAGGGATAAATTACATGAGATGAGGGCTGAAAGGATACAGCTCCCATTTCAGGAAGTCTTCCAGGCAAAGATTTGGCAGTTTTAGCGTTCCTTTCAAGACAATGCACGTACACCAAAAACATTATTCTTCACAGAGCGCCCCAGAGGCCGCAGCCGTCACATGGATGCCGTCATTATTCCATTCCCTCCAATTCAACACAGATCTTCTTTATTAATTTTAATTTGTCATCAATAGCCTGACAGGCACTCTTTCGGCAAGAAATACTGCATTAACTGTTTCACTCACTGTGGCAGCTATTAAAACCAGGATGGTGATTAGCAGGAATGAGGTCAAACAGAATAATGTGAGTCTAAGTCGCTACCAGCGAAATGTATAACACAGGAGGATTTATTATGTTCACTTGCTGAAATGTAATTTAAAAACAGGATATCACCACCTGCTATGCTGGCTTGTAGGGTTACTCAGATCATTTGAACATTTCCTGCTAATATGTTTATTTGCTTCTGGCATCTATTACCATTTACTGTTTTTCTCATAACTACAGTTAAAATAAACTTAATTGTTGCTATCTACTTCATGTAAACATAGCAGGTAAATACATCATCCCGTGATTAGTTCAGAGGATGCAGATTAGGGTGATTTAATCATCAATATTGGCAACAGAAAAATTAGTTTTCATAACCTTCTTGCAAAGACCTAAATTTAGTTTTCTGATTGAAGAGTCTGTTTGCTAAATAAGGATGTCACCAGGACGCTGAAAGACTCTACTTGGCTAGAAATCCTGGGACACACCATCGAGCATGCTAAGAAAAGTGCGAATCATTGCAGATGCTAAACATTTGCACGTAAATTTCACGTGTGCTCTTTTTGAAACATCGGAAACCCAGGCATATTGCTGGGGATGATTGCTGACCCGGAAATCACAACGCACAGCCTTTGGCTGTACTTTTTAAGGAATTCAGATCAAACAGAGTGATCTACAGTCATTTAGTACTTTGTTATTGGGATGAACTTTGCATCATGGGCTGAAAATCAGAGAATGTGTATCTTAATGCACAGCATATTTTCAACGTGCAGGTTATTTTTAAAATGGACAGCCCGTGAGGCAAAGCAGCTATCAATAATCTCTCTGAGCACCACTGGTCATTTAATCCTTGCATTAAATGTCATTCATACCACTTCGGCTGAGAGATCTTTCTGACTCTGGTTTGTAGGTGGCACAGAACAGGATGCAGTGCAGGTGGTGGTGGCGGGGCAGGCAAGCGCCATGGAGGGGTCATCTGCCGTCAATGTGGCGGCATGGCCCAACCCACGGCCCTGGTGACCCACCCGGAACACAGAAAAGTCCTGGCTCAAGGGCAGGTCTCTGTAACTTATTTTCCCTACAGCGTTCACATCTGCACATTGTGCAAAAAATTAAAATGTCAGCTTAGCCATTCTGGAGTGAGGTGGTAAAAATCAAGGCTTGGGACAAAAATTTCAAAAAAAAAATCATAAAAGATTCCTTTCCTATAGTTTAAGATAGAATTTTTTTAAAAGTCTTTTCTGAGAATCCCTATGTAACCTACAAAACAGAGTGAACCCTAACGAGACAAGAGTTCAAATGGTTCTAGCACACAGAAAAGACAACTATTGAAGGTAATGGATATCCCAAGTACACTGCTTTTATCTTTATAAATTCTATGAATGTATTCAATTGTCACATGCATCCCAAAACTATGTACATCTATTATGCATCAATTTAAAAAAAAAATTAAATCTTGCAATCGACCATAGGGATTTGCATTAACATGAGGCAGAAACGTAATAACCGGCACTGTGGTTTTGGATCTTAAAGAAACACAGCCAGTAAATATTGCCCTCTTCCCACAATTGCCACCTTCTGCGCGGGGCTCTGCAGGAACGCAAAGGGAATATGTAAAGAAAGACACCACCGGCTGCATGCATTTGACTCTTTTTCTCTCAAGCACTGCCTCTCCCTTAAATCAAGCGGTGCTACAGGAGGCAATTTTCATGGCAGTGTCTCCCATGCCAGAGTCTGTCACATTAGACAATCAGAGAACTTTTATAAGAAAGCCAATGCATGTTAAATATCGCCGTCCTGCGTGCAGAGCCTCGGCTCCCACCTTGCCCGAGGAAAATGAGCAGCCGGGGTACCAGGGAGGCACTTTGTTCCCGCCAGCCCCACCCCGCCGGGTGCACTTGGGCTGAAGATCCCCCTTCATCTAAGGCAGCCACAACGTGAGCTTTACATATCAGCTGCATTTGAATCGATGATGGGAGCGATGTTTGTAATTCCACATCAAGCAGCCCCGGTGTCTGGCGTTTATTTGTGCTGTTGTTTTGGCAGGTTATCCAAGGCCCCTTCTCATCTGACATGTCAGGTCTACAATCAAACAAAGAGGACTAGTGAATTCACTTTTACAGTTAGGCAAGCTGAATGCTATTACCCGTGTATTTGTCACCGACCTGCAGATCCCAGCCTCTAATCTGCCATCCGGATGGATGCTACAAAGTGAAGAGCCGGGACATGCATTTCCCAGTAACTACCTGCTGCCAGCTATTATTTTAAGGATCCTGTGATTTTCTTTTATTTTGAGTAGAAAAAACAAGGCAGCTGCGGTAATAAAAAGGCATATCAACTAGTCACTTCCTGGCAGATTTGTCACTGGTATGGATACAGTAGAGGGCTTTTTTTGTTGTTGCTAGAAAATGTATACACTCGAATATAATATTGTAAATCTGCAGTGTGTGCTTCAAATAAAACCCGTTTTAGTACCTTGCATACCGGTAAACAAAATAAAAATGTATGCATCGTATAAAGAACTGCCGGTACATATATACACGCAGGATGCCACCTACAAATCATGCGCTGACAGAAAAAATTTTATGTTATATGATTTTGGGGTGAAAGTTATTATTTTTTATTCCTAAACCACATTAACATAGCCACAAAGCCATACATTATCACAGCTCCAATAATGTTCCTAAATATTTCCTAATGGTGGATTGTATCATAGGGCCTCCTACGACCCAAGTTTGACTGTATAATTCCAAGTTGTGAATTAAATTGCAAACATCAAGTGCTTCTGGTAATTCTTTTATTTCTGCACATCACATAATCATATCGATCTCTTCCCCTGTTCCGTCCGTAAATAAATCTTCAGAAATAATTGTTCACCAATAAAACGTTCGTGGTTCGATTTTGATATGTGTTTTAAAATTAATTAGGCAGAGCTTTTAAGAGGTGATCATTCCTAGGGAGAGAGATGAAAAATTGCAACCAGGTATTTGTCAAGCCGCATGATTACAGACAATATGTTGACTTCACCTTTCGTATTTTGAAAGATGTACAGGAATTGTGCTCAGATACACAACAAAGTCAAAATGCCATTGCCCTTTGCACAGACCCCAGGGCCCCCAGGTGTGTCCACAGGACCCGCGGATTGAACAAAGAACCCAGGGCCCCGGTGTTCTCCCATCCGAGCAGGAGTTGGACAATTCCGAACAATAAAACCCGGCCCAAACAAAGAGTGATTAATGACTTGAGGAGCCGCAGTGCCATGTCGACCAGAGAGGCTCGGAGTGGGTCTTTGAAGGAGAAATGAAAAGAGTTTCAGGCTTTAAATATTTACTATTTCATTCATCAATGGAGCATGTAAATGCAGAAACAAATATTCAAACATTATCCCAAGACTCCATTTCCCACATCGTCCTCACATGTAATGCCTATTCACGGCAATCAGTGCTGCAGAAGACACAGGAAGAAAACAGGTGACAGACACAGCGCCGGCGACTCAGCAGGGACCCTTCAGCCCCCTCCTGAATTGTGTTGGTCACTATGGTTTCTGGTAGGTTCCTCAACGCCGTAGAACCTATCCTGTGCTGAGGACTGAAGTTGTAGTCATATTTTACTGTTTCTACACAACCTATTATTGAAAAAGTGATCCAATTCCATGTGAAAATAAACAGTTTTATTATCATTGAAAGGGGGAATGGGTAGGCAATGCACCTACAATTTGAACATCCTGCATTTCAAAACATGTTTTAAAGCATCATTACTGTTAAGACAATTGTAAGGTGTCTATTTCCATTTTCCATTGTTGAAGTTTATTTTTGTTCCTTGTTTTGTGAGAAAGAGAATGCATTTTCACTTTCAAACACACTTATAATATTTCCTAACCTAAATAATAAAAACCAGGGTACCATTATATCATGCTATTATCATATACCTTGATACGCTTATTGAACACTTCCAGTGTGCACTTGCATGATTTCATTTAATTCTGCCAACCACTGTCTGAGATAGAGACCATTGCTCTTTCTATTTTATATCTGAGAAAACACATGCCTGAACATTCCTTGAAAAGTCACGATTCAAAGCCACAACTGGCCACCCCAGCCCCCACCTTGGTCCTGTCTTCCTTCTTCCCCTTTTCTCCCTCCTGCCCTCTCCACTTCTCCAAGCCTCCTTCACTCCTCTGGGGTCTGTCTCACAGTCAAAGGTCGGGACAAATACTTGACGTCATTGTTAGTCTTGTCATCTTCATTCTAAACCTCCCCCATCCTTTTGGGCTGGAAAGAACCTCCTTTGAGGAAGGAAATCCAGACTTGCCTGGCACCATCCCACGGTATCAGGGTGCAGCAAAGCAGGAAAAGGGGAGGAGGGAGGAGCGGAGGAGGAGGGTGAGGGGCCAAGGAGCCAAGAGAACTTGTCTATAACCAGGGCTCTGCGTCTCTAGCAACTGGGCTAAAATGAGAACAACAAAGGGCTGCTCAACTTCCAAACCCTGCTGAAACCCAGCATGATTTAGGAGACCCCAGCAGCGTTTACTTTGCTATCCCCTTGCTCTCCTGTGGGAGACTCCGGGAGCCAGCCTCCGTGTCATTTTAACCACCTTTCCAAGGATGCTCCTTGACCCAGTTGCAGGCAGAACCCCAAACCCGTCCCACAAAGTCCTGCAGGATCTGCCTCCACAGACCTGGACGCCCCTTGCAAGACCCGCTGTGTTGCGTGTCCTGCGCTGGGTCACCCCAGCCTGGTTCCTGGGCAGGGCCCTTGCCCTCCCCACTCCTGGGACGGCTACATGTTCGGTTCCCCGACCTGGAGGATGTCAGTTTCTCTCCTGGCCTAGTTTCAGCTCTTAGCTAAAATGCGGCTTCCTTCAGGAAGCCTTCCATGGCAAACTTTAGGTCATGCTCCTTCCTTACTTCTCCCTGCTTCCAGGGCTTTTCTCCCAGGGCTGGCTGAAACCTGGTGCTTTGATGCATCCGCTCACCAAGTGGGAAGTTCCCAGAAAGCAGGGCGGTGTGTGTTTCCCCAGGAGAGAGGCCGGCTTACAGCAAGTGTGCCATGATCATTTGTTGCATGAATGAATGTGTATGATTTGCTTGGTCTTTATAGACAGGCAGGCAATTAGCCTAAAAGGTTTTACTAAACTTTCATCGTCTTTTTTCCTCCAGCTTTTTTGGAGGCATAATTGAGAGATAAGAGTTGCATATACTGATGGCATAGGTGGTAGTATTTTGATATACATGTGAAATGACGTTCACAAACTAATTAACGAATGCATCCCTTCACATGGTCACCTAATCTCTTCATAAATTTCAAGTACATATGAATCATTTGAATGATTTGTCTACTCAGTCTAAATTTTCATGGTAATTAGGGCTATGTGAACCTAGTATTAAGATCCAGAAAAATAAGTTTTGGGAATTACTAAAAATACAGAAAGCATCATCTGTGCATGTACACACACACACACAAGTATGCACACACACACAAGCACATGGACACACACCTTGGCATGTTTAGAAAATAAACAGGCAACTGTAGGCCTTTGTGGCCATTTGGTGGAGATATTTCAACTATACACTTGTAAATTCCAGACTCAACTTTGGCTGTGACTTAAGAAATTCTGTTAAATTAAACTTCAGAGATTCCACAAAAAGAGAGTGGTTTTCCACTGCTGAGTATTTCATAGCAAAGCCTGTTTGTGTGTGCATGTGTGTGTCTGCGAGAGAGAGAGGTTTTCGTTGTACTTGTTGTTTCATATGTGTATGCTTCAATAGATCTGCCAATTTCTCCCAGCATTGCCTTTCTGGGAGAAAGGCCAATTTTCTTCATTTTAAAAATATCATAACATTTGTGTTAGCAAAAACTACTATAAATGCCATCAGCTACAGAATTCCAGTTTAATTTCTATTTTGACTTTATCAAAATTTGAGAAAAATATCTTTGGGGAATACAATTATCTATGCTTAGCCTCAGCCCACAAATAAACAGAAACCAACTGTTCCCTGCAGCAGGGAGCTATTCAGGAAAGCCCCTCCTAACTATAGATGACGTGGCCCAGCCAAAAGCTGGAACCACACCCCACAGTGTAATCTAAACAACATAATTCTGATCCCATGGACCGCACCATGTGGTCTAGCATATTGAATTTGTAAAAATCATATTATAAGGATACACAATATTTATAAAATACAAATACTGATTTGTCACACTGATTCTCAACCCGAACGTGGGTTAACTTCTTGTTTGGTTCCCTTTAATAGCATAATTAAACAAACAAGAGCATTTATATCATGTAAGATCCAGACATCAGGAATCATGGAATTTTAATGTTTTAATATTTGAGGCTGCCTAGTGATTCCATAATGGCTAAACCCAGTTAAACGCCCATTGATGATGCTGATTACTCTAGGATCTAATTTTCTCCTCTGGCTTCATCTAAAATCATGTTTCTCAACAGCTATCCTTTATTGTTTTTTAATCTTACTGCTTGGATATTAGTGAATCTCTAGAGTTCCAAAAACTACATTTGAGTGTTTTAACAAGTCAGCCCAACAATATATGTGGTAAGCTCATTAAACTTAGGTTATATTTCAGACTATTCACCTGGAATATTAATATTCATCAATACTCTTAAAATCATAGGCCAACTTGACAGCATATATCCCAGCATCAGGGTTACCAACACCCTCTGCCCTTCATGCAACAGTAGCACCCAGGATGAGACCAGTGTGTGCAGAGACAGCCCCTGGCCCCGGGCTCTGTCATTAGCACCCTTAGCTGATACCCTCCAAGCAGAAGGAAACCGACACACACAAAGTACGTCGGTGAATTGTCTTAAGTTTTTCCCTTATGAAGTTTTCAAAAAGCAATAAACATCTAACTCTAAATTGTCATTAAAACACAGCCTCCAAGCCCTATCTATGCCACCTTGATGAGTAAATAAGTAGCAGACAGGCCATCCCAATATTCAGTTACTAGCACCATTGCCAGTTAGGGATTCTCCACGGCTGGACAGAGAAAGCATTGCGCGTCCTGAACCACACTCACACCGTTTAATCTCCTTCCCTATGTCACTGCCATCTTTGGAAGTGACAAATTCTCTTCATTCTTTTTCCTGCTTCCCTTGAACATAATGTGGTTGAGTCTCTTCTCCCACTTGGCCTGATTTCTCAAATTCAATCAAAACCTTTTTAAGGTCCCCCATTTTATTTGTCTTTTCACTGGGCTCTGCCCTGTGACTCCAGCACTTTGTCCCCTTCCAATCTTCAATGCTCCCTGACTTCTTCATGTCTTTTGTCAATCCCATTGTCATTCACCTTCTGGTGAAAAATGTTGGCCAGGTCCTTTTTGGATCCTTTGGAAATAAATGTACAATTCTAAGTCATATGTATAATGAAGAGGCAGTCAATGTAAAAATCTTTGTTAAATATTTAGAACTCATGGAGCTGAAAGACATTTCGGAGGTTATCTGTCCCCCACCTCACCTCTACCCCTGCACCACTCTGCAAAGGCTTAGAATGCTGAAGCCTCTTAATCAGAGGCACACGGCCGGTTAATGGTATTACCAGCACCAGTGCACGACAGCAGGACTCTTTGCCCTGCACCTCCCACAGGCAGCTGCTAAAGACAACCTCCCGATGCAGGAGTCACCTGGCCTCTGCTGGTGGAGTGGCCCTTCCTAGTCAGTGTCATCATAGGTCTCGCATCTTACAATGCAAAAGAAGGAAGCCACAGTTATTCCAGAAATTTGGCAAGTTACATGCAAAAAAAAAAAACATCTAACAGAAGGAACTTTGAACAAAAGGTACAATTTATCCTGACCCAGTTTTTACTGTGGCCTCCTTGATAAACATTTCCAGGCTAAAGCTGCCCCACGTCTTGCCATAGACAACAACAATGATGCTCATAGGAGCGCTAGCTCTCAGTTGTCAAATGCTTATTATTACAAATGGCGGCAATCAACGATTGTCAAAGTGTCCCAGTATCTCATTAAATCCTCACCATCGTATACATGGATATTATCTTTTCTCATTTTCCAGATAAAGAAAGTGAAGGTCAGAGGGCTTAAATAACTTTCCCTGAGGCCAGGGAAGGTGGCTTGCGCCTGTAATCCCATCACTTTCGGAGGCCAAGGTAGGTGGATCACTTGAGTTTAGGAGCTCGAGATCAGCCTGGCCAACATGGCGAACCCCATCTCTACTCAAAATACAAAAATCAGCTGGGTGTGATGGTGCACACCTGTGGTTCCAGCAACTTAGGAGGCTGAGGCAGGAGAATTGCTTGAACCCGGGAGGCAGAGGCTGCCATGGGCTGAGATCATGCCACTGCACTCCAGCCTGGGTGACAGACCAAGACTCCAACTCAAAAAAATAAAAAATCAAATAAAAAAACAACTTTCCCTGGGTCTGAGCTAGCAAGTGAATGAGAGATTCAAACCCAGATCTGCTCGCTTCTGCCCAGCCTCCCTGAATCAGTGCAAGCTTCTCAGGCTGCAGTGTTCTAACCAGTAGTATCATTTCCTTGAGGAAGTCATTCATTTATTCATCCAGTCTGAATACAGGGAACCTCACCCATACTAGCGTGTGCCTATTCTGGGAAGACAGGATCAGGGAGCCCTGGTCTTCGTCCTCAAGGGCCTGGCTTCTAGCTTTAGATCTGCTTTGGAGAATCCCACACTTGACTTTTTAATGCCTCTTCTCCCGTCTGTAATTGACCGGTCATTTCGTAGTCTTTCTTATTCTTCACATATCAGCTTAAGGAATAAGAAAACCTTCTTGTTAAACAGATGCGGAACACAGAGGATGGAAAAAAGTCTTTGAAAGAAAAAAGTGTTGATCATTTACCACAAAGAAAGTCTTAGTGGATTAAAGTATATTCCCTGGGCCTTTAAAGATATCTATTAGTAATTTACAGAAATTATGAGAGCAAAAAGGGCTGTTGTTTTCAGGATTCAGAGCTCAGCCTGTGGCCTTATACCAGATGATGTTCAGAATCAGCCTCTTTGGGAATTCACATCAAACTCGGGTTCATAATTTATGTAATGACATATACTTGGACACTGATTAGC
This sequence comes from Nomascus leucogenys, assembly GCF_006542625.1. Classification (NCBI taxonomy): domain Eukaryota; kingdom Metazoa; phylum Chordata; class Mammalia; order Primates; family Hylobatidae; genus Nomascus; species Nomascus leucogenys. The sequence continues at coordinate 4,157,181 of NC_044383.1, read as the reverse complement.
TATTGTATCAGCTCTGTAATAAAGGCGGCATAACCCCTAGTTTATCATTCATTCATCTGAAGTCATCGTGAATAATATCACAAGATTGTAATGCAATCATTATGCTGTACAGCAGTCCTGGGCCTGCACACCAGGCTGGCAGGGTCAGGGCCCCGGCAGAGTTCACACCGCTTAATTTACTCACTTCTTACACATTTATAAAATTGGAGTCAACAGTGTAGTATCGAAGTTGGGTCCAGGAGCAGATGCTTACACACATTGCTAATAAGATGTTCAATAGGAGGTACAGGAAGACTTAATAACAGTAATAATAATCTTCTCTCGCAGCCAGGCTTGTACTCGAGTTTGAAACAAGTCATTCAGTGCTCAATGACTAGCGCGGATTTCCTTTGACTCACGGGCTCTGCTCGACCTGAAGGGTTTATCGACAACCACTTTGCTGCTATGAAACGCTCTATTAGGAAAACTGTGTCTTCAGGCCACGGGGAGGGGGACTGCGGAAGAGTCGATTCCTTTGGAGAAGGGTTCGGGCAGGCGGGCTCTGGAGTGCAGCTACAGCAGCAGAGGAGGGAGGTGGAGGTGGGAAAAAAATCAGCTTCTGAGAGGCTGGAACGGTGGCTGGGAAGAAGGAGGAAACAGTGGTGACATCGCTCACACCCTGGTAAAGGCACTCGGGCTTCAGTGTGACAGTGACTGTTGTCATTTCTCTGTGGCCGTCCTTCTGGCCACTCCACAGCTCTTTTCTAAAAAGCTAACTAAATGCGAGGTTATCTTTTAAGTTCAATTTGCAATTTCCGCCAGAGCCTTGGCCAATCCACTCATCCTCTGTGGGAGGCGGCTGAACTCATCATAGTGCCCTGGGGGGCTTCTGCCAGGGGGCTGCCGCCTCCCTGGGCCACCAATCTAGGAGGAAAAATCATGATGTGATGTTAAGAAAACATTGTTTGGGGGCTGACTTTGGAGACTGGTGCCACTTCTGCCTCCTGAGCTTGAGGTGCAGCCACAGAACCTGTGGGCCAACACCGACACTTTCTGCAGTGGGTCCCAGCCCAGGGCCGCATGCCAGGCCTGAAGCTTTAACCAGAAGAAGGTAGCTGGGCCAGTGGCATGGGAGAGGTCAGCTGGGGCAAAGCTAAGTGCCCTCCTCCCAACTATCCCGTGAGAGGAAGACAGCAGGTGGAAGGTAGGAACCCCAGCCAAGTGGGAGAGGGTGGCCTGAGTCGTCCCAGGTGGGTCAGAAGCCCAGCAGCCTCCAGGTCATCTTCCCAGGACAGGTGGCAGGGAAGCTGTGGAGGCAGATGGCAAACAGGTGGAGGCCCTGCCAACCTATCTCATTCAGGGCATCCCGTGATTCCTGCATCCATTTAACAAGGCTCCATGGAGCATGACTAGGTGTGAGGTGGGGCTGGGCTTTCCATGCACAGCACAGGTCCAAGGCAGGCAGCAATGCTAGCATAATCTTTAGGGGGCAATAGGATTATGGAATAGAGACCAACATCTTCTGCCTGGGAGAATCCAAGAGGCTTCCTGGAGGAGGTGGCATACGGAGCAGTAAGAGGATTTCACTGACTTCATGCTGTGCTCCCAGGTCAACAGGTGGCATTCACTCTCTGTGGTTGCTTTAGGGCTAGATGAAAACAGTGTTACCAGAAGCATAACTGTGAGGTCAACAAGAAAACTCCAGCTAAACCTTAGGCTCAGGGTCAGTGATCAGCGTCTCTCAGCTTCGTCAGTTCTTTTTCAGGAAACAGGTGAGGTGAAAATTACACATAAGTCAGAAAACAAACACATGAGGGGCTGGTGGGCTGGTTGTGTTTCTCTGAAGGCCTTTTAACGTCCGTATTATTTAGGAAAGTTTTTTGTTGCAAGTTACATTAAAAAAAAATCTTAAAGCAACAGGGTCTTTCTCCCTCACGCAACAACGCCCCCATCTCAGCATTCCGGAGGGAGGCCGCGACCAGCCATGGCGAGGCGGCTCAGTCCTGTCAGGGCCGGAAGCTCTGGGATCTCTCTCGGCATCTTCCTCCTGGTCACAAGATGGCTGCTTCAGCTCCAGGCAACATATCTGTGAAGAATGAGGAAGAAAGAGGTGAAGCTGGCACGAGACATGCTTATCTCCTTACATCCAACAAACAAAAGCCTCCAGAAATCCCCGCAAACACCTGCTTGTGTCTTATTGGCCGGAACTGGTCACATGGCTGCCCTAGTTGCAACAGAAGCTCGGAAGATGGGGTTTCGCCTGTGCAGCCCCCACATAGAGGCAGCCACCGAGAGGCATCGAGGGGGGCACCCGCCACACTCACTCCCACAGCCCAGAAAAATGCGAAAAGACATCACGCTACTCAAGAAAAGCCCTTCGCATTAGAATGATACAATGGACTTCGGGGACTCCGTGGGGAGGGGGAAGGGGGTTGAGGGATACAAGGCTACACGTTGGGTTCAGTGTACACTGCTCGGATGACAGGTGCACCAGAATCTCACAAATCACCACTAAGGAACTTACCCATGTAACAAAAAACCACCTGTTCCCCAAAAACTATTGAAAAAAAGATACGTTATATATATAAAATAGAAAAGCCATTCACTGTTCCTCCAAAACTAATGAGGAGAGAATGGTAAATACCAATGGCGAATTCACGGCTGGACTGAAGGTGCTTACTCCGCCATCTCCTCGTTTCCAGATGACGATGTTTTGGAAGATGTCTGGAAGATCATAGTTAAAAGTTATATCAAACGGAAGCTTGGTTGGAGTTTGTGATTTGTTCCTGTGCATTTCCATGGACAACTTAGAATTGAAGGTCACAGAAGTCATCCCTAAAACTGTAGTGAGGGAAAAAGACCAGTTCATAGCAAACATAGCAAAGATACCTGACAGTAACAAAAAAATCTGCAACGGTGAGTTTCCAAAGAACACCTCCATTTAAATAGGCCACAATATAGAAAAAAGTAAACAAATGTCCTAGCAAAGTCCTGGGGTCGAAATGTGAAGTCAAGTTATTCTTTTATTTTTATTTTTATTTTTATGTATTTATTTATTTTTATTTTTATTTTATTTTTTATTTTTTACTTTTTTTTGAGATGGAATCTCGCTGTGTCACCCAGGCTGGAGTGCAGTGGCATGATCTTGGCTCACTACAACCTCTGTCTCCCGAGTTCAAGCGATTCTCCTGCCTCAGCCTCCTCAGTTGCTGGGATTACAGGTGCCCACCACCAAACCCAGCTAATTTTTTTGTATTTTTTAGTAGAGACGGGGTTTCACCATGTTGGCCAGGCTGGTTTCAAACTCCTGACCTCAAGTGATCCAGGACTCAGGGGGAAAGGGTGGGAAGGGGATGAGGGATAAAACTAGGTTCAGTGTATACTGCTCAGGTGATGGATGCACCCAAATCTCATAAATCACCACTAAAGAACTTACTCATGTAACCGAATACCACCTGTTCCCCAAAAACCTATGGAAATTAAAAATTTTTTAAATATATAACAAAATAACCATATTCACAAGATGGGGGGGGTGCCAGTAAACACTCCTGAATCCTTCATGAAAACAGTTGCTCAAGTTCAAAGGAATTAAAGGCGCAGTGGAAATGATCAGATCTTTCCTTCCCTGTTACTCCTGAGAAACGTGGAGACAATCACACAAAAAATCACCTGCAAGCCCCAACCTTCCACCTCTCCTCCAGGCCCAGAACCGCACCCCGTTTCTGTCCTCCGCTACCTCCTCCAGTGAAGGCTCTGGACTGGCAGGAGACAAATGCAGCAAATAAATTCTGCCCCAATAGCTATCCTCTCCATAGTATTCTCATGTCTTTAGCACCAAAATCTAACAAGAATGTAATAATTTATCTTCTGTTTTCAATATAATGGAATGAATCAATGGCTGAAGGAATATAAAATGCAATGCCATCCAAAATCTCCATAGGATGGAAGGGAAGCCTGGCCCTTACTTTCACTTGGAGGATTAAAATAACAAGACTAGGTAAGACAGGTGTAAAAATAATAAGGGAAGACTTGTCTGATCAGACGTCAAAATACATTCTACAGCTATATTCATTGAAATGCAGTGATATTGTCCCAGGAGAGTCAAATGTATCAATGGACAAGGGTTCAGAAATAGACATGTCATGTGCTTATTAGTATAATATTAGAAAGTGGCATTTCAAATCAGTGGAATATGCACTCTGAAAATGCTATCAGGAAAATTGACTTTTTTAAAACAAATTCAGATATACTACATGCCATTCATTAAATTTAATTCCTAATGTTTAAAAGATTTAAGTATTTCACAATATAATTATTAATCAGAAGATGTTTTTGTATTATGGAGATGAGAAAAGCCTTTGAAAATCTAGAAACCAAGAAGACAATGGGTGGCAGATTTCATAGACAAAGAGATTAGGAGCCAGCCTATGTAAAGAAGACCCATAAATCAATAAGAAAGTCACAAACAATTCAATAGACAAATATGCAAAAAAGCTCTTTATGAATGAGGAAAATCAAAAAGTCAATTACACAGGAAAAGTTAGTTGCTCATTTGCATTAATACTGCAGGAAATAAAAATTAAAACCAAAATGAGAAAAATATACCTTCCACACTGGCAAAAATATAACTCTAACAATATTAAATGTTGGCAGGGATTTGGGAAATGGGATATCACATATCTTCTGGGCACAAGTCAGCTACTTAGGAAAACAAAGTTATCATTATCTAATAGAACAAAGAACACACATATCCTACAACCTAGAAATTTTATATGCAGGCATATGCCTGGAGAAACTTTTAAAAATCATATGCAAATCTTATCACATCATTATTTGCAATGCCACAATTGGAAAAATCCTAAATGTCTATCAGTACGCAAGTTTTCAAAATAAACTGTATATTTCTGTATCAGCATGGATACATTTCTAAATAATGCTGTTTTAAATAACAAGTTACCAAATAAAACTATGATGCTGTTTATAAATTTTTGAGTGCAAATAAAAAAATGCCAGGTACTTTTTATAGTTATCTACATTTCTAAGTAACTATTATTTTATGACCTAATAGAAACATGCAAAATTCATTACAGTAATTACACACAGGATAGGGGAGTGACTCAGCCCAGGTATGGATGACAAAGGATCAATACTATCTTTACCTTTTCATTTTAAACTTCTAAAAACTCGAAGCAAATATGTTAAAATCTTATTTCTTAGTATTGCTTAAATTCTTCATTGTACGTCTTTTTTATTTTCCAAAATTTAAAAATGCCATTGATGTTAATATTTTGTTTTACCATTGCTGAACTGTGAACATATTCACACATCACTATTATGTCTTTTGTTTTAAAAAGTTACTAAATTTGGCTATGCACAAAAGTAAAAATTCTGTACAGAAAAAACTCCCGTGAATAAAATTGATAAACAACAAATGAGGTATCTTTGCAACCCATATTTTAAAATGTTAATGTTTCATACATAAGCGTCATTCTCAGATCAACAAGAAAGAGACATCACATCTGAAAATGGAGGGCAGCGAAGAGGATTCGAAGGCTACATCTGGTATAGATGAAGTCCTGCCTCTGAAGGTAGCACAGGGGCGTGGCTGGTGTTGGTTGGGCTGGCTGTTGGAGTACAGTCCACCTGGTCCTGCCTATTGTCTCAGATCAAAACTTTGGGAGGTTCTGTCAACCAGATCAACCGCAAGGAGGACACGAAGAAAGAGAAAACTGTTTATTTCCCTCCCTACAAACAGCCAAAGAGATATGACAGGTTGTGGGGAACAGTGGGAGTCTGGGAGCTTCCCTCTTGTGGCACAAGGAAAATGAGTTAATGTGCATCTCAGTCAGGACCCTAAGTGTTACAAAACAGAAACCCAACTCAACTCTAGCTAGCTTAGAAGAAGAGAGTATTCTAGTCTTACATACCTAGAAAAGCAGAGTCAGGCAGGCTTTGGGGTCAGCTTACTCCAGGGGTCTGGCTTGATCTTTTGGATAATCTCCCAGCCATGCCTCCTCTATTGGTCTGCTTCTTCCCCTGGGTGACTTGCCTCACAGCGACAAAATAGCTGCAAAGGATCCAGACTCCCTTGCCTTCACAGCATACTATCTATGGCCCAGAATTTCCAGCAAACACTTTGAGAGTTGCTCTGATGAAACTGCTTAGGTCACCTACCTGCCTCTAATTAATCGCTGCAGCGTCAGGATGAGTAAAGCATCTGCTTGGATTAGGTTTCATAACCCATTCCTAAAGCTGGGGTTGGATGGAGTTCCCTTCCCTGTACCCAGGGGACCCCCAGGAAAAAAAGAGGGAATGAATCCTGGAAAGACAAGTACCAGGAGTTCACAGAAAGATGAAAGCTGAATGGTGCTTCAATTCTTTTCCATAGACCTATGTCATATAAATATTTGTAACATTACAAATTGTGATATATGCTGAAGAGACACGTGTTTTTCCAGGACTGTAAGTTCAAGATACTGGTTTCCCAAAGAAAGGGTTAAAGGCCATCATGTGAGAGGAGCCAGATTCTCATCCAGGATGGGAATCAGGATCCTGGTCCTGGGTCTCTTTCCCCAGCAAGACCCAGCTGTCCTCAGCCCCCTGTACCGCTGCTTCCTTTCCTCTAAAGTGACAGGGCTAGTTTGACTCTTTAGAAGTATTATTTTGCCCCTTTAAACACAGATTTTAAGATTATATGAATGGCTCTAGTCCTCAAAGATAATACTTTATGCCCACAGTTATCAAGTTCCTAATGTCAAACCACTAAGAAAGAAAAATTGTGACAATTTAATTTACCATCCAATTTAAAGTTAATTATCCTGAAAGAAAACTTGCCAACTTGTAAGTAAGTAGACTGAGTGAAAACTGAATAAAAATGTGTCGGTATCTAAAACCCACTTCCCTTATAGCACATCTTGAAAAAAATTTTTTCAGCCTTTGAAAAGCCCTTTCAAACAGGGTTGCTTGAAAACTGTCTGAAGAATGTATTCCTTCAGCAGTTCTGTATCCTCCTCCATCTTCTGTGTTCCTGGAACTTCTCTTGACAAGCTGGGCACGAATACAATGGGATTTTATTTATTTTTTAATTTTAAAAGGCTAAAAATAAATTTCCTAGCAAGACAAAGGTAAAGGTGACACACAGTCTTTATATCATGGGTAAGCGTGGAAAAGGCACATGGAATTACAGAATGAAAATTTGGGAAATGACAACTACAAGAAGCCATCAGTCCCTAGGTGCCGGGACAGGCAAGTGACACTTGACTGCACAGTGGTGCGCCTGGATGAAGCCGGAGGTGGAGGCTTCCGTCTGGCACACTTGGCAGGCTCCGATTGTGCTATTTCCTTTGCCGGTTATGGAGAAAATTAATTTGCCATATGACTGTAGCTCATGCCTTTAAAGAAAAATAATGATTTTAAATCACCAATTGTGTTTGGCCTCTTAAAGAGAGGATCTAGAAAAATTGGAATGTTTCTTAATGATGCAAGACTTATCTGTTTTGGGACTATCTGGTACTCAGTCCCGAGACTGCCTGTGAGTTTTGTCTCCATCCCCCAGGTCAGGCTGTCAGCCGTCATCTCTGTTGTCATCATGCCATCTTCCATGAGTCCTCTCGAATTCTTTCCAGCTTGATGCTTCCAGCCGACGATGAGCTGGGAAAGTGAGATCGTTATGAATTGAATGTGAAAGCAGCATTGGTGACAATGGATGAGGCTCCCTGCTGGCCTCTGGCACAATTATTCAATGCTTCAGAAGTCGCTGTCCTTCCTGCAGTGCAGCCTTGAACTCAGCTCTCACTCTCACTGGCTGGGCAACCTTGAACACGGCTCACTTAAATCTCTCCAGGCCTCTGTTTCCTCATCTGCAAGTTGAGGAAAATCGAAGCACCTACCCCCGATCGAATATCACACCACGTGGAAAGGGCTTAAGTGGGCCCTGGTACCCGGAATGCACTGGACAGGAGCTGTCAGGATGGAGCTGGGATGAGTGGAGGTAAGGATCATGCTTAAGCTTCTTAGAAAGTGTTCTCATAACCAGAGAACTTCTCAAAAAAAAGTTTGTCCAACATTTTTCTCAGTTGAAATTCTTGAACAACTTTAAAGTGAGCTGAAAACACAACAGTAAACCCTGGTCTCAGCTTCCCGCTTGGGGATGTTGGGAGAGTTCCTCCCTTCCTTCCAAAGCTGTTGATTGAATATCTACCCAGCACAGGGGCCTGCCTCAGGGAGCTTAGGGTTGAGGAGGATGGACAGACAGAGCCAAGCAGTGATGACCCAGGCAAGTGCGAAAGAAGGGAGGTGCCATGTATAGGAACAGCAGAGGCTTGGGACCTCACTGCATCTAGGAGTGCCAGGGACGTTTTCTCTGAAACAGGAACTGTGAGTTGGCACTGGGTAGGCTGGCACAGCAGGAGATGTAGTGGGGGAAAGGTGGAGGAACAGACCCCAGGAATGGGCCCAGCATGGTACTGAAGCAGAAATGAGCATGGTAAGAACCATGGAGGCGGGAGATCAAGGCATGAGGATAACTGTGGAGAGGTACGTGGGGCTGGGTTCATGCAGGGCATGCAGCCACGTAGGGATTTAGCATTTTATTCTAAAATTCCTTGGAAACTATGATAAATTAAAATACATATACTTGATATTTTGCCCAGTTTTATTCATTTACCTAAGACTTTGGGAAAACCAGAGATGTTTGCTTTACCAAGTTCAAGGCAAGGAAGTTTTCAAGGAAATAATACAGATTCAAAGCCTCTGAGTAATATATTTTCTTGGACATCTATGAATCTGGTAGGTATCATTTTCCTAAGTTCATTTTTCTACCTTAAAGGATAACACTTCAGAAGCCCAACCAGACTGAGTTCATGGTTCAGGGACCCTTGAAGCTCATGTTATAGGGTTGGAGGGGGGAGATACTGAAATCTTTCCAAAAATGTGAGTGTATAAATTACAGCTGCAGAAAATGGGGCTCCTTGTAGGAGGGCCCTGTCTACTACCCCCCAACTCTGAATGCCTTTTCTTATGGGTGAGGAGGAGAACACTTTTTCAAACACCTTCCTTTGCTCCTGTTTTTCTTCCAAATATCTTGTCATTTCATTTTCACTGCATCTAGGCACTTGCCCATTCCTTAAAGCAGTTGAGCAGGGAAGAATGGCCTTGTGCTGCATCCAAAACTCCATGTTCTCTGCAAAGAAATGCTGGTGCGCCTGCTTACAGGTCAGGTCCCAGCTAGGGCACCCACCCTGTCCATGGTCTCTCAAAAACCTCTCCGTCTTTGAAAAGCACTAATTTCACCTTATTTTCTGGGTGAGTATTTTTCTTTTGCAAAGTAAGAAAGGATAAGGCTCAGGAAGCTTTGCGATACTCCTCGTGGAAAAAAAGATGGGAAATTGATCCCAGGGTTTATGCTGCCCTCCTTCAGCACCTGCCTCCTACCTCCCACTAGAGTCCCCGAGAAGCCGGGGAGCCAGCTATGCTATCCTCCCAGCTTAGGCCGATACTCCTCAACCTCAAATAAAACAAAATAAAGTGATTTAAAGATGTCCTACTTTCCAAGATCTACAGACTGTCTGCAGAACGTTAAGGGAAATTGGATATCAGCCCAAAGTGTTTTTCCAAACCACCTCTTAAATATTTTCTGGCCAGAGCAATGTATAAAGCCCACACTGTCATCTCAGAAGAGGGAAGACGGATGCTCTCCTGTTGCTCAGAGCCTCTGTTTGGCCCCAAAGCCCCCAGGTACTGTTAAGTTTCATTGTGATCCAATACCCATCTGCCAGACTAGAGCCTTGGGGTGCTTTCAATGCCAAATTTATACAGGCTGATATTTGCATGCAAATATGTAGCTAGAAATGAATACTATAATTAGCATCCATTGAATTTGCAGGTCTCTGTTCCTTAAGCCCTCTGCACAATTTGGGTAGATACAAAAGTTGTGGATCTAAGCACAGATTTTTCTCATTTGATCACACACTATTGTAGCCTGGCTTTGAGGACAATTATAACTGAATTTGATTCTAAATGTAAGGTAGAGGCACTTAGAGATTACATGTTGATTTGAGGAAATTTCATCCAGTCTGAGTCTGCAAGGTCAGACATGCAAGTAAGTAGTAACGAAAAAGGAGGAAGATTCTGCTCCAAAACGCTCTTGAGACAATAAATGAAAATAATCAAAGGAAACCCATCATATCCTATCACCTGTGTCAGGTCTTAAATCTGGGTCGCAGTCCAGTAATTAGGTGAAACAATTAAAACCTGGATGTTTTGTAAAGGAAACTGGCAAGAATTAATTCAAACTTAATTGAAATGAGGCAGCCACTTTCAAGGATGAGTTGGTGCTTTTCTCAGGTTTGAGAAGTGGGTGGGAGTTTGGGCAGCTCCAGAGACATCCCCCACCCCACTCGTTTTTGTAGAGAAGTTTCTCTTTTGGAATGAATGAATGAATGAGTGAATGAAAGAATGAGTGAATGAATGAATGAGTGAATGAATGAATGAGTGAATGAATGTAAATTTAGGCAAACCTTAAACTGACTTCTTATTCGTTTCTGGATTTCGGATATTATGTAGATTTGTTGTGTGTGCACACGTGTACTGAAGTGGACCCAAGCACATTTTAATGCATGAAAGGCAAATAAAGTCCATACAACAGCAAGAGAGCGCTGAGAGCGCTGGCCGTGTGACCCTGAAGCCTAGGCTGGCTCAGGCACAGGACCCCACTGCTCATCATCCTGTTCTGTGCCACAGGGCCTGGGCAAGGAAAAAGCCCAAGACGACTTCTTGATGAAATAAACCACTCAGACTTCATTTTTCAAACTCCTCCTCAGATATAATCCTGCATCCCTTCTTGAACTCAGGGATTTGTTGGCACTTCCTTTTCCCTTGGCTGGTAGGGCAGATAAATTAGACGGAGCTCTTGGCTCTGTATTGTGGGGAAACAAATGGGAAATCTCATGGAAATCAAGTTGAAATATAAAATCATGAAAGGGCCTTTGTGCAAGGTTGTTTTCAAAATTCTGCCTAGGACCTGTCCCCCAGTCCCACCGTCCCATGTGTTATCCCACCTCAGCGGCTTCTCTGCAGAACATGCTGGGACTGTGTTCTGGAGAGGTGTCTCTGGGCTGGAAGGAAGGTTCATGCTGGGCCTATGTTCTGGAGATGTGTCTTTGAGCTGAAAGGAAGGTTCCCCAGTTGGAATGAGAGCATGGGATTGGCAGCGTATTGACATGGTGTCTGGACTTAGCTGGAAAACCTAAAACACCCAGAGCCTGGGGCTTGGTTCAAGATCCCACCCCAGTACCAGGAACTGTGGTTCTGGCCCAGTCACGGATAGACCAAAATCTCCCAGCAGAAGGAGAATTTCTCATTCATTCTCTAATTCATTTGTTTTCAACACGGATGCCTTCCATAAGCAACTGGAAAACCCAGTACAAATAGTCCAACTTTAGACAGTAGGACAGAGTAGAAGACAGGGTTGTGCTGAAAAGAAATAAATGATTTTCTAAGGTTAACGCTGGGAAAAGTCCAGGGCCTCCCGAATTCCACTCCAGTGCTCTTTAGTCACCGGGCCACTCGCCTTGTCAAATATGCGGCTGGGTTTCATCTCTGCACTGATGACAACGAAGGCCGTGGCAGCTATTAATCTTCACTATGGTCCTCATGAACTAGTTAAGCGTGAAGGGTGACAGCCCTGAGCCCCAGGGGCCTTGACAACTGCGGGTCCTAGGGGCATTGTGATTCCGGGATCTCGAGAGGAAGAAATAACGTGCGCTAGTTTTGCTGGCCTCCTAGTCACTGGAGGCAGGGCAGCCTGTCTCGGCGGTAAGGACTGGTCGTTAACTGTCAGGCACTGGCATTGTAGTCTTTGTGAACAATCCTAAGCAGATGCAGGGAGCACGATCTGCGAGTGAGGGGGGATTGGCAGCTGAAATGCAACCTCATCATCAAGAGAATGTGGTGCACACTGATCGGAACTCGGCTGGTTCTGCCAGCTCCAGTGTCACTCATGCCCTTATTGACGGGCGCTTCTTCATTCCACCTGTTGAATGGAAGCCTTGGTTATTTTCGTTTTGAAGTTGCACAGGATGACACATACCCTGTCTTTCTGTACATTTTAGTCAACATGCCACTGTGGTGACATGCATCAATCAGGCATCTCGGGGCAGCACGCCCTCCAGTGCCAGCGTTCCTTTCGGGGCGGCACCCGGCCCTGCCCAGCCTGCTCAACATTCCCATGGAAGTCCATGGAATTTTCAAGCAAGTGCATTATGAGTGGATGAATATCAAGTGGTGCTTCTTAGCTTTAAAAATGAAATTTATGAGTCCAGCCTAGGGATTTATTTCCCACCTCCTCAGTGCCCTCCCCTCCTTAAATGATAAGAAACAACTGGAACAAGACTCTGGGGTGTCATGCTGTCAAAAAAATTCTTAATGAAATTAAAACCCTCACACTCTCACTAATGCTATTTCTGGCTGTGGAGCTCGATGCTGCAGATGTGTGACTATCTCCACGTCTGCCGGCCTAGTGGCTCCACGTCTGAAGAGTTGCTGCATGTCAGCTATTTGCCCCAGGGAATATGGGTGGAATATTTTATACCTGAAGTGGCCTTATTTTCAGGCAATGGCATAGCATGAAACGCAACTCCACTGTGTGTGCAAGAAGAAATGCTGCTTGAAAAACACAGCAGAGAAACGGCGAGATAGAGTCAGGGGGAAAATGCCCTTGGAAGAGAAAAGCGTATCCAATCCTCTACATTTCTAATTCTGAAATTTTGGAGAAGCCTCCCCAAAAACTGCAAACTCTTTCTTTTCCTTAAACAACGCTTTGTCGTCTGATGTGAGAAGACCTGCTGCCAGGGGAGTGAATGCCATCATTCCGAAAACCGTGTATTCAGAGGGAGGTGGAAGGTCGCACAGCCACTAGCATTCATTACGAGCTGAAGATGGCTCTCAACTCCTCTTCCCTTAAACAAAAAAAGCATATTCAAAAGATGAAATGATGCTTTTTATAAATTCTTGTACATTGATTTCTAAATTTCTCTTATTTTGTGTGTTAAGGTTTTCCTTTTAGGTAAGAATTTTCTCTACATCAAAAGCAAATAGTTTTTTTTTTTTTTTTTAAAAAAGTATGTTTTGTTTCAAAACATAAGCCTTCTTCCTATGCAAATTTACCAAATTCCTTATCCCATACGCAACACAAATGTCAAATCTAGTTCATTTAAAATGAAAACTCTCAGAGTGGAACTCATTGCCCAGTTTATCTGTTCCCCTTCTCATGTCCCCAAATAGTATTAAAATGCTTGTGAGAGAGGCACCGGTGGCTTTTAGAACCGTCCCTTTATTTTCTGCTTAAATGTGTTTGTTAAATGTCACAGCGCCGAGAATGTTCAGTGCTGGAGTTCAAGAACACTCTGAAATGTCTTATTAATTCTTCATAACGCATTGACAGGCAATGTCAAAGCCCCAAGAACGCCGTGGTGAGTCACGGGCTGCACGTGGCTTGTCCCTGCTTCGGCATCTGGAAGCCCACTTCTAAACAGGAAAGGCATTTTTAACCCTGGTTTGTTTGTTTTACAGTGTCCAACTATCTGAGTCACATTCCTGGCACTTGGCACTTTGTTTTAATTGAACACATACTATTAAACCCAAACTAAGGTTCTGAGTCTCCCAATTACCTGCAATTTTTGTCTTTGAAAGGAAAAAAAAAAAAAAGCCAAGGAGTCGCTGCTGCCCATATTTATTGGGAACCATCTGTTACGCCTCTAATTAAAACCCACTTGTAATGAGCTTGTTAGTGCACAAAATGTGTCAGGTATCGGATATTATTCATGAAGCAGTTGTTTTGGTGGCTGAATGATGCCTTAAAATCCTATTAGTTTAACAAAGTAATGTATTAGTATTTTGACCCTATATACAAGAGACTTCAGAATGACCTGGCACTCAGCTCGTTTAATATTTTTTTCTCAAATATGTTGCTATTTCTACCTAATATATAGTCAGATGGCCTCTTATAATTGCAGTATCAAATCTTTGCCTCAATTTTCAACTGCAGGTGATTTCAAATGATTAAAGATGCACAACGGGGAATAAACAAAAATGCTTACATGCAATTATTTTTAATTAGTATTTGGCTATAAAGTGTATGCCTTCATAAAAAAGTCTGTTATTCACATAAACATCTGTTACCATACACACAAGGAAACACACTGTAAGTCTGTCATCACATCACCAAAACAGAAACACTGAGGGAGGCTGGCCAGGAAAGCCAGCACTTTGAGCTCTTCAACAAAAGATCTGAGTCTAACTAACTGCCAAAACAGACGCCAAGCCACACCTTTCAATCACCATCGCTCACAATCAAAGGAAGAGCGGTTACCCACGGAATTACACTCGAAAATGTTAAAATAGATGGAATTATTCTTTGAAAACAATAGAATCTCCGAGCACGAGACAATTTCAAATTCTTTTACTAATTTTGCACCCGTGCGCATAATCAGACAGTTTCCTGTTTGCACGCTGTCTGCTGGCTGCTAATTTTCCAGGTTCTCCGCACTCTTATTTTTGTTCGTTAATACATCCAAACTTTGTGAAATGCAGCGGCCTAAATCCCAAGTGCTGAATATTAGCCTTGTTTCACGAGAGCCTCCAGCAAGGGGAAAAATATATATATATTTTAAGTGAGCGTGCCCCCACCACGCACAGGGAGAGAGATACAGGGAAATAAATTAATACTGCAGTAATTGATAGGTGGAGATAAGGCTGCTCTGTGGAATACTGAGAGGAAAATGAAGGGGAGGTGTGAGAATACCTTGCCCATGAATTACTGAATCAGTGGGAATTACCCGGCTCCAGTCGGCGGAAGCTCCTGGAAGCGTAGGGCTCCAGGATCACCCCCAGAAACCCAAGTTAACACATTCTGTTCGCAGCCCAAAATCTGCAGCTTTTATTAAACGCACAATTCACGTGCCAAAAGAACTTATCTTCATTTGCATGAAAATGCTAACAATAATTTAATTGAATCACACAAATCAGCATCTATACTACTGCCACACTGGGTTGTCTGTGCTCAAATTAGGCAGAAATCATGACCCCTGGCTGTGGCCCCTGGGGATCAAGAAGCAGTTGTTACCGTAACACCCTCCCCGCCCCGCACCAGGCTCTGGCTTGCCCCTTGCAAGGCGATGTTCATCGGCCTCACCAGGGCACGGCCCCCCTGAGGGATGCTGTGTTGGAGATTCTTACCAGTCTGTCCTGACCATGTCAGGGAGGACACAGCCCAGGGCAGCAGGCAAGTGGACCAAAGGACCTTCACATCCTGGCCTCAGTCATTCTAACTGTTCAAACTCAGCTCTGACTCCCAAGACGGTCTTGGAGGGCCCAAGACGGAAGGCCGGTCCCCAGGAACATGGCACCCCTCCACACTGCCCACCTACTGCCAGCCTGCATCAAGCCCCCTCATCTCCCAGAAACAGGCCCATCTGGGAGGCTGGTGTTAATCTGCAGCCAAGACGCCTTTAAACCCGGCCGCCTGGCAGGCAAAGCCCAGGTTCACTCAAGGGCAAGCAGCACAATCATTAGCAGCCCCGTGTAATTTAAAAATATAACCAAGAACAACTGAAAGGAAGAAATATACTGTGGGACTAAATCTATTGATCAAGGGCCCCCCAAAGACAGGCCGTAAATAAAATGGCACAATGACCAGAAAAGGCCGGTTTTACATTAAGAAGCAGCAAATTCATTGCCGGGGTGAGCCTGGGAGCCAGGCCCTCGCGCCGGCTGCGTCCTCCCAGGCAGGAAGGTGAAAGATGACCCATCCCTCACGCGGAGGCGCTCTGGGCTACAGCCAGGCTGCCCTTTGCTAAGGGCGCATCCCTCACGCGGGGAATCCTCATTTTTCAATCATGCCCGCGCTTCAGCCGGCTTCCCCTTGACGTCACTCCTTCGGCATCATCTCTCCGTCGAAGAGATACTTTTAACCATTTACTGCCCTGACCATGGACTCCCTGCTGGGCTTGTGCCCAGAGCCACGGAAGGCCACCTTCCCCCCGCGCAGGGTGCTCTAGCGCACTCGCAAAGCCCAGGGCCACTTCCCCACCATCTCCTGACGGAGACAAGGCGGCCTGGCAGGTGACGGACAGCGCATCACTTGCCACCCCAGGGTCAGCTGTGCTACCTGGGATCTCTGTGCTTGCTTATTTTGGCAACAGAATCACAAAACCTTTGTTGGTTGAGGGGCGAAACTAGATGGAATTTTGAACATCAAAGTTGCTATTCGTATGTAGAATGTGTGGAAAATGAAACAACAAATATGAATGCCCAAGATTAATCTGAGAAAAATCCTAGGATAGCATGGGGCCAACCGGCAGAGTATCCATTACTGGTCTAGAAATTTCCTGGTAATATTCCCAGGCAGGTGGGTACTAGAGTGAGGAGAGGGAGGATCTCACCTTGGACACAAAATTTTAGGGAATGCCAAGAAACTCAATAATCAATACATAATATTTTTCAAAATCAAAATGAATGCAACTTAATGTGCTGTGCCAAATCCTACTGGAACTTCAGGCAAGAGGAAGCATCAATGATGCCACACCTTTATTTAGAAAACAAAATCAATATTTCATGCATAGTGGATTTTTTGCACTAGTTTTTATTTTTAATATTATATTAAAGTATTGTAAGTCTTGATCGCCGAGTTTTTTGGAGCTCTTTAAAGTTTGTGCCCCAGCTGGGCATGGTGGCTCACACCTATAATCCCAACACTTTGGGAGGCCAAGGCGGGTGGATCACCTGAGGTCAGGAGTTCGAGACCAGCCTGGCCAACGTGGCAAAACCCTGTCTCTACTAAAAATACAAAAATTAGCTGGGCATGGCGGCACATGCCTGTAATCCCAGCTACTCGGGAGGCTGAGGAAGGAGAATCACTTGAACCCAGGAGACAGAGGTTGCAGTGAGTCAAGATCGCGCCATTGCACTCCAGCCTGGCGACCGAGCGAGACTCCTTCTCAGGGGGGGAATAAGTTGAGATGAGTGCAGCACAGGGGAAAAAGCCAGAGTGTTTTAAGCGAATAATGAAGCTACCTGCTGTCCATGGGGCTGGTGTGTATTTCCTGCCCTATCATTATTTTCCCAGGAGATGCATTCTTTCTCTTAATATCTGTCCTTCCAAAGTCGAGCATATCTAAAAACCAAACCATAAACATAGCCTGGTTTGAATAAAAATAGGCATGCAGTGGAGCCTGATAAACCCTCGTGGTCCGTCATGAATTTGTTATGAGGGGTGGCAAACGAGACACTCTCCCGCGTGGAGAGGGGCTTGAAACCAGCACAGTACATACCTGGAGCCCTCTTCAATTCCCACACCTGTCATTTACTATTTGTGTGGCCTTCAGCAAGCGACCTAGCCTGCTCGCTTTCCCATCTGTAAAAATGGGTGTTATTCTAATGGTGCCCATCTGGTAGGGCCATTGCATAGATGAAATGGTCCTGGGGGAGGAAGCTTCCCTGGAAGCACTGGGCTGCAGGAGGGGCTACAAAAGAGCGCAAGAGCTAACCATGTGGCCTGGCCCTGGGGAAGCTCTCTGGAAAGGGAGAATGGTTTTGCACAAACTGGAGTTGTGAGGTCCTTTCTACAGTCCCGTGGCTCCTGGAAAGCGTCGTGGTCCCGAAGAGCTGGCGGAGAGAAGCGGCTCCCAGGGCTTAGCCGGCCTGTCGGAGCTTCCTCTGCCTGTCAGCGCCCTTGCCTCTTAGCACATGTTTTCAAGGTCATCTCCTAACACCGGCTGCCAGTTGCCCAATCGATAGAAGCAACATCACACTCTTTCCTTAAAAAGGGAAAAACAAAGCTGCTTTCGATAAAGCCTCATCATCCTATAGCTTCTCCGAGAGCCCACAGCAACCACTCCAGTCCAGATGTGCTAAATTGTCAGGGCCACGGCAGGGTCAAAATGGGCTTTGATGCTCTCTAGCACGTGCACAGAATGGGATTGTAACGTGTTCTGCAAAAGGAAAAGCCATCGCTGGAGAACCTACATGCTCTGGGAGACGCTATCACTGACAATTCCAGAAACATTTTCTCCTTGTATGAAATGAAGGTGCTGAGAAGAAAATACAATTTCTTTTTAAAGCAAACACTGCCTGCCTTAACGCCTGAATTCTAGGGAAGGGCATAACTCAGGTCTGGGCTGGCTGGTCCTGCTGGATAGAAAAAGACCTTGCTAGGCCTCTTGGTTGAGAGAAGAGGCTGCAGGATATGGTCAGGAAAGAGAAAGGAAAGCAGAAATAGCTTATCTGTTCTGCCAACCCAATTGGCAACAGTTAGGAAGTGGCCAAGACTGGGGTTGGGGAAGGGGCAGTAAGGAAAGAACAGGGTCATACAGTGAGACTGTGACCAGGCGGAGAAGGGCCAAAATACAGTAGCAAGCAATGCCTATGGGGAGGCCCAGACAGCAACACAGTCTCCATGGTGCAGGGATGTCAGATGGATCCTGAGAATGATGAGGCCAGGAGCCCATACAAAATTGCATCCTGTACTACAGTGACTTAGAATCTCTCTCTGTTTCCCCAAAACCTTCACTAAAGCTGGCTACACACATAGCCTTGGGCTAGAAGAACTCCAGGGAAATGAAGGATGGGCAAGTTATCCTGCAGGGAGTGAGGATGGTGGGAAGGGGAGCACTCAAGTACTTGGCGGGAGTGGAGTCAGTGCAAGAGGTGACCTGCAGTGACACAGACACCCAAAAATCCTTCAAGATGAGGTGGGGCGGCTGGGCATGGTGGCTCACGCCTGTAATCCCAGCACTTTTGGAAGCTGAGGCAGGCCGATCACTTGAGGCCAGGAGTTCAAGACCAGCCTGGCTAATATGGCAAAACTCCATCTCTACTAAAAATACAAAAAATAGCTGGGTATGGTGGTGCACACCTGTAGTACCAGCTAGTTGGGAGGCTGAGACAGGAGAATCGCTTGAACCCAGGAGGCAGAGGTTGCAGTGACCTGAAATTCTGCCACTACACTCCAGCCTGGGTGACAGAGTGAGACGCCTTAAAAAAAAGATGAGATGGAATGACGAATTACCCACCATCCTTGGGATAGGAGATCCAGTCTTTTTCATTGTAAATCTTAAATGATAGAGTAAGCTAAGAAGTTTGGAGCACTGGAGAAGCTCAAGCGACAGTTCCACAAATGACATAAGTCACACACATATATCCAACTTCCTGTTTTCTGACATTTCTATGGTGAAAGGAAGTCAGTCGTGTCTAACATTAACTTTGTTGTGTATAAACGTTGTTTGGAAGTCCATTCTGTGTGCCTTTCCACGTGTCGAGAGTGATAAGGAAGTTATTTATAACACTTTGGAATGAGGAGGGACATGAAGAATGATGGCTTCCCTCCCGTGTTCCCTCTTTGCAGCTGCTCTGAGTGTGCCGAGCCTCCTCTCTGCTGCAGAGAGCCAGCCACCATCGACTGTGGGACTGAGCATCCGGCAAAGAAGAAGCAGGGACTCCTGGAGGAAGAGGACGTCCTCATGTGCCCAGTGATTAAGCCACGCTGTTTATAGAGAAATACTTCTTCCCTGGGTGAGAAGGAGTCAGAATGAGGAGGTGTGACTCCCTTTCTGAAAGACAGATTGGCTTACTACCAGGTTATCCAAATGAAGAATTCCATTTCTGAAGCACCTCATACTTGGCTCCTACCTGGAGGGACCCCAGTTCTCAGCTCTGTTTTCACATCTTTGTGGAAGTATATGGGGCTCTTTCCTGGCATAAAACAGACGTTGGAATAAAGTGAGCCTGAGCGGGCATATCTGGGAAAACGAAGTTATTCAAGGAAAGTTTGTACTTTCTAAATGAAGGTGCGTTGTTCCCTGTTGTTTAAAAGCAGCAGTAAGAACGGGCTGCTGAGGGCCATCCAACCCCAGGGAGGGACTGGCTTACCCAATAAGCAGACGTGACAACACGTAAGAACAGTGTTCCTTTGTCTCTAGTTGATCACCTGAACAAAAGGAACAGCCTCAAATGTTTCTGGAAAGTGATTGTACATGCTACAAGTTCTTCAAGTCTTGAAAACTCCTGAATAAAGAATTACCTAAGCCTATGAGAGCATTTGGCCCAAACCATGTTACCAGTCCTAAAAAGAAAATGTACAATAAAACAGCTTAAGTCAGAGTTGTGAGTAAATACACCTATTCTTTTGAGATTCAGTCTTGATGATCAAGGGTTACTCTGGTTAAAAGAAAATGAAGCCAAATAAGGGCAGATGGAAATATCAAAGACACTGAGAAATCAATAGAAATCTCTCTCTAGGATGAGCAATGCTGGAGGAGGATGGTCCCTTGGTCACTGGAACTTCATTGCCATTAACTATAGTGAAAAAGAAAAAAGACAGAATTACAATTGAACCTCATAATATCCTCTCTGCCTTGCAGAAATAATTAACTTTTTTCTAAAATAATTTGTATCTTCATCATTTTTCACCACTAAAAATAATTATTTTTAAAGTGAATATAAAGAGTAAAAACTGAACTCCCAGTTAACTGTAGGAGACGAAACACACTTGTTTCTCTCCATTTCTTCCTGAAGTGCCACTAAAATGATAGTAATGGAATTAGAAAAAGTCATGAACTCATAAAGACAAAGCAACAGGATAGGGGATGACAGTCAACAAGAAAAGACACCAAGTTTTGGGTGCTAGAAAGCAGATGGATGAGTGTACACACCGAGAATAGTCCAAACAGCTGAAACCTACCTTCCTAATAATAACGAAGTCAATTTATGCTATAAAACTACAGAAAGGCTTAGATCTGGAGGCACTTGGTACCTCTGCAGGCATCAGTACAGGTAATGATTGGAAAACCAGAAGCAATTGGAAACCTCTATAAAGAGCCCTTAAAATAATAAAATAATAATAATAAATGATAAAGGGCACTTAGACTCCCAATTCTTCTCCCATAACCAGGCTGCCCAGCAACTGTCCCCCACCCCAACCTTGGCAGAAGATAGACAGAAGATTGTTCTCTGGGAGGCTGAACCTGAGACTGTCTAGACTTGGGGACACCAGGCCACTGGAGGGTCAAAGTGAGGTGCCATATTGAAAGCAGGAAACTGAAAGTCTTAGTACTGAATGCCGAGATTCCTAGTTTGCTTCTCCTCTCAGCTCTGAGAACTTACAGCCTCCAGATAAGCATTTGGAGAATTTTCCTCTGAAGAAACTGGCCCACCCCAAAGACACTCTCTGAGCTGAATTATGCCCCACCATATGGCATCAGTGTTGCCTGAATACTGGATGGCAGGGCTACCAGTCAAGAAGCCCTATCACAGACAGCATTTCCAGGAAATTGTGTAGCACCTTGCACCCAACAGCTACAGGCTCCATGTATTTGAGAAAAGCCGTTAATCTGAAAGACTGAGGTCAAAATAAATGAACAGCCTGAGACAAAGAACTTTTAGGAAACAGACACAATGAAGTGAACAGAAGAAAATGTCAAATAAATATGCAATTAATATTCTCAGAGATGAGAGCCTTTTGCATTCATGAAACAAGAATATAAGACTTTTTTTTAAAAAAAGGAATATTCAGAAACTAAAGAGTTCTTGCAAATTTAAAACATAGTAAAAAGTGTGTTTAATAAGCAAGACGAGATTTAGAAGATAAAATTGAGGAAATCTCCAAGAAAGTAGGACAAAATGTTAAAGAGATGAAAAATAGGAGGGAAAAAGATAAGAAGCTTAAGAGGATTAATCAAGGAGGTCTAATATTTGAATGATAGGAGTGTTATGAAGAGAAAGCAAAGCAAATGAGTAGGAGATAATGAAGAACTATTGTTTTATAAAAATGTCCTTAGAGCTAAAGGCCATTGGTCACTAAATTTAAGCTCACCAAATTTACAGTCCAATGAAAATAAATAGTCTCACATTGAAGCACATTATTATAAGATTTTAGGACACCAGGAATAAAAGGAAGATTCTAAGTGTTTTCTGCAATGATGAGGAGGACATAATTCACACACCAAAAAAGAAAAAAGAATGAGGGTTCTCCCCAGGAACACTGGAAGCAAGGTAACCATGGAGCAGGGCCTCCAGATTCTAAAGTGAGATCGTTTACCATCTAGACTTTTACACCCAACGAAATATGAGGCGTTGTTGTCAGGTTGTGAGTGCAGAATCAACATTTTCAGGTATGCAAGATCTCAAAAGCTTGTCTCACATAGACCTTTTCCTAGAATGTTACTAGAAAACTGAAGCAGGAGAGGAGAGGACTCTGAGAAGGATGCCTACCATTAACAAATGGAAATGATTAATCACCTGATATGTGCCTGTGCTAAGAGAAGTTTTATACCCCAGGCAAATATTTGGAATATAAAGCAAATAGAAAATTAAGCAAATTAAGGAATGATGCAATTACTAACTACAGGAGAAAAGATTTTCAATAAAATAAATGTAATGAAAGTAAATAGTTCTGTACCATATTAGCAGTCATGATAATGTAAATCCTGAGTATTGCTTTGATCTACCTTACCTTCCCATAAAGAAGTAACCTTTACAGTACCTTTACCAGAAGAGGGGCTTTTCTTCTTTGAAGTAGAGGTGGAACTCATTATATTAGGAAAAAAGATAAAAAACAAATTCTGGAAAAATGATTTGACAGACAACCTTTTTTCTCAAGGGAACACAGTTTTCCTTTTAATGAGACCCTGGCTTTTGAGGGTTGAATTGAGTAACCTTCAAAATACATATTTTGTATTTTCTGGGATGTCAGAGCTTCTAGGTTAGGGTTCAGATCTTAGTTGTGGCTTAACTTCTTCCTAGTTGTAGGTTTCTTGCCTTGTCATTTCAGGTCAACATTTAGACCGAATTTGCCTAACCGACGAAATAATCAAATTATGTACACTGTCCATTGTCCCTTTATTTGTTAGGATAAGGGTTTGGCTGCTTTAAGAGAGAAATAAAATAACAGTCCTGGTGAGGTGGTGCAGGGTGAATGTGGTGGTCTCATGGTATAGGGACCCAGGCCCTTCTCTCTGGTCCCTTCCATCTCTAGAGGCCATATTGTGTGGCAGTTAAGAGCATAGGCTCTGAAGCCAGGCTGCCTGGATGAAAGTCTCTACTCTGCCATTTACTCTGTGCCTCAGTTTCCTCATCTGTAACATGAACATAATAGTAGTGCCAGCTTCATAAAGCTGTGAGATCTCAGGTGTAAAGCACTCTGAGCAGTGCCTAGCAGACAGGAAGTGCTGCACAGGTGGCAGCGATCACTGATCCACACTGAGGTCTGCCCTCTTCACTGGTCCAAGATGCCTCCTCTCCATGCACCTATGGCAACTAGCAGCTAGAACCTAACCTCTCTCTTACAGTTACAACAGGAGATTGTTTGCATCCCATTGGTTGGAACTCAAGGACATGACCTCAGCAAGTTGCAAGGGCAGAGGAAAACATAACCTTCTTTCTAGGCACTCAAGTGCTCCTAAAAATCTTATCACTGGGAGGGGAGTTGGCAAAGGGTATTGGAGGACAGCTAGCAGTCTTTGTCATCATACCTGTTAGGTGTGTCCCAAGTTCTCCATTTACATCTGTAAGTCAAAAGACAAATATGTCTAAGCATTGACCTACTAATGCATTCATAATGTGTCCTACATTAAAATGAGGTTGTATTTAATTTTGCTTGTTATGCCTTGATTTTTACTCAACTCAGAGATTTATTCTCATCAACCCTGTCAAAAACAAGGTAGAGGACAACTACTACGATGGAACCAGGTGCAAAACATCACTTACATTTTTATCTAGTTTTATCACAGTGAGTTCCGGTACATTTTTTATTTTTAAAAGGTGGGCATTAGATTCTAGGAGACAAGCAATCCTAGTTTTATCAACACAGCTATGGGATATTGGAACTACCAAAGCAGAAATCTCATATAGAAACCTCGTACATTCATTCGCCATGACTAACTTTTCTGTCTTGTGGAATTGAAAGTTATAAGAATCGCTTTCTTTAAAGCAGTATAGAAACTTTTTTATTGCAAACAGCTAAATAAAGGCTGGCAAAAACAATAGGTTCATTTTTTACTGCAGATCTTCAAATTATAGGAAACTTGTCTCTTGGCCAATTTGGGCTGGCTTGGAGCCAAAATAGATGTCTCCATTCTCATCCTCACCCTTATACTTATTGTGGGCAAGATAAAAACCCTTAATTTTAAAAACTCAAGCCAAGTGTTGGGTATGAGGCAGGGTGACTCCCTTAACTCTACTGGTCCTGAAAAAAAAATTGTATTACTTCATACCAGTTCATTTTTCTTTTCAGTTTTTAGAAATTGAGTACTGAGAACAAGAAACTTTAACAAAAGGGAGATTAAATATTTTGATAGTCTATTATAAATCAAGTTTTAATAACTGGAGGTATATACAAGTACAATCAATCAATGAGAAATACTCACTGGTTAGATACTTCTGATCAAGTCCTTCTCTCTAGGTGAGTCGGCCCTGAGAAAATCAGCAGGCATCTTTCCATTTCAAAGCACAAAAGCTTCTCTTCTGTTGTTAGCCATGTCACCCTCCCGCCTTTTTTTAATTAACAAGATTTGAGATTATTTGGCAAATTGTAACCATAAAAGTGAATATCGTGATTGGATGATGTTTTATCACTTGAAAAATAAATCTCGCCGCTTTTCTCCCTGTTGTACTTCATAAATGTCGCTTCCTCTTCATTTCATATTTATCTTGCTTTCAAAATCCATTATGCAATTGTCATTTCATTGAAATCAAAAGCTGTCTCTTAATTACATAAGAATAGATTATAAATCAGTTATTCATCTCTCTATATGTTCCTTTTATAATGATTACAGCTAAATGCCTATTTTTATACACAAAAGACCGAAGTGGATTTTACCAGGTTAAAATTAAGACTTGCAAAATTATGCAGCCTAGAAGACAAAACAAAGCAATATACAATGCATCTAGTTTGTGATAATAATGTGATCTTGCACTGATGAAATACTGCAAAGCTTGTTAAGTCAATGGCTTTGGAGAAGACAATGGAAGCTGCACTTCCTCCCTCAACTGAGTTAAATTTAGCAGGGAAAGGTAAGCCATACTTCCAACAGGAATTAGACAACACTGCAGTTGGTGATGTTACAGGGAGGATCCTCTTGCAGCCTAACTTGCAATAAATGGACCTTCATAAGACTCGAGTCTGCTGCATATCCTGGTAATTAATCATACGGAGGCACCAAGCCTTAAGTATTAAACACTCTCTAAATGGGAAAAAAAATTGCTGTATTGCTCAGCACTAGGACTTGATTCATTTAGTATTAACTTTCAGTCTTTATTAAAGTGGCTTTAATTTTATTTGTGTGATGTGAGTGCATTTCTGGAAAAATAAACACCAAGGTTTTTTAGCTGATTGTACCCGATATGCTTCTGATTCAAATTGTAAGCTGCATGCTATTTTCCAGGAGAAATAAAGATCTCCATTTTTAAAAGCTTATTTTCAAAAACATGCCATAGTGGTAAGTTGCATTTCAATATCCTGTGAAAAGTGTGCACAGCGGCAGGCACGGGGCCGGGAACAGAACACGCAATGACGCTCAGGTGCGGGCACTTGGTCCAGGTTGCCACAGCCTAGATGGGAGGCAGGAGAAGACTCAAGTAATTGTCGTCTGATGCAATCGAGGCTGTGCAGACACGGTAGACAAATCTGTTTCACTGTAAGGATCCAGGGCAGCTTCCTAGAGGAAGCACACTTTAGTTCAGCTGTGAAGAGTAAGCAGGAGTTTAGTTCCAGGGCAGGGCCGGAGGGGGAGCACCCTTAGGACAGGAGTACCCTCAGGATGGGTGGGGCAGAGCAGCTCATGGCATAGCGTGGGCTGCACCGAAGGCACAAGCCAACACACAGGCTGCTTGTGGTCTAGTAGCCATTGTCTCCAGCATCCCCACCCTCGGCAGAACAGAGGCCAGACCTGGTAGATCTAGATTCCTGGGGAAACATGAAAGCTCCCAGCCCCAACCCCAGCAGCCCCCAGTTTGGCTCACCATCCAGAGCCCCTGCCTGCAACCTTGTGGATTGGGAAGTTGTGGTTCTGGTTGGCTCCAGACATAGCCCTTTTCCCAAAGGAGGACTGGAAGCCAATCCAGAGCCAGCCAGTCCTGCAGCCTCTGGGCACTGGGCCCCAGCAGGTATCTGCAGAACCTGCACCATCAAGTCCTCCCAAATGAAGAGGGGCACTGGGCCCTGGGCCCCTGAAGTCTTTCCCCACTCCATCTGCACTCCCATCCCCTGGAGCCCTCACGTTAGGCCACTGCCCATCAGGGGCCTACTTGAGACCATGAGAGCCTGCCCTCCTCCACTTTTGGCCACAGATGACTCCAGGGATGTCCATGGACCCTGACTTGGTGCTAGACCCAGGGGCGGACGCCAGGGAGATTGCAATGCATCGGCCGGTCGGTTGGGAAGTCACATACAGAGAGAGCATCTTTGGGTTTGCCCTAAGCTCCCTTCTCTCCCCCCTGCCCTTCCCTTCCTCCCTGGGTGACCATAAATGTTCCTGCGTTATCTATTGATGATTATAATCACACGAAGTCAGGACAGATGGGCTCCACTCCTCAGCTCACAGCCATAAAGTTTACAAACTTGCCATGGCCGGGGGATAAATTACCATTGCTGATCTCTCGCTCATTTACACCGAGCATTTTTCTTCAAGATGGCTATTTTTTCCTTTCAATCATCTGGCCAAAGTTTTTTTTTTTTTTTTTTTAACCAACTCGATTTTATAGAACATGAGAAATATTGGGGATTTGAAGAGCAGGTTAGAAACCATCATCATAAGTGATTAGGCAAAAAAGATATTTCTGAACACGGAAAGGAAGCCCAGTTTCTCATCCTTTGTAATCCCACGGGACCACTGAGCAACTGCGTATTCCCACTGGGTCACGGGCAGTGAGAAATGGGCCCCCACTGGTTTATTTAAAAGTGTATTGTCAAAGATAATGGCGCTCAGATTATGTTTTTAAGCTCCTTGATGACTGCTGTTGTTCTATGGAATAATTATGTCTACCTTCGATTCACTAATGTGGCCCAATCAAGCTCCTCATATGGGATGACATTTCTGGTGGTTGTTTTCTAGATTCTCCACCCTGCCCCCCGACAATGATACCAGTGGGTATTGTGTAACACTATAGAAGAGGAATGATTAATTCAAAGTTCAGGTGCAAGACAGGGTCAGAAAAGAAACGCTCCTGGATAAAGTGAGCATTTCAAGATGAATTTGTGACTTGAAACATCATTTCATGATGCATTTTCTATTTTGTTATCAGGGGAAGCGTGATGGCTGACACACGAATGATCACAGCATTTTGGTGCCATGTTCTGTGATAGGCTTTTCATAAAAATTAGCTGACATTGTCATAAGCACACAAGTAAATTTATAGCTTTCATACTGGACTGCCATTCCCAGAGCAATTTCCAATCACTTGGGCTTTTTATTAAGTTTATTGTACTTTTATTGTTCAGTGGAGTGTAAGCAGTGAGATTACAAATAAATGTAAGTTCCACTGGATATGAAGTGGAGCTTGTAGAATTAGGAGAGAAGGAGGTGAAGGAAGCCACACAGTAATTTGAATCACTGGTGATAGGAAACACCACCCACTGATGTTTCTTGTCACCTGCTTCTATACAGAAGTTTAGGAAATTGATATTTCATTCACATTCAAGTTTTCCTGGAAAGTCCTCCTAGGAGAAGCCTTTGTGGAAAACTTGGTACTGCACATCACTCTGTAATGCAAAGAAAAGGCATCCTGCTGTCGCTCCTCTGGGTTCCTTTTCTGTTTGTTGCTGTGGCTTCCTGCTTGCTCCCTCCCCTGCCAGGTGTGTCATGCTGGCACCATGAACATTCCCCTCCAAACTGGTGAGGACCCTGTTAGGAAGCATACTGGCCAGTGTGCCTGTGCACCCCACAATGACCAGCTTCCTTCCCATGCTTTCATTTAGTACTGAAGACACTAGGCCATTTAACTTTCCATTATGCCTTTATGTTTCCCCAAAGAAAGGGTTCATAATCACTGAAGATCTACTGTTGGGTTTTTTTTTTTCAGCTGTTGATTGAAAGTTGTTAGTTAAGGTGTGTCAGGGTTCTCTAGAGGGACAGACAAATAGGATAGGTGTATATATAAAGGGGAGTTTATTAAGGAGTATTGACTCACATGATCACAAGTTGGGGTCCCACTTTAGGCCATCTGCAAGCTGAGGAGAAAGGAAGCCAGTAGGAATCCCAAAGCTGAATAACTTGGAGTCCGATGTTTGAGGGCAGGAAGCATCCAGCATGGGAGAAAGACGTAGGCTGGGAGGCTAGGTCCCTCTAGTTTTTCCACATTCTTCTGCTTGCTTTTATTCTGACCACACTGGCAGCTGATTAGATGGTGCCCACCCAGGGGGGGTCTTCTTTGCCCACCCCACTGACTCAAATGTTAATCTCCTTTGGCAACACCCACACAGACACACCCAGGAACATTACTTTGCACCCTTCAATCCAATCAAGTTGACACTCAGTATTTACCATCACACAGGGTGAGGACAGAGACTGGAAGGGAGGGGGAACCCTGTGCCTGTACAAATCTTCAATATTCACCATCACACAGGGTGAGAACAGAGATTGGAAGGGAGAGGGAACCATGTGCCTGTACAACCCTTCTCCTATCTTAGAGGTCCAGAAATCACTACCCTGCCTTTTGTTGTTGTTGTGTTAGGAAGGTGACTTTTTAATTTTAGTGGGCATCTGTGTGCAGACACTGTGGGTCACCAAATCCCCCCTCTTACTTCCTAACAGACTCCCCTTTTGTCTTCAGCTCCAGGCAATGGATCATAATTGGCCCAAACCAATCATCTCAATGTTCTTCCTCATTTTCCCAGTCCCCCTTGTTATTAAAAGTGGCCAGGAAACCTAATTCCAGGCAACAAGATTTACACAAAAGTGTGCTGTGGGGTATGGAGCTAATTGTTTCTGGGACAGCTTCCCTGATTAAAGGGGACATTTGTTGATAGCACACTTCTTTTTCCTCTTCCTCATCTTTTCTGCCTTAAACCTGGAGTCCGTCTGGAGCTGTGGCAGCCATCCTGCAATCACGAGGCAACAAGCTTCAGGACAAAAGCTGGCACACCAAGAATGAGGGACTGAAAAGATAAAACAGACCTGGCCGTGATGGCCTTGGTAAGCAGGGGGACTAACACTGGCCTTGCCTCCCCACACATTCTATGGGCAAACCAAAGCCTCTGTTTAGGGCCAGCTGTCATTGGTCAGGTATTCTATGTCTGGCAGCCAAATGTGTTCAGCATCAGCCTCATCTAGGGAGCTCATTAGAATGCAAATAGCCAGGCTCACTCCCAGAAATTCCCTCCCAATATGTCTATGATCAGGCCTGGGAGCCAGCACAAGCATCCCAGGTCATTTCTATGCAGGTCATATCCTCAAAATACCCTTAGACACAAAGTACCCTTGGAGCACACAAACAGTAGCAATGGGAGGGTAAAGGGAAGAAGTCTGCCAGGGTGACAGGAACCAATCATGTGTTTCCCAGAATTTTTGTCCCCCCCACCCCCTTCTCAAGCCTACCAGGTAACACCTGCTGTTCTTGAGCAGCAAACTTAGAATACGAGGAAAACAAAATTGCTCCCACCCAAGAAGCTCTGATGCTTCTTAGGAAGGTCTGGTGTCTTCACCCATCTTCCCGCCTCACCCTCGTGTTGATTCCACAAGGTCATCGCCAGCGGGTTGTGAACGTGGCCGCTCCAGAGAACATCGGCCTCACCTATCCTCATTACAGCCAGCAGTCAGATCCTTCTACCACCCAGCCCGAGAGGACACCCAGCCTCAATCCTTCCAGTGAGAGGCAGTAACGTCTTACTAGTTCAAGATGGGGGTGCCCAGGGTGTTGCTGCCCAACAACCCCGCTGCTTCGGCAGTGACTGTGGACTACGTCCTGGCTGCCCCTTGCAGAAAAGTAGGACTGGAACTCCACTGGTAGGCATGGAGGAGCTGGGCTCCAGGGAGAGCGCAAGGAAGGGCTGAGAAGAAGCTGTGGGGAGACCAGAAGTCCAAAACAACACTTAGCCTCAGCCAGTCACAGCTTGAAGTCAGAGTAAAAGGAACAGACAAGCCCCAGCACTGCAGAGCCACAGGCAGCACTGGAGTCCCCAGCAGTGCTGACAGAATGGCAGCTTCCTAATTCCACCCAGACAGCCCCACTGGATCAGCTCCCCGGAGGTAGGGCCCAAGAATCTGCATTCTCTGCAAGTTGCCTACATGACCACACCTAGACATTCCTCAAATTCATCTGGGGGCTCATTTATCCCCAGTCACCACGACATTGGGGTCAGCCAGAGCTGCCTTTGAATTCCAGAGGGGAAACTTTCTAAACCTGTGGCTGTGAGACACTGTGGCATCCCTGACTAGGATTTGTGGACAATGGGATAATCATGGTACCCACACTACCTACAGCCCTTAGAGAATCAAATGAGACTGTAGACACAGTATACTTAACACAATGCTGCAAAGATGCACAGTGAGCATTCAGCAAGCGTTAATCACTTTTATGCCACTGATATCATCTTCTGGGTGCCCCCCATCCCACAGACAACCCCTGTTTACCTAGGCTTCAAGATGATGAAACATGAAAAGTTCAGTTCTCTCAGCTAGCCAGTTCACAGAAAGGGGGATCTGAGAAAATAGTTCTGATTCAGATGTTAACGACAGCCCTAGTTCCCCTGTTTTACACAAAGGAAGCAGCATTGTTTTGGATCCTAGCAGGAAGGGCTTGTCCAGGAGCTGGAGAGGAAGCCCACACTTAGCTCCGCACCTTTGGGACTTGCCTGGCACCTAGGATGGCAGCTCCTGGCAGCAGAGGAAGGGAAGGGGAGGCCCAGGAGGCCCTTCAAGGAAACCCCTCCTGAGATGCTGGAGGGGAGAGGACTCCAGGAGGGCACTGGGTGTTCAGTGCTGGAAAATCAACACAGCGATGCCTGCATCCCACAGCCAAGGCACTGGAAGTGGCATTTTCAGCAGGTCTGCAGCAGAAGAACAAGTGGGATGATGGAAAGAAAACAGGGCCCACTTAGCACTTCTCAAAAGTCCCTAGATATGGAAGGTGATCTGCCTGAATACGACTTTCTTTAAACACACATATTTGACTTGCAGTAAAAATGGACATTCGAGGTATCAAAAATGAGTGTATTCTTGGGATATATACTAGCAAAATTCAATGAGACTTGAATTAGAAAACGCTCAATGGATGTCCAGATGGGGTGTATACAGCCTGGACAAATTACCTAGACAAGGAAGAGGAGACACCTCTGGTTGGAGGTTGGCAGTCAGCCGCTGTCTTCCCAGCTGTGCGGCCTGAGAGATCTAGACACAGGCGGGTGACCTGCCCCCCAAGCCCCACCTGCTCTCCCCTGCAGCCCCTATACCATCACTCCAGCCAGTGACTCCCTCCTGCCTCTTCTGCGGCCACACTCCAAGTCAGACTGTACACATCCTTCAGTACCCCCACTGTCCATCAAAATGAGTCTAATGTCCTTGCCTACACACCCAAGACCCTTCCTCACGCAGTCCGACTGACTGTCTTTCCAGCCTTTTCTCCCCCAGAGGCTCTGTACATGGCCCGTGAACTAGCCCCATCAGAACTCAGCATCCCAGCCAGCCCTATGCGGATACACCATGTCTTTGGACAAGCAATGGCTTCTTCTTGCAAAACTTTCCATCCCTCATTGCCTTTGGCCCAGAATCTCTCCAGCCTGCAGGAGTCCTTTAAAATCCTTCTTCTTTATCCTGTCTTTTCAGATCTACCCATCCAGGGGCAATGTTTGTTTTCCTTGGAATCTACCCATGCCTCTCGCCTCTACGATGACATACGATGACACCATCCTCCCTCTACCTCACCCACTTGTTCAACCACCCAGCAACTGCCACCTGCCATGCACTATGAGTTCATCCGATTGGGCCATGAGTCCCTGGAAGACAGACACTGTGACTTATCCCTCATTACACTTCTGGGGCCTGGCTCAGTGCCTGACTTACAATAGGTTTCCCAAACCGCTAGATTAAGATTGAGTTGACTACAGGAGCAGGTGTGTTTAGCAAGAGTGCTTTTCAAGACATCATGTGTATCAGAATAACTCTGGCCATTGTTTCCATTCTATAATTCTGCTGTAAAGTCTCAACTAAAAGGGGGAAGCTCTTGCCATTCGGAATGCATTATTCCCTTTGGAGAAACCTAGGTGGTGGGGAGTTCTTCCTGGCTGGTTGTCACCGCCTTCTGCCCTGGGCGCCCCTGCCTCCAGCCCCCAGGGCTTGCTTCTCTACCACCGCAGGCAGTCCTTAGCCTCTGGGCCTGGAAGCGGGGCCGAGGCCAGCCCTGCCGGCAGCGAGGCAAGCCCACCCATTTTGCATCTGTGTAAACCCAAGTGCTAGCAGCAATATTCATCTTAATTTTCTCTTTAAACCCTTGAGTTGCATTATAGCTTCCGTTGTGCTGGTGACAGACAAATGCCTTGCAATAAATCAAAGTTAGGGTGACTGATACACTAAACACCTTTGCTTAATGATGTGATTGTTTCTTATCTGCAAAGTAATGTCACTTATGGCTTTGCTATTTATAGTCAATGTAGTGTTAGACCATTTTATGCCCCTGATGCCTCTGTGGCCAGCCCATTAGCTGTGATTATGGACCAAAAGGGGATACAGCCTCTGAAAGATTGGCGAGAGAAGCCTTCAGAGTGTTCAAGTCATCTCTACCCACGGAAAGCCTGGCTCCTCGTCCTGAGACTGCCTGCAGTTTCTTGCAGGCACAGGTGAGTAAATAAGACACTGGCTGACAAATCCTGTTTGTGCTCCACTTGTATTAGTACTGAGCACCTTCAGGACAGCAAGATACATAAGAAATGTTAAAAAAAAAAAAAAAAAAAAAAAAAGACAAGGGGCTTCTTCTCTCTCTGGCTCAGCCTCCAGCCCAGCAGGGCTCAGGCAGGGCGTGTGGAGAATGTGGGAGGACGGGCCTTTGCCAGCAAGTCTCCTGTTGGGCTGGCCCAGGCTCTGCCGTTCATTCATTATTTGCTAAGCTATTTGCCCAAACTATTCTCTTTGAACAGGGTGTCGGTGGGTAGAGCAGACTTCGCCTGGGTCTCCCTGCTCTGCTCTGTCCCCGTGGTGTGAGACTTGCTGCCAGCTTCAAAGGCGGCCCCCAGGGTGGGACCAGGGTCTGGGCTCCTGGGTAGCTGCCTGCTCCTCCTGTGCCAGGCTCCCAGCCCCGAGCTTCTGCACAGGCCCTGCAACTCCCCCTCCCCCTCCCCCTGGTCTCTGGACTCCAAACAGCCTCGAGGAGCAGGACACAGAGCGGCTGGCTACTCAGGGAGAAGGAGTGGGACAGCAGCATTGTCGAAATCCCTCTACGATGTTGGACACCTTGGGGGCAGCTGTGGCCATTCAAAGCTGTGCCAGGGCGGGTCTTTCCTATGGCCCAAGGATCCCACAGCTTCAGGAACAACACTTTCATTGGAAGAGTAGTGGCTTTGGTGGGTAGAACTGGGTTCTCCAAAATCATATGTTCAAGTTCTAGGCCTGGTACCTGTGAATGGGGCTTTATTTGGAAATAGAACCTTTGCAAACGCAATCAAGATAAGAGAAAATCATACTGGATTAGGAGGGGCTCTAGTCCAGTGATTGGTGTCCTTATAAAAAGAGGGAGATTGGGGACAAAGACTCAGGGAAAAACACCATGTGAAGAAAGACACAGGAAGACACCCTCACGCTTACAGATGCAGAGATTGGGGTGATGCCTCTATAAGCTGAGGGATGCTGAGGACTGTTGGAAGACATCTGAGCCAGGAGAGAGGCGTGGGGCAGGCTTTCCCTTGGAGCCTCCAGAAGGAACCCACCCTGCCAACACCTTGTTTTCAGACTTCTGGCCTCCAGAACTCTGAGAAAATAAATTTTGGTTGTTTTAGGCCACAAGCTTTGTGGTAATTTGTGATGGCAGCCACAGGAAACTAATACGGAACCAAATGATTTTGTTGAGCCCTCAACAGATGTCAGGGTAGGCCCTTTGCTGGGAGTAAAGTGACCAGCTGCCAGGCTGCCCACTTGGCTCTCAGGGGCTCCTCTCTGAGCTGGAATGAGGGCATCAGAACAGAGGGGTAAAGCCTCGTCTGTAGATAAACAACCTCATGCACACTGCATGCTGTGCGTGTATATTTATGTTGCTTATGTTTTATGCCTCCATCCTCAACTCCTCCTGTATACCACGCCATTAATTTTCCTTTGATGTTTTGAAAAGAATGAACTCTGTGTTTCTCTCAGCTGAACATTACCAGCCAACAGCACATTCAACCCGTCTAGCCTAGCACATTTTCCTGAGCCAGCGAGGAGTTGGACTCCTACTCTTGCCTTCGTTCTCTAAGTCATGGCGGACTTGGGCATGGAGCTTGGTAAGTGGATGATATTATTCAGGCATTCAGCATTCATTTGTGGAGCCTTTTGCAATTTACCATGTGCTTTTGCACACTGTATGAGTCAGGATGCATCTGAAGGCAAGATTCAGGAATCCAGCTAAAGTGGCACGACTGCCCTGCCCAGAAAGAAGTGGTTGAAGAGTTCCAGCAGTGGCTCAGTCATGAGCCCAGAGACACCCACAAGGACCCTGGCACCTTCCATCCTTCTATCTAGCATTCTCGGGGGGCATGTACTAGGCTTGGCTCTCTGCAATCCTCGTGTGGCTGAAGACAGAGAAGGAGAGGAGGAGGTAAAGAGAGATAGAAGACGAAAGAGGGAGGAGGAGGAAAAAGTGTCTTTTAGGAAGCTGGCCAACCATGACGGTTGCACACATATTTCATTTTAACTTAGAGATCATCATTTCACAATAAATACCACTTTATAAATGTTTAAATACAATTTAAGGAGAAAAAGCAGAGACTCATTAGCCACTTGGTAACAGATGCAGAAATATCAAAATGATCATTACCAAAATTATCAAAAAACGAACAAATCAAAAACCCAGCATGGCTTCAGGGGCAGGGCTGAGAAGCATCTTTTGTTAGCAACTACCTCCGTGACTCAGAGGGGACCTACTGCTGGATGGATACAACAGACATTCAGGAACGGGTTAAAGGAAGCAGGGATAAACACTGGCTCAATGTGCTTTCGTATCACTTAAAAGAAGAAATCTATAGTGCTTTTATATCCCCTCTTACGAAAATCACAAATGCTATGGACTGTTAAACCTTTAAACCAAATGTGATGTTTCAGAGTTCTGACACTAACAGGAACATTTTAATTAAAAAGTAAGCTGGTGGGAAGGCTTGTAAAATTCTGTGAAGTAAAAAAGATGTTTTAAACATGTAGGGACCCTTTGGGGGTAGAAAAAAGGGATTTTGCAGTAGTAATAGCTCTATTCCATTTTAATATTTTTGAATGTAGGGGTGTTTTTTAATCCCGTTCCAGAGAAAGCAAGATTTATCCTGATTATGTAGCAGTAACAAATGGTGAGGGAAGCGCTGTAAACACTACTCTAGCATGCATTTTATTTTTTGGTGATATCTTTCTGCTTCTGGTTGAAAATAGGAATAAATTAAATATGATTGCATGGGATTGCTTTATGCTTACTCAAGAGTGCTTGCCGTTGATGTCGATCCAGTAACAAACCTATTTTTCAAAGGGGGATGCTGGGGCTTGTGTTCATTCTCTAAGTATCCTCAGTGCTAAGCTTATCATTAGGGTACTTTTTGCAGTTCAGACCAAAATTAGCAAGTGTTATTAAAGAGTTTCAGTTATGTGGCTAAGAAATGGCTCCCTTTAGAATGCATGCTCTTTATTCAAACTTTCAATGTCAGTTATCATTTTTAAAGTAGCTTGACCTGGAAGCATGAAGCTAAAATTGTGGGAACTGTTAATGACAGTTTTATTGGGCACTCTGCTTATGGTTCACATTTTGAGGTCTGTATGTAATTGATCTTTCTCCCCTACATGAGAAACACAGCAATAAGCTGGTTGCAGCACCACATTATAGATATAGAGAAATAATAATGATGTCACCTTGAGATTCAAAGATCGTGGAATAGTAATAGTCTCCTAGCTCATTTCTCCCAACTGTGATGACCTCTCCAATACTAAATCTTAACAGTCTCAGCATTATTTTTGAATTATTCATGCTAGCCTTTTCCCTCACTACAAAATCAAGGAAAATGAATGCATCATGCTCTGTCAGCTCCACAGGTATTTTGGTAAAAATATAAAATGTTATTTAGCATCACAAAAAAGGGCGATACAGTAGTAATACAATGATGCAAGTGGCATGCCTACCTCGCACAGAAACACAAACACAAACATCCATTTGTAGAAAATAACAGCAGGTGCATTTCCCCCCTCAATTGTGAATTGATCGTTGGCTAATCATGTTGGGGTTAGCTGGATTGTGAGAAGTCTATGGCTTTAAATAAAAAATGCATAATAGGATTAGAGTCTATCATCAATCTGGCCCCTAAATTACACCAATAAGTAACATCTAGAAATGTGTGCACTCTCTGTGATGGCCAGTTTTAGCCAACATTAAACTTAAAGCTGTTGCTTTCGAAATATCAAATCAGCATATATTTCTTATTTTAATTCAAATTATGTAGAGATAGCAGCTTGACAACTCTCCTAGTTTAGCCAGCCTAGAGAATATGGGAGCGCTACAGTTTTATTCCAGTGATGGATCTCATAAAAAGTGCATGTGGGAATAAAATAAAATGCATGTAAATGTAAACTCAGGCAGGTACTCTGATCCATCTGTAGCCTGTGACCTTTAAGTTCATGATGAAAAACAAATGTCAAGCTTTCAGAAGACAGGAGTATCCCTGGCTTGGCTGGGGTGGTGTGTGCTGTCGCGCAGACTGTATTAATTTAGGATGGCATCAATAACCTTGAAATCAGGATTTTGCACTAAAAACCCAGGTTTATGTTTATTCAGAATCCAAAGAAAAAAGGCAACTTTATTTAAAGAGGCCCTTCAGTGGCGAGTGGGTAATTGTTGCTCACCACTCTAGATTTTTGGAGCTGCTGCCGGCTTCCATGGCAACAGATGCTTAAGACTATGAGGACCCAGAGATCTTCTTTAAAGAGTCTTTTTATTCTGCATATAATGCTAATTATAGATGTGCTCTGCTCGTTCGGCTAAGTGGGCCATACCTTGAGAGAAAATGTGGTCAGTCAAGACTGTGCCTCGACCAAAATGCCGCGGATTCCTTGGGGACTGAGACAAAGTGCTGTTTTGTTGTGCAATGTAGACTTATTTCTGAATGCATCTTTTTCCTGCCGAAGAAAGAAGCAGTCAAAGAAATCACTCGTTCCCATCACTGGACTGTAGGCACAAGCGATTTGGCCACAAGTCGTGTCTGGCCGAGCAAGCTCTCCACCACTCCCTGTTCTGATGAGAGAGCCCATGGTGATGACCTCGTACTTGCAGTGATGAGACTAATAGCGGGTCTGGTAGAGTCACACAGTGCCTTCAAATCATCCAAGGCTGAATTATGCTCAGCACAGACTTCACATTAAGTATGTTCCATTATATTCCAATTCTTTAAAACTTGGTGTAATAGGGTTAATTATCGGTAAAAAAAAATAAAATAAAATAAAACAAATAAAAATAAAAATAACTGGTATATTGCCTTTTCCACTGCTATGGGGTTCTCAGCCAAAAAAAAAAAAAAAAAAAGAGAGAGAGAGGGAGAGAGAAAGAGAGAGAGAGGAGAGAAAGAGAATCTGAGCTTGTCTTCCCCCAGAACAGCCAGACTCTGTTAGGGCTTGCCCAGGGAGAAGTTAAATGCTTCTTTTGATGTTTGAGAAGTTGCCCTGAATTCAAGCCCCACCCATCCTTGGTTGGAAGAGCCCAGCAGCTGGGATGAGAGGCTGCCCCAAGAGGAGAAGAAAGGGCTTCACTTACCTGGAGCTGATGCAAGGGGAGTGGCTGTACCTCGGGCCCTTTTACACCTGCAGGCTGGGTAAGGAAAGGATTTTGGAGGTGAGTAGCAGAGACCAGGCCCTGCCCCCTCACAGTGGTCTGGACATAGGATGGCCAGATACAATACAAAATGTCCAGGAAATTTTGAATTTCAGATAAACAATACACACAGTCTTGGGGGCATATTTTTATACAAAAAAATCTTGTTGTTTGTTGGAAATTCATATTTAACTGGGCATCCTGGATTTTTATTTGCTAAATCTGGGGACAGTGGGAGGCCATAGCAGGGGCTAAGACAGAGGTGGCTGCCTGAGGACCTGGACCTGAACCTTGGCCTGACCCTAGCCAGGAAGGTCCTGGGTGAGTCTTCTCCCAGCTTCTTGTCTGTCTCCACCCAAGTCGCCTGACCAGCAAGTCCTAAAAGTATCTTCATCCTCAGTGATTCCACTGCTCAAGACCAGGGGCTGCCTGTCACTTAGCAGGCCAAATCTCCATTCTGGGGTCTAGCATGGGAGCCCTTCCTTGAAGGTAAGACCGAAAATCAGCAGCCGTGGTCAGACCAGGTGCCCACCAGGGCTCTTTCCCTGCAATCTGCAAAACCTCAGCCAAGACTTTCATGTTCTCTGAGCCTTGAATACCCCATCAGGGTGGGGACCAACCTAGGGCTGACCAAATGATCCCAAGTTTCTCCTTAACTGCTTTTACTTGCTTTGCTTTTACTCCCCACTGAAGAACATATTTTTGGCCCACTTTCACTTCTTCAATAAATATTTATTAAGTATCAGCATATGCCAGGATACCTAAATGAATAAAGCAGACAAAAATCGCTGCCCTTACAGAGCTTGTATTTAAATGCAAATGTTTAGAAAATACATGTAATGACTAAGTCAATGATAGAGAATTTTTGAAGGTGAAATGAGCATAGGAAAAAATTAGAGCATGCTCAGGTGGGTGGAGGTTCAGGGCAGGTTGCAGATGAGCAACTGCAATTTGAAGTAGAGTGGTCAAGGACGGCCTCCTGAAGAAGGTGGTATTTGTCTCAAAGGCAGTAGGCAGGTTAGCAAAGGTGCTAAAGGGAACAGTGTCCAGGCAGCAGGAACAGTTGGAGCCCTGAGGGAAACATGTGACTGGTAGGGTTGGGAGAGGAGGAGATATGTGGTCTGGGTGGTTGGAGGCTAGAGGCAGGGCGTGGAAGGCTCCCTGGACGAGGAACGGAGGGGAGTGGAGTCACAGAGAGGGCTCTGACAGAGGATGAAGAGGAGTGAGTCGAAGCCACCTACATCACCAGGTGACAGATTAGGGTGGAGGTGATGAGAGTCTTAGGCGACTGCATGTACCTGAAGCTCCAGCAAACAGGTTTCTCTGCCACACTGAATGAGGCACCAGAAAGAAAGTGAGGTGTCTTAGCCGGGCCTGGTGGCAGGCACCTGTAATCCCAGCTACTCAGGAGGCTGAGGAAAGAGAATAACCTGAACTCAGGAGGCGGAGATTGCAGTGAGCCGAGATCGCGCCACTGCACTCCAGCCTGGGAGACAGAGTGAGACTCCGTCCCCCTGCCCCATAAAAAAAAAAAAAAAAAAAAAAAAAGTGAGGTGTCAAGGATGAGATAAATATCTGTCCTGCACTTAGCACACATGGATCCTGGAGGGAGAATACAACTGGAAGGCCACAGACCAGAGGTCTAAATATTTCAAAAGAAGAAATTGAGCCAGCAAACTTTTAAATAAAATATTGGCTATCCTCCTGCTTTCCTAATGATGAAACCAAAAAATACGTGGAAAGCTATGATTTTTATTGGCTGAAAGTTGGCAAAATCTCAATGGCTGAATGTCATGCTTGTTGTACACATCTGGGGGTTTTACTCATGGGCCAGCAATGCTTGAATAAGTAAAAAATAAAGACATCCATAATTCATAAATGAGTATGTACTTTTTCTGTAAAATTTATTTGTCTTGCCTCATTTCAGTATAATCAATAATTATGTTGTATGAGCAAGATTTTCACATAATTCATCTTTTAACATTAATGTGATAAAGTGCCACATTTTGAATGTATTTTTGTCAAAAATGTACACTAAGGCTGGTGCAGTGGCTCACACCCATAATCCCAGCACTCTGAGAGGCCAAGGCGAGAGGTTTGCTTGAGGCCAGGTGTACGAGTCCAGCCTGGGCAACGGTGTGAGACCTCATCTCTAAAAAATGTGTTTACAAAACTAGCCAGGCATGGTGGTGCATGCCTGTGGGCCTGTCTACTCAAGAGGCAGAGGCTGAAGCGGGCAGATCACATGAGCTCAGGAGTTCAAGGCTGCAGTGAGTGATGGTCATCACACCACTGCACTTCAGCCTGGGTGACAGATCGAGATCGTGTCTCTAAAAATTTTTTTTAAAAAAGGAAATTAAATGTAAATTTAGAAAATAAATTTAAATAATTTTTCATCTTTTCAAATAGTATTACCTCTAAAACATTCAAAATTAGCTGTTAAAAAGCAAAACACAAATTTTTTTTTTTTTTTTTTTTTTTTTTTTTGAGACCGAGTCCTGCTGTGTCGCCCAGGCTGGAGGGCAGTGGCGCAATCTCGGCTCACTGCAAGCTCTGCCTCCCGGGTTCACACCATTCTCCTGCCTCAGCCTCCCGAGTAGCTGGGACTACAGGCGCCCGCCCCCATGCCCGGCTAATTTTTTTGTATTTTTTAGTAGAGACAGGGTTTCACCATGGTCTCAATCTCCTGACCTCGTGATCCGCCCGCCTCGGCCTCCCAAAGTGCTGGGATTACAAGCGTGAGCCACCGCGCCCGGCCAAAACACAAATTTTAATTATGGAAATAACTTTAATCAAAGCTAATTTTTTTAAATCTTTGAAAATTTAATTAAATCACCTGAAATATTTAGGTAAAAGTGAAACTATTTATGATTCTACTGAGCACTGTAACCAGACCAGCAAATGCTGTGTTGCTTATATAAAAAACAGTAGGCCAGGTGTGGTGGCTCAAACCTGTATTCCCAACACTTTGGAGGCTGAAGCTGGAGGATCACTTGAGCTCACGAGTTTGAGACCAGCTTGGGCAATATAGGGAGACCCGATCTCTATAAAAAAATTTTAAAAAAGAATTAGTTGGGGCTGTGATTGTGCCACTGCACTCTAGCCTGGGTAACAGAGTGAGACCCTGTCAGAAAGAAAGGAAAGAAAGGGAAGAAAGAAAGAAGGAAGGGAGGGAAGGAGGGAGGGAGAAAGCAAGCATATCTCATTTCATGTAAATTATAACTAGACCTACCTTTATGCAAATTTGAGACTATACATTGATTAATATTGTCAGCCATGGTTCCTCAGCAACCACATGCAAATGTTGTGGACCCCATGCTCACCGGAGCAGCTCTGGAATCACATATTGGATCATGAAGACAGGTAAGAAAATGGACACTGGGCAATTCTGGGAAGTGATACTTCATTATACAACAATCTATTGTAACCGTGCTTAAAGGAAGGGTGTGAGAAGTTAATACATTTCTATTTGCTCTTCCCTACTCAAGTCCCCCTTACAGACAGAGGCAGCATCTGTCTCCCATGGAGCAGCCTCACCACAAACCTCTGTGGTACTGAGACAATGGCACAGGGCAGGTGATGTGTGTGTGCAGTGGGGCTGAGGGGCTGTGTTCCCGGGCCTGGGCATCATCAGAATTCAGAGCAAATGTTTCAGGGTCCTGCCTTGCCAGCACCAAGCCCTGCTTCATGATGACTTAGAAACCCATATGTTCTTGCCTAAATGGCATGTGTATGTGTGTGCACACATGCCTGCAGTAAGAGGGGCCCTGTAGGGAAGGAGCCCCCCGAGAGCCTCCTCCTTTGGGCAAGGTCTAAGGGCAGTGGCCCCTGGAAGGATGGACTTGCCACCCTCTAGATGGGGAAGGTGTGGGTGAAGTAGCTTTGGGTGGGGATGTACAGATCAGGAATTCAGATTTGGAAATGTTGACTTTGCAGTGTCTTTTGGTTATCCAGAGGAAAGTAGACAGGCAGCTGTATAAAGGGGTCTGGATTTTGAGAGGGAAATCTCAGCTGGAGATAAGAGATCTGTGAGTCATTAGTGGGTGGATGTTCTATGATGCCTTCTGCCTGGAATATACCACCAAAGGATGAGTGTGGATGTGAAAGAGAGAGTCCAGGGGCTGGATCCTAGGGCACGAAACTCAAAGGCTGGGGACAACACCCATTAGGATAAATATTAGCAAAAAAAAAAAAGCAGTAAACAACAAGTGTTGGCAAGGATGTGGAAAAATTGGAACTCTTGTACATGGCCAGTGGGAATGTAAAACGGTAGAGCTGCTACAGAAAACATTATGGCAGGCTGGGCATGGTGGCTTATGCCTGTAATCCCAGCACTCTGGGAGGTGGAGGCAGGCAGATCACCTGAGGTCAGGAGTTCGAGACCAACCTGGCTAACATGGTGAAACCCTGTCTCTACTAAAAATACAAAAATTAGTCGGGCATGGTGACATGCACCTGTAGTCCCAGCTACTCAGGAAGCTGAGGCAGGAGAATCGCTTGAGCCCGGGAAGCAGAGGTTGCAGTGAGCCGAGATTGTGCCACTGCACTCCAGCCTGGGTGACACAGCGAGACTCTGTCTCAAAAAAAAAGAAAACAGTATGGCAGTTTCTCCAAAAATTAAATATATGATCACCATATGATTCAGCAATGCCACTTCTGGGTATATACACAAAAGAACTGAAAGTAAGAACTCAAACAGATATTTGCACATCCATGTTTACAGCAACATTATCTGCAATAGTCAAAAGACGGAAACAATCCAAGCATCTGCTGATGCATGAATGGATGCACAAACTGTGATGCATCCACACAGTAGGATATTATTCTAACTCATGAAGGAAAATGACACATGCGACAACATGGAAGAAACTGGAAGACATGCTAAGTGATATTCCCCAGACACAAAGGGACAAATACGGTATGATTCCACCAAATGAAGTCCCTCGTCGTCAAATTCACAGAGTCAGAAAGTTGAAGAGTGATGCCAGGGGCTGGGGGAAAGGGGAATGGGGAGTTATGGTTTAATGGGGACAGAGTTTCCATTTTGCAAGATGAAAAAGGTCTGGAGATGGATGGTGGTAGTGGTTGCACAACAATGTGACTGTGATGAATATCACTGAACTACACACTGAAAAATGGTTAAGATGGTAGATTTCATGTTATGTATATTTTACCATGATTTTATCTGCTAAAATAGAGAGAGAGAGATTAAAATAAGGGTTGAAAGAGTTGAAGAGTTGGGTACAAGGTCAGGGACAATTGACAGGGACAGAGAAGGAGGAACCAGCAGCAATGTGACTTTGGCCAAAGTTACACTCCTCTCTGCAGGCCTGCAGCTCTCTGTCCAGCTCAGAAAGTCTCATGGCATGTTGCACTCACTGGATGTTATTCCTGGTCACTGTTATTCCTTGAATGTCCTCC
The DNA here is from genome assembly GCF_006542625.1 of Nomascus leucogenys. NCBI lineage: Eukaryota > Metazoa > Chordata > Mammalia > Primates > Hylobatidae > Nomascus > Nomascus leucogenys. Next base: position 4,113,783 of record NC_044383.1, on the reverse strand, counting down.
AACTTTGGACTTGGACTTTGGATCTCAGTCATGTTGTCAGTGAGTCCACTGCACTCACTCTTTCCACCTCAGTCAATAAGTCACTCCTCCTTTAACCCACTCACTCATCATTTCAATACTTGTGTGCAAATAATTCTAAACTTCACTCTCTTGTGCCTAATATGTTCAGTTTTGTCATCTCCTCCTTGCCACCCAAATGGCAGATTATTTCTTTTCAAAATGAATGGTGCATGGATGAATGAATCAATGAGGTGGTCCATGAATAAGGAAGTGTCTTCTTGCTCTTCTCAAGTCTGCTTTTGACATTATCATGCCCATGGTTGGGGCTTGCACTGTAGAAGGAAGAGCAGAAGGACATGGGAGAAGAGAACAAGAGTGCTAGTTAGTAGAGGTGGGGTCTTTCTCAGAAATAATAAGTAGAGTGAGTGTTTCTCAGGAGGTTAATGCACCACACATTTCAGTACCTGAATGGCCTCTCTTATTTAAGACTATATAGATGTGAGGAAAATGAATGCCTGCCTTAGTTCTCTTCAGGGATTGTCAATGAATCTATGTGTGGCATCTCTGGACCCATGGGGACATCTTTAAGACATAGTCCAAGAGGTGAATTTCAATGCGGGGTCTCAGGTTGCATGGTCTGAGTTATATACAGGGGAGGAGTGAGTTAAAATGGTCAACACATTTGTGAAATGATCCTTAATGTTTTTAAGTACCAGCATGTGGTGGTATATATTATGTGTCAACTTGACTGGGCCACAGGGTGCCCAGATATTTGGTTAAACATTATTCTGGGTGTGTCCACAAGGGTGTTTCTGGATGAGAAACATTCAAATTTATAGACTGAGTCAAGAAGGTTGCCTTCCCCAATGTGGGTCAGCCCCTTTCGATCCACTGAGGGCCTGAATGGAAAATAAAAAAGACTGAGTTCTCTCTGCCTGGCTGTCCTTAAGCTGGGACGTTGGTCTTCTCCTGCTTTCGGATTTGGACTTGGACTAGAACCACACCACCGGCCCTCCTGGTTCTCACACCCATAAACTCAGACTGGAACTTACACTATCAGCTCTCCTGGGTCTCCAGCTTGTCACCTGTGGATCTTGGGACTTCTCAGCCTCTGTAATTGCAGGAGCCTATTCCTTATAATAAGACATAAATCTCGTTATATACATATTATTATATATATGTACAGTCATGTGCCATAACATTTCAGGTAATGATGCACCGCATATACAACAGTGATCCCGTAAGAGCATAATGAAGCTGCAATGTTCCCATTGCTGAGTGATGTTCTAGCTGTCACAATGTCACAGCATAATTATTTTTGAAATCAATTTAGTGTAGCCTGAGTGTACAATGTTTATAGGCCTACATAGTGTGCAGTCATGTCCTAGACCTTCACGTTCACTCACCACTCACTCAGTGACTTACTCAGAGCAACTTCCTGTCTTGCAAGCTTCATTCGTGGTTAAGCGCCCTATATGGGTTTCTTATTTTTTATCTTTCATGCTGTATTTTGACTGTACCTTTTCCATGTTTAGATACACAAATACTTACCACTGTGTTACAGCTGCCTACCATATTCAGTACAGTCCCATGCTGTACAGGTCTGCAGCCTGGGAGCAATAGGCTATACCATACAGGCTCAGTGTGGAGTAGGCTACGCTAGGTGAGTGTAAAAGCACTATGATGTTTGCACAAGGATGAAATCAGCTAACAACCCATCCCTCAGAATGTATCCCTGTTCGTAAGCAATGCATGACTGTACACACCACACACACACACACACACACAATTACAAGATATATAGATATAACAGAACCAACAGGATATATATTATTTCCCTGGAGAACTCAGACTCATACACAGCATAATTGGTGGAGGTTTTATGTTGTGGTTGTGGTTGGCATTAATTCCCCAGTTATCATAATGTATGGAATTTTGATGGAGAAAAAAGTGCCCGATGCCCTCTGTGACTGTGTCCTAGCACGTTTTAAATGGAGGAGTTGCTTGCACCAACATGACTCCGATGCTTCACAGAGCATGTTCACTGCCCAGGGACTCACATCCACATGGTCAAGGTGGTGTCAGGCTGGCAAAGCAAAATCATTGCTATTTGACTTTCAACTGTGAAATTTTGCAGTCATATTATGAGTCGTTCCCCTTCACAATTGTCTGGCTTACAAACTCCCGGGAAGGTGAGAATGATTTAGACTTTATGGGGAGTATGGTAGGTTAATCATAAGAACTGGGCTGCTGTGAAGGCCGGTGGGGCACTGACAGATGGTGTTCCCTTCTCCCCTTCTGATTTTCCTTATTTGCAGCCTGACATTTTTAAAAAATAGATTTGCTTGGAGTTTTTGCACATTTATGAAATCCACTTGAAAACTTGGTGGTTGGAGAATGGAAATGATTTTATGGTTGGGAAAGATTGTCCACAGATTTCTTAAAAGGTAATGGTTGCTAATTCGGCCTTCAGCAAGAGCCACAACGTCCTCATTTTAAATAAGCTAGCCCAGTTTAAGAATAATTAGACAAAGTCAAAATATAGGATCCACATCTGCCCATAAATGGTGGCTTTTAATCTGCATGGGCGTTAGAGGTGGTGCAGTGACAGGAGGGCCAGCTCCAGGGAAATTCCTCCCGCTGCCTGGTAGAACTGCCATTTTCAAATGGAGTCCTGATTTAAAAAAAAAATAAAAAATTAATTAGCAAAGGTCAATAATTACTGTATTACCATAGCTATAATGTACAATTTTTTGGCCCACACATTTGGGGAAGGAAAAAGCATTTGATAAACAATACCCATTCTTTGAAGCCTTTCCTCGGAAGGTTTTCCTAGCTAGTTGGAGTGAGGTGGCCATTGCCATGTTTCCTGTGTTTTGAAGAGCCAGTCCTATCCATCTTTCACAGCTGGAAAACCTGTGGATGTGGGAGTTATCTCCCACATCCTTCTTGGGCTCAAGAACCTGCACTGGCTCACTATTTTTTTTTTTTTTTTTTTTTTTTTTGAGACGGAGTCTCGCTCTGTCGCCCAGGCTGGAGTGCAGTGGCGCGATCTCGGCTCACTGCAAGCTCCGCCTCCCCGGTTCACGCCATTCTCCTGCCTCAGCCTCTCCGAGTAGCTGGGACTACAGGCGCCCGCCACCACGCCCGGCTAGTTTTTTGTATTGTTAGTAGAGACGGGGTTTCACCGTGGTCTCGATCTCCTGACCTCGTGATCCGCCCGCCTCGGCCTCCCAAAGTGCTGGGATTACAAGCGTGAGCCACCGCGCCCGGCTTCACTATTAACCACTGCATCAAGTTCAAACACTTTCTTGGCTTCCCAATCCCTGCAGGTGTCCCTCTGGCATCCCCGCTTTGATCTTAGACTGGTTTTCCAGTCCTCCACTTCTTCCTGAGATCCGCCCTAGTTCCCCCTCTGCTCCATGTTGAGTCCTGATTCTTCCAGGATGCCTTCCCCAGCCGTCTCAGCCTATGGAGTTTAATTCTCAGTTCCGTTGTAGAATTATCTTTGCATTGTTTCACGGGTTCCTTCATTCATGTTTTCATTTGTCTGACAGATGTTTATTCAGCACCGTCTAGCTGCAGAAATAATTGCACACCAGTGTAATGTCTGCAAGAAAAAAAAAAAAAAGACTTGCATTGGGGGCCAATGATTGGGGTAGCATAGAGCAGCGAGGATGCTGGTGACATTTCACAAAGACCTGGCACTCCAGGGGAAGGGCGGGTTCCACGAGATGCAAAATAGGCCACTACATCCCAGGCCTGGAGGTCAGGAGAGAGGTGAGCACTGGCTTTTGAAGTTACTTTGAGAGAAATCAATGATTGATATTAAAGCATTTTGAACAACTCTAAAGCACTACATGAGGGTTATAAGATTCTACAACTCGTGCTGTGTGATCTTTTCCGAAGGAAGCTAGCGGTTTGAGCCCCTGCTGTGGTTAGGGGTCACTGTGGTGGCCATTTCCACTAACATTATCACAGTCAGTTGCAAGCCTCCCTGGTAAGTCAGGTGTTATCATCTCCATTTTACAGACAATAAAACTGAGGCTCTGTACGGCTAAGAAACGTGCTAAGGCCACAGAGCTAGGACACGATGGAGCTAGGATGCCTCCAGGTTCATCTTTGGAGTTCCTCCTGGGGTGCAATGTGGCCACTTTTGTCTTCTCATGTCGTGCCACCAAAACAAACTGAGGAATTTAATCATTTAAAGGTTATTTTTGGCTCCATAACAAACGCAAGTTGAGGTCTGTTGGCAGAGTCTGGCTCAAAGGAAGCTACAATTCATCAGTTCCAATCACTGAACAAAGAGTTCAGGGACAGCCTGAAAACACTGGATGCTGCCATTGACCCTGGGTGGAGAGGGAGTGGGAAACACGCCTGGAAAAATTGGCATTTGGTTGCTAATTAAAACATTTTTAAAGATCTTATTACCAAAATATATATTAAGGTGGACATTCAAATCATTCTACTTACTGCTTATGGATCATTTTGCTTAAGAATGGAGTAAAATGTGGATGCATGAACATTTTGTGAAAGTGTAATCATGAAACTGCATCAGATGATGTGCCCATTGTTTTCATTTCTGTTATTGAGGGTTTAGGGAAAAAAATTTACAAAGAATTTTAAATAAACTCCCAAACCTTCAGTTTCCAAAATAAGATTGAGAAGTTTTATCTTGGTAAATATGTACTTTGCAGCAATTATTAGATCATTTTGATTTCTGGGGACATCATTTAGAAGCATTGCATTTGTGGAAAGTGCGTGTTTAACACCTTTGTGGATTGAGGGTCCCCTCATCTTTCTTCATTTTCCCTGCTCTCTTGTCTTTGTGCTGATTTTTCATCAAACAGTGGCACAGGCAGCAGAGCCCACTTCCATCACTCTCCAGGTTCTTCCGTCTCTAAGTGCCCGTTTTTTCTTCTGAACATCATGATGCCATCTATCAAACTTCTAAACAGGTTCCCACTTTGCCTTCTAAGGCTGAGGCTTGGTGCTTCATTTTCCACAGCAATCCCGGTATTAGAGAACAATTAATGATGTCAGCTTACTGGTATCACTTTTGAAATATTTTCTCTTACTGAGAATCTTTGCAGGAGAACGACAAAGGTGCAAACACAGACTTTTTCTCAATAAGCTTCAGAACCAAGATTGGCCTTTTGATAAATGCTTTCTGGTAGTTGTCTTTAAGGGGCTAATTTTTCAAGCTTAAAGAGGGAGAGAGTGACAAAGATCTCCATTTTTTTTCAGGTAATTAATGACTTAAATGGAAGAAAATGAATAATTTAATAAAAATATTTTGGCATGTCTTAAGCCGCGTACATTTGGTTCCTGTACAAGGTCCCTCCCTCCACGATGGGCAAAGGTATTTTCGTTTGGCAGATTAGGCTATTTTTGAATTCTACTTATTATACTAAATTGAATGCCATATTATGAAATCCATTTCAACTTTTATGGACATCCCTGCCTCCTCCAGGGGCTTCTTTGGGCATTTGGTTTATTGGGGAAGAGTCATTTTTTCTCTGCAACAATGCCCACAGTGCTGGCACATTACGGCAAAGAAAATAAGCCACAAAATTCAAGTTCTTATTGCAGACTAGTATCAACTTACATGATTTTTTTTAAATAATGGAAAACGTTAGAATATGACATCCTAGGGAAGGATAGAAGATTCTTGCATATCTAATCAAAATGTTATCATCCCCGAAACATATTCATCATATGACCTTTGTCAGCTGCTTCATAGTAAAGAAATCCTTTCAAAAAGGCAAAAGTTTCAAACAGAGCATTATGGGCTGGAAGAAATTCACAGAAAAGAAATTGCGTTTTCCACCAGAGAGCCTCAGTGCTAAGGCTGCACTGGGGAGCTCACTATGACCCTCTTGCCGTTGTCTTAAACTCTCAAAGTTTGACTCCTTTTGGATTTTTGAACAATTCAAAAAAGATCCTTTCATAAACAGTTTCATAAACTACGACATATCTAATTCCTGGGCTTTGAACGCGGAGCTGAGTACAGCACAGGGAGCCTACTGAGAATTTCTCCTGAAACCATAAAGCAATCTAGGAGGTGAGTTAGCACGCTGTTGACACAGGGAATGGAAATGGAAATTCTCTAGGAGTCTCTTCCACCCCGAGTTCTACGCACTGCTTTGCCTGATGCTTGTTGATTGGTGTCGTATATCTTGATGTTAGTATCCCATTTAGGAAATGTTCTGACATTATCTATTTGGAAGTTCGAAACACAGTATAAAACTCCCAATGCATTTGAGCACAGGCTTCAGCACAGCAATCACAATGCTCATTTCCACTGATGCAAGATGTAGGTTTGAACCACATTCCAATAGACGCTATTCCTAAGTCGATAGAAATCTGAAAGTCTTTCTGTGGCTAGCAGGGTTAGGAGGGGCTGACTCCTTCCTTCCCGAACACCACCTCATTCCTCTTATCAACTCTCCCTAGTGCTCAGCAACCAGGGGGCTGTGGCTGTGGAATATGTATGAAGAACAAATGATCAGGAAAAATGAGGTGGAAAAAATTTTTTAGATAGCAGAACTGAAAGGAAATGAAACAACGAGGATTTGAAAAATGCAATTGAATACAGGTTTAACCATTAAAAATGATTGCACGTCTCTAAAAGAGAGTAGAAATAAAATGGCTGTAATGTGTTTACTTTTTTAAAGATTCAGGCTCAGTTCACAAATGGCAAAGCACATTGAATCAAAATTGACCTTTTGCATTACTAGAATCTAGAGATTTTATTCATCTAAGAACCCACTGTACTTTGGAATTAGTCCATGGACTTACTAGCACAGGGTGACCAGAAAAACTGTTAGATTGCTGATCCTAAAATCACCTTTAAATTCATATTTAGACTTCTTCCAATTTATTTTTATCACACAAGCATGGGTAGATGCCAAAGAGAATCCTCAGTTACTACTGCTAGCTTGTTAATAATCAAGTTATATTTTTCCAATCATTGGCATTTTCAAATGCTGCAAATGAAAATCAAATTTGCAAATGTGACACATTCAGGCAAACCATATCTACTATTTCCTTCTCAGACAAAGGAAGACAAGTTTTTAATCAGCAGTCAACTCTGCAGTCTTTGGAGTTGGTTTAAACTAAGTCAGCAACTCTGATTCTTTTATTTGAAGAACAAATAGCAGGATAAAATTCCTAAGCCCTAGAAATATACCATCATAACTTGCTACCCAAAGATTTCAAATTCCTCAACTGAAAAATGCTAACACAGTTTTTTCTCTGTCTCCCTCTCTTTGTCCTTCCTCCCTTCCCTCCTCCCTCCTCTCTCTCTCTCTCGTCTTTCCTTCTTCCCTTCCCCTCCCTAATCCTGTGTTCTTAGGAATTGGGAATATTCTTAGGAATATTGATGCTTGCAGATCAGTAATTTTCTGTAAGGTTTGGTTCTGCCATTTCATAGCTGAGTGGCCTTGGACAAGTAACTTGACCTCTGTAATCCTTACTTTACTCACCTATAAAATGGGTGTAATGATACTCATCTCACAAAGCTGTGAGTTTTTTTTGTTGTTTTTGTTTTGTTTTGAGGTGGAGTCTCGCTCCATTGCCCAGGCTGGAGTGCAGTGGTGTGATCTTGGCTCACTGCAACCTCCACCTCCCAAGTTCAAGCGATTCTCCTGCCTCCGCCTCCCGAGTAGCTGGGACTAGAGGCACACATCATTATACCCGGCTAATTTTTGTATTTTTATAGAGATAGAGTCTCACCACATGGATCAGGCTGGTCTCAAACTTCTTCCTGATCTCAGGTGATCTGCCTGCCCTGGCTTCCCAAAGTGCTGAGATTACTAGTGTGAACCACCACGCCTGGCCAAAGCTGTGAGTTTTAGAAGAATGACACATGTAAAAACACACAGCACTGAGTGTCTGCACACAGGAGACCCTTGTGTTGTCCCAGACTCTGGGTCACCAGTGACAGAAACCCAACTCACAGTTGTTTATTCAAACAAGAGAATTTATTGTCACAGAGAAATGAGAAGTCCAGGGGTGGCTTTATACTCATGACTGGATCTGGTCATATCCAGGGGCTCAACAGTGTGGTTTGGGCTCTGTTTCTCTCTATCTCCACGCAATTTCCCTTCGTGAAAAGATGGCCACTGGCAGCCCAGAGCCATGTGGTCCCTGCTTTGTGCCCCAGCAGGAAAACGCAACTCCCTGCAATAACCGTGCATCCACCCAGGCAGGAACTCTCATCAGTCCACCACTATGACCAAAGGGAGATTTGCTGTACACAAAGAGATAGTAGAGCTTGCAGGTAAAAGCCATCAATGTCCCCTATGAGGCCCAGTAAATGCCGGCTCTCATTCTCCTGTGGCTTCCACTCATCAAAGAAGCAATAAATTGGGGCATAAGTAACTCTAACACCTACTGCTGTGTGATCTTACCAAGTTACTCAACCACTCTGTTTCCTCATTTCTAAAGCTGTGATCATGACAATACTTACCTAATAGGGTTGCTGTGAGGATGCAGAAAGAGGATGGGTATAAAGCACCTAGCCCAGAGCCTGTCACTTAAAAAGTCATCGTCATTTTCAAATATGGTTACACATTTTTTTCCGATGGGGTTGCATCCTGAGCAATGTGTGGTTGGGTGATTTCGTCATCTCGCAAACATCATAGTGGACTTACGCAAACCTAGATGGTGTAGCCTATTGCTCCCAGGCAACACACCTTCGTGTACTGAATATGACAGGCTATTGTATCACATGGTATTTGTGTATCTAACCATACCCAAGCCTACACAAGGTAATATGTTGCACTACGACATTATGATAGCTATAATGTCACTACGTGATAAGAATTTTTCAGCTCCATCATAATCTTATTGGTACCACCATGGTACAGGCAGTTCATTGTTGACCAAAACATCATTATGTGGTGCATGACTGTATTATCATTAATTTCTACAAGTCCTATCTTTCTAGTTCTTTAGTATCTTAATGAATCTCCAATAAATGTGCTAATTAAGATTAATCCCTAAGACAAAGAACCAAGGCAAAGACTTGCCAATGCTTTTGCTTGGCCTTGGAGTGGGGACAAGGCTAGGAGAGTACCCTGGGTTGGCACCAAGTTGTCTTGCTGTTCAGCCTCATGAAATGTGTCCCCTTGTCAACAGGCTCCCTGGAAAGCTCCGCTGCACAGAGTCAGATCCACCGGGCACTTATTTAGTGGCCAGAAACTCCCTCTACTGCTTTGGGGAAGATGGGGCTGCAGGAAGCAGAGCACCCCAGCCGCCTCCTCACCAGGGCCTCCCCAACCCAATCCATACACAGCTGGTGGATGAAGAGTTGTGAAGACTTAAGGTGAGGCAGCATGTGAGTATGCATGCCCAGCACACAGGGCTCAAGGGCTGGCACACAGCAGGTGCACCATCCTTGTGAACAGGGAGGATACAAACTTGGTGGCTTACTACCTCATGGTGATCCTGCCCTTCTCACCCCTTCCCCTTCATTCCCATGTCAGATCTGTTCTCCAAGCCATGGTGGGTGCATGTGACTGTGGCTGGGAAGGTACCTCATTCCCCTGTCCACCATGATTGGTCCAGAGCTTGTCCTAATCATCCATGGTAGGCCAATCAGAGCCCTTCCCTAAGATTCTTTTTGGGGGAAGCTGGGAGAGAGCTTTGATGTGGTTCGATACACCAATACCATTGTGTATTTCAACTCTGAGGACACACAGCTGAAAGGATGTAAGCCTGGGTCCTGGGTGGGTAACACCTGCCTGGAGCTGGAGAAGATGAGAAAAGGAAGGCCTGCGGAGGGCCCAGTGAACGAGACCTGAGTTCAGCCTCTGTGCCCTGGAGTCCTCCTGCCTTTCCTTCTCTGGGCTGTAGTTCACTTTCTAATAAAGGTCCTTTGGGTTTGGCAGCTTTGGTCTGGGCCTCCTTCACCTGCATTGTGAGGAGCACCAGCAAAGTCCACCTGACACTGCCCTCACCGAGAAATGAGCACCCCCACCTTCACAACTTTCCCCTACCCCTGCCAGGAATGAAGATGCTGTCCTATTCCTGTCCAGTGGGCTCCTGGACAAAGAAGGGAGAGTCTCTCGTTTCCAGGGGCTGCTGATCAGACAGATGGAGGGATCATTCTGAGGACCTCAGTGTCTGTCATTCTGCACTGCTAGATTGAGTGGGGTTATCTCAAGCAAAGAGACAATGGGACATACGGCCACCGGCACCAGCCCCAGCACCAATTCTGCCACTCAGGTGGTGATCACTCTCCCATATCTGCCTCCTGTTACTTTAAACCAGTGGTTCAATGCACTAGGCTGGTTTGAAGCAGTTACCCTGGGAGAAAATACAGCCACTTTTCCTTTCTAAATTTGTATTTTGGTGACTGAGACAGAACCCTTAGTGTGGCTGTTTTTCCTGTCTTAATTTCATTCGTGCTTTCCCAGTCAGAAGCAAATGACAGCAAATCACAATCTCAGCATTGAAATCCCCACGTCTCTTGCTTTAATTTCCAAGTCACAAAAGCACGGGCGCTTGTGGTTCATCCCAGTGGGGCAGGGGAGTGGGGAGACCCACTTCCTCCTAACGACCCAGGTACACACTCCCCAGCTCTTCACACCACTTAAAAGATTCTGCCCAAACTGCCAACCATGTGTTACAAACAAAGCCCTTCCCGAAAATGGATCAAAAACACTTTGTAATGAGTGTAGGAGCTGGTTTAAAAAGGGCCAACATCAAACAAAACCCCAGTCCTGAGTCACAGACACTTAAATAGCCCATTCCAGGGTGGGAACATCCTCCAAAGCGCTTCCATTTGTGTGAGTAGTTCTTCAAGCCAACGTATCCAAATACATACATCTGATGAGTGGACTTTGCTTGTTTACATACATTATGTACATTCCTTTGATAGTCAATTGTCTAAAGTCGGAACAGTTTGGAGGGAGAGCTATACAAGGTTTGCAATGATCTTTGTCCACCAATTACTGGACAACTGGATCCAAATTCCACAAATGGCTGTGGTTCTTTACCTGCACGGTGCTCCTCCCCTTCGACATCCAGCACCATGCATTTTCTCTTGCAGGTCTTTCCTTGCATCATCCCTCCAACCCCAGCAGATATCCTGGCTGAGCCTGTTTTCTCTGTGAGGGCCTACACTGCACACTGGGGCTCTTGGAAAGGGCTTGCTGGGCTGGGCACGGTGGCTCATGCCTGTAATCCTGGCACTTTGGGAGGCCGAGGCAGGTGGATCACCTGAGGTCAGGTGTTCAAGATCAGCCTGGCCAATATGGTGAAACTCCGTCTCTGTTAAAAATACAGAAAAATTAGCTGGGCATGGTGGCATGCACCTGTAATCCCAGCTACTCAGGAGGCTGAGGCAGGAGAATCACTTGAACCCAGGAGGCAGAGGTTCCAGTGAGCAAGATGGCACCATTGTACTTCAGCCTGGGCGACAGAGAGAGACTCCAGTTCAAAAAAAGAAAAAGAGAAAAAAAAAAAAAAGAAAAGGGCTTCCTGCAGGGACAGTCAGTGCAGGGAGGGGCCTCCTTTGCATTCCCATTGCCCCTGCGCATCTCCTGGATAGAGGTCACTACTACAGAGAGCAAACTATTTCCTCATCTGTGCGCCATTCCACCACAAGCCCCACAGGGGCCTGCAAGGAGTCCCATTAATCCATCTCCAGGCCCTGCACCCACAAACTGGCAAAGGAAGTTTCAGGAAAAGTCTTTCTAATAGGAGCCTTTGGGCTGCCTTTGGTTCGTTTCCTTAGGAATTATCCTCCATGCCCTTCTTGACACAAAAGGGCCTGAAGGGTTTCAGTTCTCAACAGGAGCTCCCAGGGGCTCCTGGCAGGAGGATGTTCTGCCTCTTTTGAGGAATGCAAGAGCCAAGGAGCCCCTCCTGTTTTAGTTGCACCCCCATCCCCTTTCTCCACCCTGCACCATTCCCTTACCCTCTGTGTGAGGCAAAGCCTGAAGTCCCTCCTTCCCGCCCTCTCTCCTGCCCACTCATGGATTACACTCCCTGCTGCAGTTACACCACCATGGCTCTGCCATGCTGACAACTAGTGTCACACAGGAGTGTAATCAGAAGCACCTGGCATTCAACCCCGGTACTGATGGCCCCTACCTTTTCATTTCAGGCTTCCTCCTCCACAGTGCTTGAGGCTCCTTGGCCTCCTGGCCTCTCCCAGGTTCAAGGCGCTGACTCCAGCTCTTGGCTCCAACATTTACAGGAACACTGGGGCTAAGAAAATCAATTGTGTTAATCAGCAAAACCCTCCACTTGAGATGCTATCCTAAAAGCAAACCATATGTAAAACACTTAAAGTGGGGAGCTCTGTAATATGTTTCTTTTGTTACACGACCATCACACATTTGTCCGGAGTTTGGGGCTTTCAAACCACATAAGGTTTTATGTGATCGTTATAAAATCCCTTCATTTCCCAAAGGTAGGGTAGTAAGGATTAAGTTTGACTACTGAAGACAGCTTTGTTGTAAGTGGTCTCTAATGTCACAAAAGTAGCTTGGGAAGACAGGCTTATTAAACAAATTTCTTGGGTTGCAAATCATTAGAAGCAATCGCATGTCGTGTTCATTTGCTTAACCCGAAAGGTATCCATTTGGATGTTTAAAGAAACTATGCAAATTAACATTGTTCCCAGTGCCCACGAGAAAGCTGGCTGATCTTAAAGGAAATCCAGGGAGCTCCCTGAAGAAGTCGGAGTGCAGTTGAGCATACCCTTTTGTGGTTTTCCCACCTCTTTTGTAAAAAGTTCTTCATAGGAATCTGTGTCTGGAGGAAAAGGGGTTGTGATTTGTTAATCTGAAGATGGGAGACCTCAAAGGAATCTCACCCAACTAGTCCTGCGCTGTCATCCTATGAATAGAGAAGTCAGGTGGTTGCTCAGTGAGGGGCAGGGCTGGCACCACATCCGAGCCTCCCTGTCCTGTGCTCCTTACTCTTCAGTGGAGCTGGTGACCTCCCGGCTTTGGAGCCATCCTGTGTTCCTTTAACAGTAGGACGAACACACAGGTGATGATGAGATTGTAATAGGACAAGAGGGAGAGGCGTGGGGAGCTCTTGATGAAAACTTGGGTTTTTGAAATTACCGTGATGAAGGGAGGAGTTTGCACCAGCAGGTGTAGGGAGTGTGGGTTTGAGTTCTGCTCATCGGACAGCCGAAGCAGTCACATCCTTGAATCCTGGTCTTTTGCAGGCCAGTCCTTGGTCAGGTGGTGGCCGTTTTCCTCTTGCCTCTCTGCACTGAGACCCTTATTTGGCTCCTGATCCTGGAGCCCCTGACACAGCCCTTACCACTGAAGTAGCTGTGGCCCTTCATATAGTTCTTCCCACCACGCCAGCAAGGGGACTAAGTTCTGTCAGTGCAGCCAGGGCCAGGTCCACACGTCTCCCCGGGGAAGCCAGCACTTTCTCTTGTGGACTGCCTCCCCATTCCCACAGGGCCCTCCTAAAGGGCCTTTGGATGACCACATTGGCCTTTCTTTCCTAGGGTGGGGAATCAGAGATGCTCAGACTGGCCAGTCTCTTTTTCTTAAGAGTTCAGGGATTTGTCTTAAAATATTATTCAGATAAACGTATGAGTCATGTGTTCACTGCAAAACTACCTAACAACACACTTGTTAGAATACCAGTCGGCACTCTGATTCCATTTCGGCATTGTTTTTCCTTTGATTCTATTAGGATCCCGGTTCTAACTGGGTCCTGGTAGTAACAGGCTGTAAGTGGCCAGGTGTATAGCATTATTTCTTAGTAGTGTGGTGTGGTGCTGGTGGTTTATTTTCCCTATGCACACACGCCCTAATATGGAAGGATAGTTTGTATACACGTAGGGTACATTATCATAAGACTCCTTTACAGAGTATGGAACTGAGGATTAGAGAACTCAGATGAGTTTCCCGAAGTCTTACAGAAGGCTAATGGAAAAAACCAGAGCCAAGGGCAAACATGTTTCATTTCTCCTTCCACATTAGTTTAAATGTGAATGGCTGCTTGGAACAGGGTTGAGAAGGATACCGAGGCTGTGTTCAGGTTCAGTGGGGGAAAAAGTGCCTTGATTTGACCATTATATCGTGTACTCAGGGCCTAGTTTATTTCCCACAAGCAGCTATTTAAAACTTGTCTCATCCGAGGCAAGGTCCAGGGTGGGGAACCTCAGAGGATCAATGATGCAGCCTGTATTGTCACCAGGGCTCATCCCAAAGCAAATCCTGCTGAAGTTCTCCTCTGAACAACCCTTATCACTCATGCTAATATGCCGGATCCTGCAAGTCACAAATATGAAGGTATGAGCATTGGCCAAATCCCAACAGGGAAGCTACACTGGGAAGGTGAAGACCCCTTTTCATTAAGGTAACAAACAACCGAGAAGGCCTGTAGCATGGTGGCTTAGAGCATATGGGCCTTGGATGGGTTCCTTGAAACTGCCAAGGGGTGTGTGACCTCTCCGAAGCCTCCAGGGATGATACTACTCCCTGGGGTGCTTATGCCAACCATGTTAGAGACAATGGTTTCTGTACCCATTGCCTGGGGCTGCCATAATAAAGTGCCACACACCCCACACACCGAGTGGCTTAAAACAACAGAAACCTATTGTCTCAAACTTCCGGGGGCCAGAAGTTTGAAACCGAGGTGTGTTAGGACCCTGCTCCCTCTGAAGGCTCCAGGGAAGAGTGTCCTCTGCTCCCTCCGAAGGCTCCAGGGCTCTTAGGCTTCTGGCGGCTTGCAGGTGCAGCCCTCCAATCCTCCTCCCTAAGTGGCCTTCTGCCTATAAGGAGTCATACTGGATGAGGGGCCCACTAATTGGTGGCTTCATTTTAACCTCTGTAAAGTCCCCATCTCCAAATGAGGTCACACCGTGAGGTACTGGGAATTAGGACTCCAACATAGCTTCTCTGGTGGACACAATTCAACTCCTAATAACGTCCACACAACCCCAAGCAGGGCCTGGCACCCTGTGTGCTCTCTGGAGAGCGGCTGAGTCAGGTCCTGGCCGTGTCTAGGCCATCGGTGACTGCAGTCCCTGGACGGGATCGCCCAGCACAGGCCCTGGAGGCTGCCCCCACGGCCCTCTGACAGCTTCTCTGCTGGTATGGGGGTCCCTGACTGGGGGAGCGGCCCCAGGGGGGGAGAAACTCGCGCTCTGGGCTCAGCGCAGCCGCCCCGAGCAGGACCGGGATTCTCACTAAGCGGGCGCCTTCCTACGACCCCCGCGCGCTTTCAGGACCACTCGGGCACGTGGCAGGTCGCTTGCGCGCCCGCGGACTATCCCTGTGACAGGAAAAGGTACGGGCTATTTGGCAAACTAAGGTACAGAGCCCGAGGCGGAAGCTGAGAAGGCGCTGCTCGGCTTGTAACGGCCGAAGAGCCAGCCCGGTCAGGCGCACAAGGCAGCGGCGCTGCGGGAGGACCAGGGCCGGCGCGTCGGCGTCCAGCGAGGCTGCGCAGACTGGCTCAGGCCGGGCGCCGCCGCACTGGGCATGCGCCGACCCGGTCGGGCGGGAACACCGCGTCCCGCCCCGCCCCGCCCCGCCCCGACTCCGCCCCCGCGCGCTCTCTTGCTTTTCTCAGGTCCTCGGCTCCGCCCCGCTCTAGACCCCGCCCCACGCCGCCCGCCCCGTGCCTCCCCCGGCCCCGCCCCCGCGCCCCGGATATGCTGGGACAGCGCGCGCCCCTAGAACGCTTTGCGTCCCGGCTCCCGCAGGTCCTCGCGGTCCGCACCGTTTGCGACTTGGTGAGTGTCTGGGTCGCCTCGCTCCCGGCAGAGTGCGGAGCTCTACCTCGGGACGGTGGCAGCCTCGAGTGGTCCTGCAGGCGCCCTCACTTCGCTGTCTGGTGTGGGGCCGCCCTGACCCCCACCCACCCCGGGCGAGCTCCAGGTGCGCCCGAAGTGCCTCCCAGGTGTTGTCCAGCCTCCCCCCGGGCCTGGAGTTCCTGGGCCAGGTCGCGCTGCAGTGACTGTGGCCTGGCGTGTGGCGGGGGTCGTGGCAGCCCCTGCCTTACCTCTAGGTGCCAGCCCCAGGCCCGGGCCCCGGGTTCTTCCTGTCCCTCCATGCTGCTAGCTTTCCCTCCGCCAGCTGCTCCAGGAAGCTTCCAGAAGCCCCTGCGCGGGCCTTGGCTTGCAGCAACCTTTTAGCATACTTAGGCAGAGTCCCATATTTCCTTCCTGCTGGAGGCCAAGTTCTAGGGGCCTCCTGGTTACTATGGCTGGTGTTTGTGTACATCATACCCTAATTGTATTCATCAACACTTAGAGTAAGCGAGGCTCGCTGGAGAGCCACACACACTGGGCACCGTAATGTCGGTGATAACACCGCAGAGGAGTTCTGATTTCGCACTCCTGGGTTCAGGACTCCTGGGTTCATCACCAGGGTTCAAACACCACTCAGGGTGGTGTTTGCTCTCAGTTGCTTCAGCTGAGTAGCTGGCTTTCTGTCCTGGAAAGCAGACTTTGTACATGTGTGTGCAACCTTTGCCTGCTGAGACCATCATCAGACAGGGAAGCGGCTTGGTCCAGAGAGGGGTCACCACAGCTGTTCTCAGTAGAATGTTAACTAGAGAGAGTTAAGCACAAAGAGCTGGGAATTAGACTGGTTATTTACATAGACATCCAAATATAAACCTATAGAGTATCTGTTAAGTCAGTCTCTCCCGTCATCTCCCCCATCCCTGGGCAGGTGTCTAGGAGATGGTTTTGTTATTTTCAGGGCCCTCTCAATGGCTAAAACACTCTGGGAGATGAACAAGATTTTAAAAACCCAAAGCTTAGCGCACCTGGTGGGTGGGGGTGTGAAAACTTTGAAGGAAACCGCGTCAAGAGGCTGGCTGATTGTTAACACCACATTAACTGAGAGGGCCAGGATACTTGGCGGGACCCGGAGCCTGACTGCAAGTAGCAGAGGAGAGCTGGCCTTGCTCTGCCGCGTGTCTGTCTTCCTGGGCCCTCCGTCTCGGGTTAGAATTTGAATAGTGGAGTAGTGTCTGCCACAGTCAGGGGCCTGGATGAAGTAGACCATCAGTACGGAGCTATACTCAGGTACTTTTCAATGTATATATTTTCATTTAAAGAAAAAAAAATCTGGGCCGGGCACCGTGGCTCACGCCTGTAACCTCAGCACTTTGGGAGGCCGAGGTGGGTGGATCACCTGAAGTCAGGAGTTTGAGACCAGCCTGGCCAACATGGTGAAACCCCGTTTCTACTAAAAATACAAAAATTATCCAGGCATGATGGTGCGTGCCGGTAATCCCAGTTACTTGGGAGACTGAGGCAGGAGAATTGCTTGAACCTGGGAGGCGGAGGTTGCAGTGAGCTGAGATTGCGCCATTGCACTCCAACCTGGGCGACGAGAGTGAAACTCTGTCCCGAAGGGGGGAAAAAAATCTGTATCAAAATAAGGATTTAACTAATAGTATTAGGCACTACTTTAAAAAGGCTGCTGTTAGTAAGGTTGAAAGAAATAGAGCCCTAGGTACACATTGGGTAGCACCTGTTCAGCTGCTCAGATTCTTGAACCTTGTTAAGGTCTTACTTTGATATCACCTGGGCCTTACTTTTCGTTGTTTGGGTTTCCTTCCCAGGTGTCTCAATCAGGGCCTCCTCTGTCCTTTTACAGGGAAGAAGAGGGTAGGAAGGGCCTGAAAAAGAACTTGGCTTCCCCCATTCCCCCCTCAGAGTTTGTTCCTCTCCAGTCCTCTTCCCACCCTTTCTTAGGACACCAAAACCCTGACTCTTTCAGTATTTTATAGTAAAATAAAGTTACTAAATTGTCCTGTTTTGCAGAGGACACACATTTAGGAGCCAGTGATTCAAACCTTCCATTTTTCTTTTTGGTGTTAATGCTCTTTTCAGTATATTCTCCTTGATAGAAAAAAAAAATGGAGGCAAAACTGAATTTTCTGCATTATCTTTTCCTTTAGCATTATTCTTGTTTTTGCACTTTATTCTGACCCCCTTCCCCAGCATAAAGTTCCATGTCCAGATCCACTTGCCCTGAGGTTTTTGACTTCCGTTTGGGGCTGTAGTCCCTCCAGGGGACACATCGAGCCTCCCAGACCCTGCAGGGCCCTGTGCTCATTCGGCTCTTGGGCTGTTGCTACAGTCCTTCCTGACCCTCTGTTTCCTGGGACAGGTAGTTTTTAATGCAGCTACTTTCTGAAAGAGCTGGGGTCTTACCGCAGAATATTATTTTATTATTTTTAGGGACAAGGTCTTAGTTTTTCGCCCAGGCTGGAGTGCAGTGGTGAGATCATAGCTCCCTGCAGCCTCAAGCTCCTGGGCTCAAGCGAACCTCCTGCTTTGACCTCCCAAGTACCAGGGACTACAGGTGTGTGCCACCACGCCTGGCTAATTTTTGTTGTTTTTGGAGGCCAGGATCTCCCTATGTTGCCTAGGGTGGTCTCGAACTCCTGGACTCAAGTGATCTTCCCTCCTAGGCCTCCCAAAGTGCTGGAATTAGAGGCATGAGCCACCATGCCTGGCCCTGCAGGATATTATTTAAACCAAACCTGAAGGATTTAAAATCGGAGAAGACACATAAACCATAACCTGACCATGGGGTGAGAGTGGTCTTTATATAGACACTCATGATGCACAAGCCAGCCCTACGCCCCACTCTCGTTTTGAAGTGAAAGGATTTATCTGGGAGGGAGGAGGTTTGAGCTGTGCAGGAGGGTCCTTGGTTGGCATGAGGATTTTGTGAACCTGTGCTGTTAGCTCTGCAGGCCTGTCTTGGGCATAGGTGAGTAGAAGCTGGAGACCTTATGTTGTGGACCAAATGTTGCAGGATGTGTGTTCTGTGGCTTTTCATTAATTGCTGCATATCTGCTGGTTGGTGGAAATAGTCTAGTTTTCTTTTGACTTAAAAAAATTAACAGTACAGCTTATATCAGAGGGCTGTATAGTTTGGGGAAAACTAATGAATATAGTATGGAATGTAATGAATGACTGACTTATTCATAGAGCTATTGAAGTGATTTACGAAGAGGAAGAAATCATTTTTGTGACTTTGTTGATCTCTGAAGTGTTAGGGTGGCTTTGGCAGCTGTGGATCACCCGTAAAGTAGTCAAACACTGAGTCCTGCCAAGGTGCTCAGTCCCGGCAGCAAAGCCAGTCTTCAGCAGCCCGCGCTCCCGAAGCTCCTCCAGCTAAGTAGCTGAATAGGCCGCCCTGGGGGCCGCCCATGGGAGTGCTCTGAATGGTGAAACTTGGTTTTGACACCACAAGTTGTTTTCAGTTAAATCAGTGGCTCAACAGCAGAGCAGGGTTCTCCACGGAGGCCTCATGTCCCCTTCACCCCACCTGGAGGTAGCTGTTCTAAAACCAGTAAAAAATTCTACAAAAACATTTTCTTATGGTTGTTAAATTAGTCATAGTGTGTGTAACCATGAAAGGAATGGTGAGAGCGCAATAAATGCCTGTTGTGTTCACTCTCCTACTCCTGAAAGTTTCTTGGTAGAATAATTTCCTACCTGTGATGCTTGTGAAGTCAGCAGTCTCTCACCCAGCCCTGCCACCCATTCCCAGAAGTCTGGGCTGGGGGACACCGAATGCGTAGTCCACCAGCGGCATGGCTTGTAAAAGGAGGCACTTGTTAAATCTATTGGTTTTTATTGTAGACATCGTTCTGCCCGTCGCAATAATATGTTTATGGACATTTTTCTGCAAGCACAGCACGGGTGGAAGTTTTTACTGACAAACTGAGTCATATGCTTAGAGGTTTAGAAAACGCTTGCCTTATTGATGGATCAGGCAATTCTGGCACGGGATGTTCAGAGATATTTAGGTGGGAGAAGAGAGTGAATGAATCTCAGGGCAGAGAAGGAGATGGGGCATTATATGTTGAAATGCAATAAATAATTGCTAGTTATTTATCATTTGTTTTTAAACTTTTAGCTACATTGTACTCCCCAGGCAAAAGGACTCTGGTGGACAGCCGGGGATGTCATGTTCAGGTGTCTGTCCTGCTTGTGTGGGGTAAGAGCCACTACCCGAATGCGGTTCCAGCAAGACCTGACAAGCCACAGCCCCTTGAACCTGTTGCTCTCCGTAAAATGGGATCTTCACAGGCAACAGCAGAGGAGCGTTTCTCTGAGGGTGGCCTGGGCCCTCTGCGTCAGAATTACTGTGGGTGCTGGCTAGAGAGGTCTCTCGATTACAGGGCCCCATGGGAGACCTACAGGACCAGAACCTGGGGATGCCAGGGGATTCTGGCAGACCCTAATGCTTGAGCACCTCTAGGGAAGGCCTTAGGATCCTCTGGGAAGTAGCACTCTCCAGCCCAGGCAAGCTCTGAGTCCCCCTTCCAGAAGGATCCATCGGCAGTTGGCATTGCTGTAGGTTGTCTGTGCATATGGGTCTGAGTACGGTTTTGTAACTCCTGAGAGCCGTGAATCTCTTCAAATTGCAAACCCAACATGTTATCATAGCATTCGAGTTTTCAGTTTTGTGGTTATGACAAGATGCAGATGTTACCAAAACTTTGGCGTTAGTTTTACAAACAAATGTGAAGCACGGACAGCCCATATCATATTTCACCCCTTCTTTCCTTTTGAGAGGGTTGTCTTGTTTTTATTCCCCTCTGGGTCAAGGCGTTTTCCTGGTCTCAGGTGAGGGTTAACTTTCAGAGGCACAGCTGAATACATTTTGTGGGACTGAATGGAGCTTTTCTACAGGAAGTGCCAGAGCCGTGTGTGGGAGTGATGCTGTTTCCTAGCTGGGTCACCCTGGGCAACTCTTAGCCCTCCAGGCACCTCCCCATCCAATGGGTGGGGACGATTATGCTTATTCTGTCTACCTGGGTAAGTGTAGGCACACAAGACAGTAAATACATATTTTTTTAAAAGTAAAATTTCTATCCACTACATGGGTAGAAATTTTAATTTGGAGCTGAGTCTCATGGAAGGATGAAACGAGAAGACAGTGAAGAACCCTTTCGAGCCCTCGTTTTCCCCCAGTCCAATCTGAATCTTTATTTTGCACATTCGCACACACCCAAGCCCTCACCAGGGGCGTGCGCACGGTGGTCAGGAGTGCACCTTCTGGGAACAGACTGGCTTCCGTTTGGACCTGGCTTCACGAGTTATAATCCTGTGCCCTTGAGCAGAGTTACTTAACCTTCCAAGGCCAGGTTTCTCCAAAAGTAGGGCCAGGGACGGTTCCCATCCAGAAGGAGGCCTGGCACGGGGGAGGCCTGAATGAAGGCGGCTGGTGTTTGCGGATGCAGAGTCACTCTGTTTTGGTGGAGGCAGGACTAGATAGAGGTGGGGCCACTTGGCCACATTCGCCACCTCTGGTGCGTCTGAGGTTCCAGAAGGTCACAGAGCATTGTCTGTGCAGCATAAGGTTGTTCCCTATTCATTTGCTAGGTCTCTGAAATTCTTTTGTCTGCAAAGAGGCTACTGGCTCTGCCACCTGTTTCTGTCTTTTCACAGTAGACGTTATCGAGGTGGCAGCATTCTGAAGGTTCAGGTGTGCCACGTCAGCCTAGAGTGGGCAGGTGGGCTTCGTGTGTGCTCCTAGGGGCACTTGGCAGTTGCTGACAGCCCGAGACACGGTCTGGGAGCCTTGACATTATTCATCTGTTAAATTGAAAGAACTTCCCAAAGGACCGACACAGGATCTGACACGATGGCAGTGGCCAGGAACCAGCAGTGACACCAGCATGTGACAGTATTTTCCCATGTGTGACGGCCGTTTAGACCACAGCAGTGAGGGGTAACGCAGGTCCACTGGGTAAACTTGGTCAAAAATGGGAAGTCTGCAGCATTTCGTGTGTTTGTGGAAATGGGCCTTATTTTTATTTGGGGTGTCTCCTTAATCTCCTGTCATGGTTCAGCTCACCCTGGTGGTTATTCTGGGCGTGCTGCGCTTGTTGCCTTGTACAGACCAACTTAGGAAAGGCTCACCACCACCCCATGAAGGAGAAGGCGCTGTGAGTGTCTTTGTTTTGCATATGAGGAACCCGGGCCTCGGAGAGTTTGAGTGACTTGCACGGGTCTCCTGGGATAGAGGTAGAGTTTTGTTTTCAACCCAGATTTACTTGATAACCAAGTGCAGGCTCATAACCACTTGTGCCAGGCTGGCTTTGCAACGATGAGCCTGAGAAACTGTTAGAAGTCCTTTAAGGGGCAAGACAGGGCGTAAACAGACACATACCTGTTTATGTAGCTAACGTTTTCTGAACATCAGTGTGACCAAGTGTTGTCTTTGGCTTTGTGGGAAAAGCAACGTGCCCAAGTGTATTCCTGCTTGAAGGTGTTGAGCCGTAGCTGAGGCTGGGTGCAGTGAGGACTTGGGGATGGCAAAGCTGTCCCTGTGTGTGCCTTGTGCCTACCCCACACACCACTAGAGAGTGGAGCGACCAGGGCGGTGGGGCCAGAGGAAAGATGGGAGGATGCAGAGGGCCAGCCATGTCCTGGGACTGTGCACACGCCTCACCGTGTCCCTGCAGGCCAGGGACCCATGCTTGATTCCCTCTGAAACATTTGCGGGACTGCGGTTACCGGTCAGGTTTCTCCAAGTGGCCCAAGGGGTGGGCATTTTGAGCAGAGCGGTGGGACTGTGGACGCGGGCACATTTGGGGACCTGGCCATAGTTCAGTTTGAGCAGGGTGTGGCAGGCATGTGGGGCTGGACAGGAAGGCAGAGCTAGCCGGTGGGGCCAGGGCCTAGGGAGCCCAAATGCTGCGGTGGGTGAGGGGCCTTGTGAGTGGGGAACACTAGCCTGTCAGTGCTTCCCAGAGAAGATCACGGGGCTGGCAGGGGGCTGACTGAGGCAGAGGAGGCAGGATGGTGGCAGCAGGCCTGGCAGGGCGGGGACAGTTCCAGGAGTATAGCTGGAGTCAACCCTGGTGGCTTCTGGTAGGAGCCAAGCAGGTGGGAGTCGCAGAGTGTGGTTATGAGGGACTAAGTTTAGAATTGCTTTTCTTACTGAGAGAGAGGAAAGCCTTGGTGTGTGTGCTTTTCATGCGAGGGAAGCCAGATAAAGGATCTGGCTTTGGAAGGGTAAACAGGCCCCCCTCTGCCCTGCCTGGCATCTGGGTTCTGAGGCGGGAGATTGCCCGACTGCAACCGCGTTCAGGCGGGGATGGCAGCGGTGGACCCAGGCTCATTACCATTGCTCCCACCCCAGCCTGTCCCTGTTGGGGGCAACCTGTATGTCCTGCAGGAGTCACGGAATTTTAAAAACCAAACCGTCAGGTGTTAGAGGTACAGTCACATCAGAATGCAAATTAGAAATAGTGTGTGCTGGGGCCTTAAACACCATGACATGTTTCGTGGGCTGGTGTGGCTGAGTGTGCCCCTGGGCAGCAGAGATTGATGAGGGTGGCTGGGCTTCCTCCGGGCCCTGGGCTCGAAGTGGCCTTGCCTTCAAGGGGCTTCCCGTATGGTGGGGAGACGTGCTTGTCACACCCACACATTTTGTAGGACTGGTGAGGGCTGGCTAGACTGAATGAGGTGAAGAGCTTGGCCTTTGTTGGGTGGGGGGAGCTTGGTAAGTGGTTGAAGACGTTGAAGAAGGCCCTTCTGAGGAGGTGGCTTTCGAGTGGAGATTTGAACAGTGAGAGGTGGCAAGGTCTGGGAAGGAGGCTCCCAGGGGACGAGTGAGAGCTGCAGGTGCCTAGATGGCTGCAGGTCGGTGTGTTGGAAGCACAGATGGGAAGTCCTAGGAGGGTCACAGGGTGGGGTGGGGTGGGGAGCGTTGAGGCCACTGTTGCAGGCCTAGATTCACTCTAGGAGTGTTAAAGCCAGGGTCTCAGCCTCCTGCAGTTGTCATCTAGTTAAAGTCGTGCCAGCAGGGCAGGGCTGTGTGTCTGGGTGATGGGGGATCAGATGAGAAAGTGCGTGCCACCTTCAGCACGGTGCGTGAGAGGCGTGGGGCACGGCGGATGCAGCGGGTCTTATTAGTAAGGCCTTTAACACTCAAGTGGAAGTTCCTAGAATAATGAGCGAAGAAAAGGAGTGATATATTTCCAAAAGTTACTGAATTTAGCTAGCTATCCCAAGAAAAGCCCATGTGTGCTATTCTTTATTGTGCAGAAAAATTCGTTTCTGTCACCATTGTGTTATCATCAGATTAAGCTGTCAAGTCAGATGGATGCTGTGGTTGTGCAGGGTGCAGGCCGATCAGCACACTCCCAGTACCTCTGCAGGCCATCAGTCTCCAGCCCAGGCCAGCCTGAGAGGCAGGTGACATGGGAAGGGAGGGGCTTCCCACCAGGACACAGGAGGTTGCTGAGGAGGCTGCTCCCATCGTGCCACTTCTGAAATAAGGAAGAACTGTTCTTTAGAAGGAATGCACAGGTTCTGAAGTTAATGCTCTTAAAGCTCAACGTTATCCACCCTCTTGGCCACAGTTGACCACCCTGTGGTCGTCCTTGGCCCAGCAAGTGCACAGGCTCTTGGAAAGCCACAATCTGTGACCATATTCATAGGTGACCAACCATTTGCCAGGAGGCAGGACTTTGCTAAAACGGGGATGTCCCAGGCAGACTGGGGTGGGTGGTTCCTGCCTCCCTCAGCTCTCATTCCAGGGTCCTCCTGGGCATCACTGCTGTCATTTTGCCACTAGCTTGAGTCCACCTGGGCCTTGAGGCAGAAGCACTCGTTTAATTTTTTTTTTTTTTTGGTTCTCTGGAAGCATGGGCTTGTAACCTTCCTGTTGTATTTTGCCATGAGTGTAATTAGAACATCTCCCAGAGCCTGGGTCATTTCCCTTTAGCTGGATGTGGCCCCAGCTGTCCTTGTTGCATTTTTTGGATTGTCACTCCAGAAAGCCTTCGGGGTCATGGTTCTCACTTCCTCAGACATTTTTCTTTTCTGGGTGTGGGGATCTTTTGCTCATAAGACTTCCCTTCTTTGGGCGTGAGACGCTTCTCCCCCAGCTGTGGAGATCATGACAGTTGCAGCAGACGACTTCTTGGAAAGGTGGAATGCTCTGGTGTTGGCCAGGGAGAAGCAGCTCCATGGTCTCCAGGAGTGTCCTGGGTTCCCAGGAATCCCACGGCTCCTGGGGGAACCGCTGCCTGGGGCAGTGCTGGTTCCATGGTCTGTTGGGGTTCCTCGGTGCTCACACTGCCCCAGCTTAGCCAGCATGACTCAGGATGCTGGGACCCATTGCCAGGCTGCTGGGAGTGGCCGGGTGGGGAGGTCAGCTCTGGCACCAAGGCCACGCTGGGGCTGCAGGGCTTGGCTGGAGGGGGTGCTGCCCTGTGTGTCCTGCTATAAGGGGTCGGGGACCCTCCCAACTCAGGGTGCCCTGCACACCCACACCGCCTCCTTCTTCTATCTGTGAGGCACCTGGGAAACTTCTGGACATGTCAAACCCACACCAGACTGAGAGGCGGGGTCCGCCACAGGAGTGGTTTAGTGAGGACCAGAAACGGTTTTTTAGCTGGGCACTGGCACAGACAGGGTGAGAGCCAGCCGCATGGTCCTCGCAGCCTCCCCGCCTGTGGACCCCTCTCACAGGCCAGGCAAGTCTGTGGGCTCGTGGGACCCCGGCAGTGCTGGCCTCCTGTGTTTGGGCCTCTGCATCTGTGCTCTGCCCTGAGGTTGAGTGAGTGGGGGACTCGTGTCCCTCTCAGAGCTGCAGCTGCTCTATCCTCAGGGAACCTCTTCTGACCTGATCCCCACACAGACATGCTCTGCTGCCCTCTCTGAATCCTCCTCATTCTCACTTCTTCCAGAAGCTATTTCAGCCCCCATGATCTCTCCCTCTCTGGGGCCCTTCACACGCCACTGTTTTCTACTAGACTTGTATGGTTTCCAACTCTTGATGGTGAGATGCTAGATTGGATGCTCTCCAAGGCCTGGTGGGTGGTTTCTACTGGATGGAAGGCCCAGCACAGAGTGCTGGACACAGGGTGCTGTGGACTGAACCGTGTCCCGAAGATTCATAGGCTGAAGTCCTGACCCCCAATTTGGCTGTATTTGGAGGTAGCGGCTTTAGGAGGAAATTAAGGCTAACTCAGTCATGCGAGTGGGATCCTACTCTGCTAGGATTGATGGGGAAGAGAGGATCTTTTTTCTTAGAAGAGAAAGAGAGGATCTCTCCCTCCCATACCGTGTGAGGACACAGCAAGGAGGAGGCTCTCTGCAAGCCAGGAAAGGAGCCTTCACCGGAAACGGAATCAGCCAGACCAGCAGCTCTCACTTGCCGGCCTCCAGAACCGTAAGAAAATAAGTGTCTGTTGGTTAAGCCCCCAGTCTGGTATTTTGTTATGGCAGCCCAGGCAAACCAATATATAGGTGAATTACAGACTAAAGTTGTTTCAAAGGCACAAAACTCATCAAGCGATTGTGTATGAAGTTGGAATTTGGGGCTGAGGATAACTTTGTCATCAGACAGTGCTCCAAAAAGTCACTGTTCTCAGGTTTAGCTCTTGGCATCCCAAAAGATGTGAGTGTATTACAGTAAAAGATAAATAACAAACAGAAACCCAGATTTCATGACCAGAAACATCAGTGGTTGTGGGAATAGGGTACAGCAGGCAAGACAGGAGACCCCAGAGGCCAGCAGACCATGGAAAGGCCTGGTGCTATCCTAGCCCTGGGTGGGCATGCTCTGGTAAGTGGTAGAGGAACCTGTGCCCTGATGGGAAGGAGAGACCAGCTCAAATGCTGCCAGACTGGGTTTTTTAAACCAGTCTCTACAGGTTCATTGGGATTCTTTTTGTGGGTTGGTTGATTTTTTTTTTCCCCCTCCAGATTGATCAATATACACACTCTAATCCAGCCTGGATCAAAGGACAGCATGTAGTCATCTGGTTGGACACCAGCTACATCTCTCAGAACCATACTCTTTGCTGCTTTTCAGGCTAAGATAGCTCTCTGAGACTGTTTGGAGGTCTCTGTTGATTTAGGGACCTTGCAAGACATTTCTTGCTGAAAGCCCCACTGGCCCACACCTCACCAAATTGGCTTATGTGGCTACTGATGGGGGAACATAGAAAAGGTAGATAGAAAAGGTTAAATTTATTTCTGTCTAACTCACCAATTCATGCTATGGATTGTAGATCTGCAAAATATATAAAGTTCATAGGGATTTTATGATCGTTGCAAAGGAAACAAATTGTCAGCCTTTTCCTGAAGGGTCTCGCCATTCCTAAGCTCTGGCTATGCCCCTACTTCTGGCTGGCTGTGGCCTTGCAGTGCAGGCTGGCACTGTGCCCCTGGCATCGGGCTTTGGGGGGCCCAGCTGTGCAGGGAGTGGATGCTGTGGTGAGTACAGGTGAAGCCAGAGTCCTGGCTTAGGGCATGTGCTCTGCTTCCTGTAGTACTCTTACTATTTAAAGTGTGGATTTCAGTTCTTCATTATCTTTTATTTATTTATTTATTTATTTATTTATTAGCACAGCTATGTTTGTTGTTCAATTCCATAGTGAGCGTCTCTACGAATATGATTAACCTTGAGGGTCATCTTATAATGTAATTATTAATGATTGATTCTGTTTATCCTTGAAATCAGTAAGAGAGGCATAATGGTTTGGTCTGTAGTTGGGCGTGATTTCTTACATTTCGTAAACACAGTTCTGTGACAGCAGTTGTATCAGTTTATTACCCAGAACATGTTTGATGACTCTGAAGGTGTATGATTAGTTTTATATAATTATTTTGATATGTAGTGTTCCTTACATGAGTTATGTTAATATGGCAAATAGTGTTAACATCTCCTGCCACTAATAGTTAGGGTGGGGATGTATAATAATTGATCTTCCTGGGAGTGCTGTAGTGTAAAAACAATTCAGGCTGTTGGAAGTATATTTTACAAGTGTGCATTGGGACTTGGGGATGTTATATTGAAAAACCCAATTGTACAGTTACCATGGGAACCCAATTAGAATAGATTGGTTGATTTTTTTTTTTTTTTTGTCTTTCATCTTGACCAAAAATCTATGTATTTTAAATGTTTTCATATGGAATTGTAGTCATATACTGACTTGCTATGCCAAAGTATTCTGCTCGTTTTTTCCACCTTTAAGCTAAAATAGTGAAAAGTTCTCAAGTGGATCCTTACGAGAACGTCTTCCAGAAAGAATCAATCACGTTTTGTTAGAAAAGTTTGTGTGAGTGATGGTGGTAGAGTGGAGGTGGTGGAAAGCTTTTATGAAAAAAGAGAGAACGGGCATTTTCCTACAAGGAGAGACAAGAACCCTCACGTTCTTCCTTTGGTGGAGGACATGAGTGTGTTTCTCTGTTCTCACATTTGTGGAAGATGAGATTAGGTCCCTGAATGGCCCTCTTCGTGTTGTGGAGGGGTAGGGATGGGATTGGGGTGGGGGCGGAGTGGTGAGGGTGGGATCTGTGTTTGCCCTCCTTGCTGGGGGTCCTCACATTGTTTGGTCTCAGAGCCTTTTTGCACAGCTAAAACTTATGTGGGATCCCAAAGAGATTATGTGAGTTATGTATTAATACCCCATTAGAAATTAACCTGAGAAATTTTAAAATATTGATTCATTTAGACAATAAACCTATTAGCTTTTTGCATAAATAACGTTTTAAAATAAAAAGTAGCTATATTTTCCATAAAAACCAATTAGGGAGGAATGTTATCAGTTTGAATTTTTTAAAACTTTATAATGCCTGGATGAATAGAAGACAGCTAGCTTCTCCTGCTTCATTCAGTCTGTTGTGATATGTTGTTTGGGTTGAAGCACATCAAGAGAATCTGGCCTCACTCAGGTAAGTAATTAAAAGGGAATAGTGTTTTAACAGCTTTCTCAGATAATTGAGGATATTTTCCTTTGACACTACATCAGGACTTGGCAAGTGGTAGTTTCCTGAGGGTTCGTAGCAGTGTGCAATCCGAGACCCCCTCTGTGAACTTTTTGTTCTCTATGACGTTAAAATCCACCGGTATGCCTTGCACTTTGAGTGATTTCGTAGCGTCTTTCATCGGCCCTGTGGAAAATGTTGCTTCATTGAGTTATACAGATCTTCCAAATATTGACGTTTCCTAATACAGTCCTAAAAATAATATTTGTTAATATCACCACCTTTCTCCTTAGAAAAGTCGTTTAGTATTGGGAAGCCATGGTGGTGGGTACCAGTATTCTAACATTTTAATCATCACTTGAAAGTTCCGACTGGGCACACTGACTCATGACTGTGATTCCAGCACTTCGGGAGGCTGAGGTGGGAGGATCACTTGAGGCCAGGAGTTGGAGACCAGCCTGGGCAATATAGCGAGATCCCCATCTCTCCAAAAACATTTTTTAAAAAGAAAGTACCCTTTTTATCAGCAGCAGCAGATACTGTCAGTTGTGTTCACTACAGGTACAGACTGCTCATTTTTGAGAAAACATCCGCCAGATACGCAAGTCTGAATAACAGTTGTTTGTGAGTCATTCACACTAGCAAAGCTTTTGTTCTAAAATGAGGTTGGTACGTTCATCAGCAGTCTCTGCCACTTGCGGAGCCCTGCTGGTGGCAGCGTCATTCCGGTTTGTGGCAGAAGTGCTTTGCTGCGCTTCCCATTAGGTCACAGAATGTTTAGAAGGGTCAAGATTTAGTGAAGTTTGATTGCTTCGTCAGGACATTCTGAAGTGAACCTGCCTGTTGCCCTGACCGTGTCTTCCTCCTAGAGTTTGGTGTCAATATCTTGGCGCTTGCGGAGGCATCCACAGTTTTCCCCACCATGGCTTCTGTGTCGTCTTTCACCGTGCGGTGTGTGGTTAGCCATAGTTTGTGCAGGTGCCCTTTAGCAGATGGGGGATGTTTTACTCTTTTCTGCAGTCAATACGGTGGATAACTCTCATTGGTTTCCATGTCTTCAACCAATGTTGCGTTCCTGGATAAATGCCCACCTGGACTTGGTGAATTACTATTTTCATAGATTGCTGGATTTGACGTGTTGATATGTTTGTGGATTGTGTGTCTGTTCATGAGAGGTGTTGGTCAGCAGCATTCCTGGAGTGTCTGTCTGCTTTGTTAGGAGGGCAATCTTGCACTCATAAAATGAGGCCTCTTCTATATTTTGGATTAGTTTGTGTACCATTAGCATTGTCTCTTCTTTAAATGCTTCATAGGATTTACCAGTGAAGCCATTTGTGTTTGAGGTTTTCTTTGTGAAAATAACATTAACTATGAATTCAGTTTTTTTTAGTAGCTATAGGGCCATTCAGGTCATTTATTTCTTCTTGAGTGACTTTTTGGGATTTTGTATTTGTCAAGGAATTTGACCATTTCATCTAAGTTTGTTGAATTTATTGGCCTAAAGTTATTTTTATATTCCTTTATTGTCCTTTTAATGTCTGTGGGATTTTGAGTCATGTCCTTATTTTTATTCCCGATATTGGTAATTTGCACTTTGTCCCCATTTTTGCTAACTGGTCTGGCTAGAGGTTTATCTGTTTCTTGTCAGAGAACCAACTTTCGTTACTTGATTTTTCTCTCTTTTTTCCTCTCTTACTGATTTCTGCTGTTTATTATTTCTTTCTTGTGCTTACTTTCAGTTTAGTTTGCTTTCTTTTTTGTAGTTTCATAGGGTAGAGGCTTAGATCATTAGGTTTTCCTTTCTTCTTTTCTCATATAAACATTTAATTCTAAAAATTCTCTCTAAGCACTGCTTTAGGTGTGCTCACAGGTAGACATGGTGTGTTTTCATTTTGATTCAGAGTGGCATATTTCCCAGTTTCCCTTGTGGTTTCTTCTTTAATGCATGGGTAATTTATTAGTACATCATTTAATTTCCAAGAATTTGGGGATTTAAAAAATATTTGGGTACTTTCCCAGTATTATTCTGTTACTGATCTGCAGATGAGTTACCTTGTAGTCAGAGGACATACCTTTTATGATTTTAATCCTCCTAGATTTGTTGAGAGTTGTTTTATGGCCTAGAATATGGTCTACCTTGGTGAATGTTTGAAGAATGTATACTCTGGTTCTTGGGTGGAGTGCTCTTTAAATATAGTTGGGTAAGGTTTGTTGATAATGCTGTCCAAGCCTTCTATATCCTTATTGAATTTTGTTTCCCTATTCTAAAAATTATTAGGAGTATTGACATCTCCAGCTATAATGGGAGACTTGTTTATTACCCCTTTCAGTTCTTTTGGTTCTTGGTTCATCTGTTCTGAGTGATTTCATTAGGTGCATACATGTTTAGAATTTTAACATCCTCATGGGGAATTAACCTTTATTCTTATGAAATGGCCTTCTCTAGTTTTGTTGTCATATTCCTTTTTTTGAAATTATTTGATATTAGGATAGCCACTCCAGCTTTCTTTGGATTAGTGTTTTTGTGGTGTTTTTCGGTTCTTTTATGTTTAACCTGTTCTTGTCATTATATTTAACATGTGTTTCTTGTAGACAACACAGTTGGGTCTCTTGCTTTAAAAAATCTAATCTGACAATGTCTTTGTAAAATTGGAGTATTTAGACCATTTACATTTAATGTAATTATTGACATGGTTGGGTTTAAGTATACCATCTGGCTATTCATTTGTCATTCACCAATTTGTTCTTTTTGCCTTTCCTCCATCTTCCATAGCTTCTTTTCAATTATTCGGATATGTTTTTGAATGATTCCAATTTAACATTCTGTCTACACTATTGGCTTATTAGCTATCTCTCTTCTTTTTTTAGTGGTTGCTTTAGGATGTGTAATGTACATACTTAGCTTATGCTTATCATAGTCTGCATTCATGTAATATAATACAACTTCACGTGCAGAATAAGCATCTTAACAAAAGTATGCTTTTTCTCTCATCCCATTTTTTGTTATATTATTGCTACATATGTAATATACTCCAAAATATAGTTATTTTTATGTTGGGCAATCAGTTTTCTTTTAAAGAGATTTTAAAAACCCAGAATTTGCATTTATTTGCGTATTTACTGTTTCTTGAAATCCTCATTCCTTTGTGTAGATCCTAGTTTCCATTGGGTATCATTTTTTTATGCCTGAAAAACTTGTACCATCATTTCTCAAGTGCAGGTCTGCTGGTATCTGAATTGTCATGCATTTGTTTTTGTTTTTTGAAAAAAACCTTTGTCTCACCTGCATTCTTGAAAAAATGTGAATTCTAGGTTGACTTGTCTTTTTGCTTTTTAATACTTTAAAGATTTTGTTCCATTGTGTTCTGCCTTGCATAGTTTCTGATGATCAGTTTGCCGTCATTCTTAAATTTGTTCCTCTGTATGTAATCTGGCATTTTTGCCACCTCTGGCCACTAAGGTTTTCTCTTTGTCACTTGTTTTCAGCTGTTTGATTATTTGTTTTTATGTTTCTTCTGCTTGGGTTTCACTGAGCTTCTTGCATCTGTGAGAACAGGTTATGTATCCCTTATCTGAAATGGTTGGGACTAGAAGTGTTTCTGATTTTGATTTTTTTCAGATTTTGGAATATTTGCATAGATAGATAGATAGATAGATAGATAGATAGATGTAGATATCTTGGGGATGTGACCCAAGTTTAAACATGGAATTTTTGTTTTCTATATACCTTATCCACATAGCCTGCAGGAAATTTTATGTATTATTTTAAATAATTTTGTGCATGTTACAAAGTTCTGACTGTATTTCAACTGAGACCTGTCATACAAGGTCAGGTGTGGAATTTTCCAATTGTGGCATCGTGTTGGTGCACAGGTTTTGGGTTTTGGAGCATTTTGGATTAGGTGTTCTCAACCTTGTTTTACCTCATATAAATTTTTCATCAAATTTGAGGAAATGCCGCTGAATATTTCTTCAGATATTTTTCCTGCCTCCCCTTTTTCTGAGGCTCCAATTGCACATGTGCTGCTTCATACTGTCCTGCGTCTCCCTGAGCCCTGCTCATTTTCCTCAGTCTTTTTGTGTTTCTGTGCCTTGATAGTTTAAAAAACGTTATTTTCTCATTGTTGCTATTTTTTCCTTCTGCTGCATCTAATCTGTACATCATATCGATTGTATTTTTTACTTTAGATTCTGCATTTTACATCTCTATACGCTCCATATGGGCCTTTTAAAATATCTTCTATTTCTCATGTCGTGTGCGGGTTTTCCTCTATCTTCTCAAATATGGAGCATGTTTATAAGAACTGTTTTTATGTCCCAGTCCCCTTGTTTTACTCATCTCTACTTTTCTGGGTTTGGTTCTGTTGAATGATTTTTCTCCGATTGTGAGTTATATTTCTCTGCTTCTTATGTGTGTGTGTTTTAAATGGGATCCTAGACATTGAGAGTTTTGTTGTTGACTGCTAGATTATGTTGTCTTTTAAAAAACAGTTTCGGACTTTGTTCTGGTGCAGGTTCAGTTTCTTGAAATTGTATCCTTTCAAGGCATGCTTTTTTAAAAAAAAGTTTCATTAGGGCAGGTCCAGACCAGGTTTTAGTCCAGAGATAGTTTAGTCCTACTATTTATGTAATGTCTTTATTTTATAAGGGTGTGTGTATGTGTATATATGTATGCATGTGTGTATTATATATATAGTATGTGTGTATTTTATATATATGTGTGTATTAAATCTATATGTATTACATATATATGTATCTATATGAAAAAATAAGGCAGCTCTGAGGTCTTTACCTGATGAATGTTGTATTAGGAGATCTTTCCACACTGGCTGGTGAGAACATGAAATATTCCCAGCTCTGTCTGTGCTCAGAAATTATTTGGGCTGCTACTTCTGGGGATCTTTTTTTGACCTCAGGGAGTGCCTTCTCAAGCAGTGTCCCAGTAGTTAGGCAGAAGCCACAGGGACTCTTCTGGAGATGCCTGGCATGTTCTCTGAGTAGGCCCTTCCTCCCTGGTACTTCATCCTGAAGATTCTAGGTGTTTTGTTCTTTTTGAATTTTGATCTCTTTCCCCACTTTGGTGAGACCACCCACTGGTTTTGTCTCAGATGACCCTCCTCCTCCTCGACACAGCCTGGAGGCTGCATCCAGCCCTTCTCTGGCGGCTAGCTCACTTCGCTTTCCTTTCCTTGGGGAGCATAGCCCCTGGCTGCTGTTGTCCTTGTTCTGAAGACCATTGTTTTCTATAAAAGTTGAGCACACCTAATTCAAAATCTGAAATGCTACAGCATCTGAAAATTTTTGAACATTGACATGATGCTCAAAGCTGATGCTCAAAGGAAGTGCTTATTGGAGCATTTTGGATTTTTGGATTAGGGATGTTCAAATGTAAGTATTTGCAAATATTCCCAAATCCAGAAAAATCTAAAACCTGAAGCACTTCCAGTTCCCAGAATTTCAGGTTACTCATCCCATACTTTATTTCGTTTTAGCCATTACATGTGGTTCTTGCTACTCTGTCATGGCTAGAAGTGGGATCCCCACCAAGTTATTAGTGGACTCATATAAACAAAAGAGAGGCCTGCTTTGCTGTTACCGGACTGAGATTGCTCAGATTACACAAAGCCCTCTGGCCCTGACCCCAGACTTTTTACCAGCCTGAAGTGGGTGAAAAACTTCACCGACTACTTTCTAGGCATGTTTAAGCCTGCTTATTCTGGCCCCCACAGAATAAGAATTCAAAGAACAATAATTTTCGAGAAGACTTAATTTAAGTTCATCTTCCTTATTAGACTTGATATAGATAGATAGCCTTTTTAATTTTTTTTCTCACGGAAACAGAGTTGAAGAAAACTAATTTACCTTTTAAATTTAGGCACAATTTACCAAGTCAAGGTGTGGTTCTGTTCCGTTCTGTTCTCTTTTCTCCTTCCTTCCTTCCTTCCTTCCTTCCTTTCCTTTCCTTTCTTTCTTTCCTTTCTTTTCCTTTCCTTCTTTCTTTCTTTCTTTTTGAGTGGGGAGACAGAGTCTTGCTCTGTTGCTCAGGCTGGAGTGTGATGTTGCAATCTTGGCTCACTGCAACCTCTGTCTCCTGGGTTTAAGCAGTTCTCCTGCCTTAGCCTCCCAAGTAGCTGGGATTACAGGTGCCCATCACCATGCCTGGCTAATTTTTTGCATTTTTAGTAGAGATGGGGTTTTGCCACGTTGGCCAGGCTATTCTTGAACTCTTGACCTCAGGTGATCCACCCGCCTCGGCCTCCCGAAGTGCTGGGATCACAGGTGTGAGCCACCGTACCCAGCCGGTTATTGTATTTTCTGTATGCTTTTTGATCGTTCAGCTCATACTCAGTCTTTCCCTGTACTGTTTGAGAAATTCACGGGGGAAATCCCAGATCACAGGTGTTTGGTGAAATTGGTATAAACCTTAATTGACTTTCTGTTAAGAAACATAAAAATATTTATTTCTATTTCTACTCCAGAGAAGGACTGTTCAAACCTTATATGGAGGGGGACCCAAGATTGGGAAGGCAGAGGAAACAAAGGGCATCTTTGATTCAGATTATTTTTCTCTTGTCATCATTGCAGGCTTAAGTGTGTGTCATCACTAGAAATGTATTCTGCTGATGTCTGTCATTTCAGCATTTTCATGTTGTCGAAAATGAGACCAGACAGAAGAAGAGTGTTTTCTTTCCTGCTAGAACTCATACAACACTGTCATTAATGCCTCTGGCAGTCAGGACTTTAATCAGTTAAATGTAATAGTGGTGATAACGTTAAACCCTTGTATGGCAGTCTTCCCCGGGCAGCCTAGAGAGCCCTGTGCAACTCTGCATTTGAAAAATCAATCAACTAGGGCTGTCTTTTGTCCTGGGCTACTCGGATAGCTGCTATGAACCACACAGCACTAGCCTCCTACTTGTTGAGATGACACTTTTCCTGCAGCCATGCCCACTCTTGACAAAGAATAATTAGGTGCCCTGCATAAGTGTATGGGGACCTGCGGGTGGCTTGGATGGTTTGCCCTCCTCTCATGGGGGTCCACACGAGCATACAGAATGGAGGAAGTCATGATGGTTGCCGTGGTTCCTCAGAGGAACAGTTAGTTTTTCAAGTAGGACTCTGAACAGTGGTAAAGGCCAGACTTGTTCCAGTGACATCACATCTCTGGGGTTGCTAGGAAGTAAAGGAGAAAATGGGTTCACTGGCACAGTTTTGGATTACATGTAAGTTTTAAAGAATAGGAATGTGTGTGTGTATGTATAATATATACACTATATTATCATTACCAAAAATGATGCTTGCTATAGTCTTTTGGTGGAAAGGAAATTTCCTTCTCTTCTGGTTGTCTGAGTTTTGTTTTCCTTTTTTTTGCTTCCCTCCAGAAGGGAAACAAAAAATTGTATATATATACATTATATATATATATATATATATACACATTTTATATATATATACACACTTTATATATATATATATATATATGTACACACTATATATGAAATGCCTGTTCATATCCTTTCTGCCTGTATTTCTGTTGGGATTTCTTTTTCTTATCGATCTATAGGATTATTTTATATAGTCTGGATTCTAATTCTTTGTCAGGTATATGGGCTGTAATTTTCTTCTCCCAGTTTGGCCGGCGTTTTCATTTTCTTTATACACTGCTAACGATATAGGTGTATGTATGTATATATTCTCTTGATTGTGGGTTATATTTCTCTGCTTCTTATGTGTGTGTTTTAAATTGGATCGTAGACATTGAGAGAATGTGTGGTGTGTGTGTGTATATATATACCATATAGGGGTGTGTGTGTATATATATATATAAATATATATATAAAAATGTATATATATATATATATATAAAAATATATATATATATATATATATATATATATATATATACACACATATATATATACACACACACACATAGGTATATATATATGTATGTATGTATGTATATATACACATAGATATACACACACACACACACACACACAAACATATACCTATATGGTTAGTAGTGGGAAGCCAAGCTGTTTCTCAATGTCAGATGGTTAAGTTTTGAAATTTTCTCTCATTCTACTCAAGGGTAGAATGATTGGAGTGTCAGTGTTCAATGTTACAGGACAATAACTTTTGTAAAAATGGTTAAAGCAGATTAGACCCCAGTCAGTTAATCCACCTCCTCACCAAAACTTGGAGTTATCATGCTACTAACACTTGCTAACCTACTGGGTAAAAATCCTGTCTCATCGTGATCTTAATTAGCACTTCTGATTGCGAGCGACCTTCAGCATCTTTTCATGTTGCCATTCATCAGGCCTCTTTTGCGAAATGCCTGTTCATACCCTTTCTGCCTATATTTCTGTTGGATTTTCTTTTTGTTATTAACTTATAGGATTATCTTACATAGTCTGAATTCTAATCCTTTGTCTGTTATATGTGCTGCAATTGTCTTATCCCAGTTTGTGGCCGTGTTTTCATTCTCTTTATAGTGCCTTTTGATGGACAGGAGTTTCTAATTTTAATATAGTTGCATGTAATTGAATTTATGATTCTTTTCCTTTATAGTTTGCACATTTTGTGTCTTGTTTCAAAGTGCTTCCTTATCCCCAGTCATAACAATTCCACTATTTTCCTATGAAAGTATCAGTTTTCCTTTTCATATATAAGTCTGCAGCTCATTTGGAATTAACTTCTGCTGTGGTATGGAGTGGAAGTTCAGTTCTTTTTTAATATGAATAATCAGTGGCTCCAGCCCCATGTATTGAGTAACCCCACCTTTCTCCAGGGCTCTGCAGTGGCTTTACTGCAAATATATGACAAACATGTGACTTGCAGATATAGGGCAAGAGAGGCACTGCAGAGCCCTAGAGAAATGAGGAGAGACACAGTAAATGGAGCTGGAGCCACTGACTATTCCAAGTGGACGCATGCCTTTTTCTGGGCTCTCCTGTTCCATTGATGTTTTTGTCTTTCTGTACTGATGCCACAATGCATTAATTACTATAGCTTTAGGCTAACTCTTAAAATTGATGAGTCAGCCAGGCACAGTGGCTCATGCCTGTAATCCCAGCACTTTGGGAGGCTGAGGTGGGCAGATCATGAGTTCAGGAGTTTGAGACCAGTCTAACCAACATAGTGAAACCCCGTCTTTACTAAAAATACAAAAAATTAGCTGGGTGTGGTGGTATGCGCCTGTAATCCCAGCTACTTGGGAGGCTGAGGCAGGAGAATCGCATGAACCCAGGAGGCAGAGGTTGCAGTGAGCTGAGATAGCACCATTGCACTCCAGCCTGGCTGACAGTGCAAGACTCTGTCTCAAAAAAAAAAAAAAAAAAAAAAAAAAAAAAAAAAAAAATTGGTGAGTAAATCCTCATATTTTGATTTTCCATTTTCCTCTTCAGGAGTTCCTTGATTCTTTTGGGACCTTTGCTCATCCATTCGCATTTCAGAATAAGCTTGTCACATTCTTAGACTAACCTGTTTGATATTTTGATGGACATCCTTGGGTCTGTAGACTAATGTGGGGAGAATAAGATCTTTAGGATATGAATCTGCCTCTTCAGGAATATGCGCTCTTGCACTCTCTTTCTCTCTTGGATTTCCTTAATGTCTCTCAAATTTTAATAAGTGTTTTCATAAACAGCTTGTGCACGTTTTGAAATACTCCCCGTGTCCTTATTTTTTTTGTTGCTGTTCATATTACAAATGGCATCTTTTTCTAGGATTAGATTTTTCTTTATGACTGATATGTGGAAATGCTATTAATTTTCATGTCTTCATCTTATATTTAATTTACTTTCTAATTTTTTTAAATGAATGTACCACATATATATTCTTTGTTTTTTCTACATAGACAGAGTTTTGCTTCTTTCCTTCTACTCTTTCCTTCTACTCTTTTACTTGTCATATTGCACTAGGATCTCCAGTTCCATTTTAAGTCGATGTGGGGATAATACACTCATTTTGTTACTTATTTTAATGGGAAAACTGCTAACTCTTCATTACCA
The DNA here is from genome assembly GCF_006542625.1 of Nomascus leucogenys. Taxonomy (NCBI): domain Eukaryota; kingdom Metazoa; phylum Chordata; class Mammalia; order Primates; family Hylobatidae; genus Nomascus; species Nomascus leucogenys. The sequence goes on along the minus strand of NC_044383.1, from coordinate 4,075,053 downwards.
AAAATGATGCTTGCTATAGACTTTTGGTAGAAAGAAGTTTCCTTCTCTTCTGGTTGTCTGAATTTTATTTTCTTTCTTTCTTTTTTGTTTTTGCTTCCCTCCAGGAAGGAAACAAAAAATTGTCAGAAACAATTTCAGAGCTAAAGAAAGCTTCTTAATCTCCTTCTCCTCTACTGTTCCTTGAAAACTTTTACAAAATTATGAACAGGCTTCAAATTTTATTAAGTGATTTTTCTGCATCTATTTAACTGTTCATGTGATTCCTACCCCCATATCTGTTAGTGTGGATCATGACTTCTAGGGAATTATTAATGTTAAGCCATCTTTGCATTCCTGGGGTGAACATTACTTGGCCACTAAGAATCATCCTTTAAACACCTGCTAGACCAGGCTTATTAATTTATTGCTTTTAAACTAGTGGTTTAATTGCTTTTAAGGTTATTTATTCTTTATTGTTATTGTTATAAGATGATTCTTCTTTAAAAACTGGTTAGGTTAATTATATGAAACTATATTTATTTTTGCACAGTCTTTTTCCACCCTTTAACTTTCAGCCTTTGTTCTTACATTTAAAATGTGTGTAAAGTAATATAGTTTTAAAAATATCCAATTTGGTAGTCTTTATTTTTTAATTGAATTGTTTAGTCCAGTCACATTAAAATAATTATAGTTGAGCTTACTTTTACCATTTTGCTATCTGTCTTCTATTTATCCCATCTTTATTTGTTCATTTATTTCTAATTTATTTTGCTTTCTGATTAATAAAGTACTTTTTAAATCCATTTTTCTCCTCTTTCTGGTTATACAGATTTGTATGTTTCATTTAGTGATTAGCCTGGAGATTATAATATACACCCTGGACTTATAGTTCACCTAAATTGCTACTTTGCCACTTCCTGAATAGTAAAATACTTTACAAAATGTTAGTCATTTCCCTTTCTTCCAGCTTGGATGCTGTTGTATTTTAATTACATCTACACATTTAAAATGCAGTAGTCACTTTTGTTGTTGTTTAAATGCTCGGTGTTTGTGTCACCGTGCCCCATGCTTGCCCTCCAGTGCTCTCCGTTGCTTCTCCATCATCATGCCTCCATCTGGGCTGACTTCTGCTTGAAAGACTTGTTTGTTTACTTAGTTTTTAATGCTAGTCAACTGGCAGTGAATTGGTCCATTTTTAAACACTAATAGTTATTGATTGTTGAGTTAGCAATTATTTACCTTGTAAAATATGACATTCCATCGTCTTCTGGTTTCTGAAGTTTGCTGAAAAGTCAGCTGTCAGTCTTATTGTTGCACTTTTGAAGATAATGCAAATGTTTTTACTCTGGCTGCTTTTAAGATTTTTTCTTTGGTTTGAAGCTAATTGTGTTATGGTTTGTTGAGGTTTTCTTCATATTTATTCTGCTTAGGGTTTGCTGAACTTCTTGAATTTCTGGATTGCTCTCTGTCATCTATTGGCAAATTCTTGACCCTGATCCCTTCAAATATTGCTCTGCCTCATCCAATCTGTCCTTTCCTCTGGGAGCTGAATTATAGGTAGGTTAGTCCTTTTGACTGTCCCTTGGATCTTTATTCTTGTTTTCTTTCCATTCCTTTCCCCTTTCTCTACCACAGTTTGGATATTTTCTGCTGAGCTCTCTGGCAGATCACGGACCTTGTTTTCTGATGTGTCCAGTCTGTTACTAAACCCATCCAATGAATCCTGAATTACAAATTTTGTATTTTTCAGTTCTAGAATGCCCATTTTGTACTTTAATATATATTTTAATTCTATATTTAAAATTCTTATCTTTCCCACTTATGTTATCTGTCTTTTCCTCTTATTATTAAGTGTATCCATCGTAATTATTTTACACTTCTTATCTGCTAGCACCAGTATTGTGGACGTCTATTCCTCTGCTTGTATTTTCTTCTTTTTTCCCTTCTCTTTATTATTAATTATTAAATACATGTTTTTGCTTTTTGCATGCTTTTAAAATTGTGAGTGTTTGCTGGAATTGTGCATAAAGGACTGTAAAACCTCTGGATTGTCACGTTTTTCATCAAAGCAAAAGCTCTCTTTGCCCTTGGTTAGGCATATGGAGTGAGGGGTGAAGGACCTTGGTTTCATGAGGGATTGATCTGGGTCAGGGCTGGCCTGTTATTTTACTAAAACTCAGCCCCTAGTTGGACCTTCCCTTTGAGCATGGTCTTTTGATTGGAAGCCCATGGTCTCTTTCTCTTCAGCCTGTAAATACTTTGGGAGATCCCTTGGTTCTCCCCTTAGAAGGTTTTGAGCTGAGCTCTTTAGCTTCCCACCTGCCCTGTTTCAAAGTCTCCTAAATGTCCTGATGGGAGATGTGACTGTATTTGAAGCAGGCCCTTTTCTCTCTGTCTTTCCACCCACCTTTCCTCCCACCCCAGTCTCATAAGTGCCATTAGATTAAGGGAGAGTGCACTTTTCCTTTTAGGAGCCCTCACTTGACCCACCTCTCTAGGCTCAGGAACACAGCCCCATAGGATAGCAAATTGATTGCACTTTTGGGGTTCTTCCGATTCTGATCTTTCATGCCATCCCCAACAGACCACCCAGAGCTTCCCTGGTTTCCCTTCGCAGGTGGAGTGGCTTTGTGTGGACTGCCATAGTGCTCCCCATCTGCACTCAGGATCAGTGAGTGTTTCTGGGCAGCAAAGGGCAATCTCCACTATACAGCCCCAGTCCCCCTAGTCCTGGTTGCTTCCACAGCTCTACAACATTTTAAAAGATGAGTTTTGTAATTTTTCTGACTTTTTCCAGTTCCTGTGGGAACACTGGGCTGCCTCCATTAGTTCGTTTTGCTTGGAAATGAAAGTCCATTCTGAGCACTGATTGAAATCTTGACTGAAATCTTTGATTTCTGCTTTCTCCTTGGTCATGATTTGTGCTTTCTCCTTGGTCATGCTTTCTCCCGTCATCTATCTTCCTTTGCCCACACATTTCATAAATGCTTATTTTGTATTCTACACAGGTTGCTTTAAATATCTGCAATCCTGTGGGTCCAGTGTGGGCTTTGTGGTTTTCATCTTTCTGTGATTTCTTGTAACTCTTATGATGACATGGGGACCTTGTTTGATGACTTGGTTGATTATTAATTTATATGGGCTGAGCCTGATCTGTTTGACTCCTGAGTGCCTAAATTAGGGATGCTTTTCTCTAAGGGTGGGTGTTTGGGTTTCTGTTGCCTGGAACCAGGGGGTCTCAAGGCAGCACCACTCAGATCTAGGACTTTCTAAGGCTTCTCACTCAATCAGGGCCCTCGGGTTGTCAGGGAAGCCCCAGTGGAGCGTCTAGAGGTCATGGGGTGTGCACCTTCTCTGCTGATGCTGCCCACTTTCCCGCTGCTTCCTTCAGCCCTGGCTTACTCTCCTTTTTCCGAGTGCCCCGATTCTCCTTGGATTGCCCCTGCTTGCTAGAGAGGCCATCCAGGAAACTTTGAAACATTGCCATTTATTCAATATCTAGTGTATCATAGTCCCTTAATCCAAAACAACTGGTTTGGTTTTTGCATAAAGCTACCAGAAGATAAATATAGATAAAAATCTTGAAGATTTAGAAAAAGTAATATTAAAATAGATACTTAGACAGGTTCTTATCAACATCTGCAAGTGTTCATCCCAATATGGATTCCATTAGTTAGAGGGGTTTTAAGAGGGGTCACTGTGCGCCAGGCCCAGTGTGGGATCTGGGGGAGGTTGTCAAAATTGTCTTCTAATCCAGAACAACTTGCTCACTAATATTTATATTTCTGCCTTCAATCTGGGAAGCAACCCTTTTCAGAAAGCTTTGCTGCAATACTCTCTAGGGGACAAAGCTGAGTGAAACTCTAGAGGCTTGTCTTACACGCATAGACATCACATGCACACTTACACCCCAGTCATTTCCGCATGTGGGATCATCAGAGTTGTGTGTTTGACTTTTTCACCTGACCTTGTAAGTGCTTAGCCATAGATTGAACTCTTTAATATTATTTTTGGAGATGGCAAAGTGTCCTACTGTAAAGATATAACCTTCTTCCATTGTTAGGAGTTTAGGGCAATTTCATATCTGAGACTCTGTCTTAAAGAATTAATTAAAATTTTGTGCACAAAGATGTTTAATATAGTGTTTTGAGAACTCAACACACAGGGAAGACTTCTTGTGTCTTACATTGAGAAATTCTTAACCAGCCTCTTAGTTTCCTGAGTTCAGCACTGTGTTGTATAATTTTGAAGCCCCAATAGTGATATGGTCATTTTTTTCATATCTTCATTCAAAAAACCTCAGTCACCTGGGGAGTGGGTGGGGTGTGTGCTGGACCCTGACCTTGAACTGTCCAGACAAGTTCCTAACCACGTGGAGCCCAGGCTTCTCTGGGGCTTGCCTGAATGACCTGCTCAGTGGCCAGCCACTTGCTGCGTGTCAGCCGGTGAACTCTGGGTTCCTGGCTTATCAGAGACTTCAAGTCCTCATTACCTTCTGGGTCTCAGTTTCCCTAATACACGTGATGACAGGATTGGCCAGGGCTTTCCAACAGAAGTTTTTGCAATGATGGAAATGTTCTGTGTCTCTGCTGCCCAATATGGTAGCCACTAGTCACATTGGCTGCTGGGCACTTGAAATTGACTCCTGTGGCTTAGAAACTGAATTTTAAATTTTATTACATTCCAATTAATTTAAATTTAAATAAGTAGCCGCATGTGGCTAACAGCTGCGTATGGACACTGCCAGTCTAGATGGATACGATGCTTGTTTAATGGTCTTAAGGGGTCTTTAGAGTCTATTCTAATCCTGACATCTGGTTTTCTTTGCTTGTTTGTATTTATTTGTTCCTTTATTTTTACCACGACTGCTCTGAGTACCAGGAGCCCCTTTTTGGGATGTCACAGATCACAAACTTCCTTCTCTGTCCTGTGTCAATAGGGACGTCACCCCTGTGGGGAAAGGAATTTGCCTGAACAAGACACTAAAAAGATAAAATAGGCTGAAGTAGAGAAGAATAAAAGATTGTGCTGGCATGAGCTAGTTTTGTAAAACCCATTTAAATAAACTCAGGATATTACCGACCCCACGCACACATTCTTTCCTTGACTCTGCAATGTTCCTTTAAACCAGGTTGTGAATTTTTGTCAGGATTAACAATTTACATTTATGATTCTGTTTTCTTTTATAAGTAACTGCTATTTGTAAATGAGACTAATTATTTGAATTCATGGTACAAATAACATAATTTAGAGTTACAGAACTCTTGATCCTCTGGGTTTAAGCAAAATTAACGTAGTACCTAATGCTGGAATAGAGCAAGAGTTTTCTTTGAATCTCAAAATATCTGCTTTGTGAAACTGGGTTAAATTATTTTAGAAGCTATAAATAGTCACTTGGTAATTAGGTGTTTGGTTTTATTTGTTCTAATGGAGTGCTTATTACAGTTGGTGCATTTTTACCCCACGGATCAGAGGCTTTTATAGGCCAAGTGATGAGAGGCCACCTTCTACATTTCATTTGCTGGTTGTGACTCATCACTGATGATTGATGAACTGCTGAACTTTTTAATTCCTGTTTGCTTGTAGAGAGAGAAAATTCTCATCTCTTTTGATAGGTCCTACTCCAAAATGCTGAAGCCATTTTATATAATCATAACCTTACACGATATCGCACAAAGGCAGAGAAACGATTGCATGGACATGCCTTCCTGTCAAAAGTGTATGGAATCTGGCCCGTCGTAGGGCTTATCTCTTTCCACCAGGATTCTTCTTCCCTTTTTTCTCGGCAGAGCTTCTTCACGTAGTTCAAATGACATCAGAACTTCATCAGGATGTAAGTTCCTGCAGAAATAGGCCTGTGTCTGGTCAGTAAACAGAGAATGTAATGACATTCCCAGAGCATTGCCAGGCCAGAGTCTGGTGTCCTCCCCAGCGTCCAGCAGGCTGTGGATGGATGGCATGCAGCTGACAAGATTGATACTGCATTAGACATTCCTGGAGGTCCCTGCGGCTGGGGACTGGCACTCGCAGGCCTCCCCCTGCACACGGCTGTCTTTGGAGAGCACAGAGCAATGGGAGGCGGTTTTGTTTTAGTATTTGCCATTTGGAGTCTCGCTTTTAATTTATCTTCACCCTTTAAGAAATAATTGGTAATTTATTTCTTAGAGATCAAATGTTGCTACAAGCTGAAAACTGTTTTGTAAATATTTCAGGAAACCCGAATGCCTGGAATTTTCACCGTCACACTTAAGTCTTCCTCCGTTCCATCCCCCTCCAGAAGCTGGTCCGATTCTTGCCTGGGTGTTGTATGCTATTTGCCTTTTCCACTGGTTTCAATAACAATAAGTACATCTTAAAATTGATGAAAGTTTAATGAGTGGCTAGCAAGCAGAGAGGCTGCTTTTATAACAAGATTAATACCTTGGCTCAGGGGACATAACATTTTAGTAAAATCAAAATTTGTATAGTTATCCTAGCGGTGCTTGCAACCTCTGGCTTCCTTATAAAAATGTCTAAATAAAATACTGGCAGCCGTCTCTAGCCATTATTTCCATCTGCTGTAGGTGGCCTGACCTGGAACCCACTCAGGGTGGTGCAGTCTGGGCTGGGGTCTCTGAGATTGCTGTCGCATCAGCTTGTGCAGCCGTGGAATGGGGATGGGGCACTGAGGCTAGCTGTCCTGTGCTCTAGAGGTTCCTGGGAAAAAATACAGAGAAATAACCCACAAGGGAGCCAGCATTTGGTGTTGTTTTAAATAAATTCATTCATCATCTATACCTTTTCCCCTTTCAATTACTACACTTTAAAAGGGATCTTGGTATATATTTATTTTTGTTTGGTTAATTTTTTTCTTTTTTAAAAAATTAATTGTAGAGATGGGGTCTCTCTACATTGCACAGGCTGGCCTTGAACTCCTGGCCTCAAGTGATCCTCCTACCTCAGCCTCCCAAAGTGCCAGGATTACAGGCATGACCCACTATGCCTGGCCAATTTTTTTTTTCCCCTTTTTGGCAAGGGAAGGCTATCGGTGTAGAAGTTCTGAAGCAAATACTCTGAATGGTTTCTGATTTTAATAGGGGGAGCATCATTTCCTGATCTGATTTGTAATGTGATATAAAGCTGCTGGCCAGCTGACACTAATCTTAATTTATGATCTATTTAACCTTTATATTTCCTAGCCACAGCTCTTACCACTCCCCTGTCTCTGCACCAGCATGTTTCAGAGGCAGGCATGCAGTGTCAGTTCTGGATCCTGGAGGCAAGGGGAGGGTTTTCACAGAGGGGCGGTGCACAGCTCTGTGCTTCTCTGGTCAGCTGGTCCGGCACTGCAGTCAGCAGCGAGGGCGTGGTGAGGGCCCTGCAGATTCTTCAGGCTGTCCTGGTCCTCTCTCCCGTTTCTGAATGGCAGGACTTTGGGGTCAGATTAGACCCTGCATGTACACAGATGACAATGGAATGGCTTTTTGGGGGGACTTTTTATTTTGAGATAAATCTTAGACTTGCTGAAAAGTTGCACAAATAGCACAAAGTTTCCGTATGCAGCCACCATCTGGTTTCTGCCAGCACTAACACCTCACACTTACCACAACCAGAGCGCTAACACGGGTGCACTACTGTAAACCTTGCCATCTCTCCTTTGTCTCTTCTAGCGCAATGGTCTGAATTTATGTTTCCTCCAAATTCCTGTGTTGAAACTCTCCACCCACGGTGATGGCATTTGGAGGTGGGGCCCTTTGGGCGATGACTAGGTCAGGGTGGAGTCCTCAGAATGGGATTGGTGTGCCTATAAAAGAGGACTGAGGGAGCTAACTGTCCTCTTCCACCACGTGAGGACACGGCAAGAAGGTGCTCTCTGTGAACCAGGAAGAGGGCCCTCATCAGACACGGGCTCTGGCGGCACCTTGATCTTGGACTTCACAGCCTCCAGAATGTGCGAGATGAATTTCTGTTGTTTACAAAGCACCCAGTCTAAAGTATTTTATTCCAGCAACCAGAAGGAACTAAGACGTCTAACTTGTGACAGTTCCTCTTGCCTTGTTTTTTGTGACCTGGACCCTTTTGAAGAATACTGGTCAGGTATTTTGTAGGATGCGTCTCGTTTGGGTTTGCTGGTGTTGTCTCACAGAGAGACAGAGGTTACGTGTTTTTGGTAAGAAGGCTCAGAAGTGATGTGCCCCCTTGGGGCATCCTGTCCTGGGGACATATGTCTGTCAGTTACTGTGATGTTAGCTTGGTCACTGGGTATGGTGAATCTCTTGTGCATTTCCTCTTGGTAATTGAAATTTTCCCATTGGTAATTAATACCTTGGGGGAGATATTTTGAGACCATCTTGGTTCTGCTCAGGCTTTCACCCTCTCATCTTAGTGACCGTGGGTGTGTCTTGCCTGTGGCAGTTATTACTGTACTGTTTCCCTAATGCTTGTGTTTCCCTCCTTCCCTTTTCATTTACCAATGGGAACTGTTCTGTAAGGAAGAGCTGTCTTTTCTTTCCCTTTTATTTATTAGTCATTGAATTATTCACATCAGCGTAGACTCATGGATATTTATTTTAATTTCTGGGGCGTAGTCCAGTGCTGCCTTTACTTAGTTTTGTTACTCAGATAGCCCCCACTTTGGCTTTTGGGAAACTTTTGAGTTTGGGTCGTAAGTCTTTTGGACCTGCCCATCGTTTTTCTAGTGCTTTCCTGCTTTCTGGGATCATAGTATGATCCAGGTGTATCTTGTGTTTTTCTTGCCCCAGCCCTGGATTCAGTCACTTCTCCAAGAAGCCTCTCTTCCTTTTAGCTGGAGGATGATGTTTAGCAGCCAAGATCTGGGTGCTGAGTGTGCTCGCTGCTGCTGAGGCGCTGCTCTTCCTGCCCTTCTCAGTGGAGGGAGCTAGGGGCTGTATGTGTGTCTACTGACCCATGCATCTGTATTTATTTCTGTGTCTGCTGTCTGCATGCATGTTAAAAACTACAAGTTAATCTGATGCCTCTAACTTGAATTCACAGCAGGTTTTATTCTTATCTCTGCCTTTCCTGTTTGTAGTTCCCTTCTCCAACATTGAGAAACCTGGCACTCTTTATCTGCAACATGTTTGCTTATATGGTGGCTTCTTTTAAAAAGAATCTGGTAAAACCTGTGTCATTGTGTTTCAGCCACTAGATGCAGATGAGGCTTAGTAGGAAAAGCCCTACTTGTGAAGAACAGTATTTCCTATGCTTGCTTGGTGGAAAAAGTTCATTCTACAGAATTCTTCTGTAAACACAGGAATATAGGGTTGACATTTGGACTCAAATAGTCAGAAAATGAAATCTTTTTGTTTCATTACTTATTCGTTACTCAGCTTTCACCTTGGCTCTTGGAAAACTGATGGTATGTTTCCAAATGGATATGCCAGCTAATTAGCTTATTTCTCAAATATCCATGTTGCATGTGGAAAACAAAAATAAAGCAAGGAAGACCCTCTACTGTTGTTATGTGAAGAATAACAATTACCTTTAATAGCATTTTCTGCTAATTTAGAGATTTTTTTTCTTTGTCTTTAACTCATTTTATTTTCTAACTCCTATTTTTGTGGAATTCATATCTTATACCTACATCTGATTCATTATGATTCTTAATTCTCTTTGTTGTTAACAGAAATATTGAAAATTCATTTGATGAACCTAAAACCCTTTAAAAGGTCTGATTAAATTTTAACATTAAGGGTGATACAGTATTCATGCTATAGAACACAGACAGTCAGAAGTCTTATGAAGTGTTGGAGACTTTAATGGATACTGTACCGTGTCAAATCTGATTGCCAGACTCCTGCTTTATCTTTATCACGTTTCTACTTGAATTGGGTTTCCTGGTGACAAAAGACTGTGAAGTAGCTGACGGAAATACACCCTTATGTCAGTTTTCGCCCGATGACTGAAAATTGTTGGATATATGCATGCAATGATTAGGTCTTATTTTTGGAAGGGAGAGAATATAACCGACTGAAAAATAATTTGGAGTTAATTGTCCTGAAAATTCACCTATTGTATATTAATAGATTAGGTGTTTCCTAATTCCTTCTTTCTTAAGCATATCTTCCTTTTTCTACACTCTTTTTGACACAAACTTTTGAATATGAACTCACATTATAAATCTTGGGATTGGAAACCATATTGGATTTTTGAAACTTCTCCAACAATGTAGAGGAATACCAGTGTCGCATTTGTTCAGGAAGTCCTCATTGGCGCTGATTTGGGCACCGCCTGGTTTCCTACCGTAGAGGCGTGCACTGTGGTGGGGTGAACTGGGTGGGGGATTCACACCAGCCTGGGCCCCGGGCCGTGGGGGGCTGCCTCCCAGGGCTGCTTCAGCCGACGGGAGGGTGCGGTGGTGAAGAGGCAGGGCTCTGGGGATTGGAATCTCCACGCTTGACTTTAGGCTTCTACGGCTCACTCGAAATGGGACCTGAGGCAAATTATTCATCCGCAGTGTGCTGGGTTCCTCACCTGTGATACATGGATTATAATATCATCTCTCTCCATGGGTTATTGTAAGGATTGATTTTATTACTATTTCAAATGTTAACTTTATTACTGATTTATTTTGAGATACAGTCTGGCTCTGATGCCCAGGCTGGTGTGCAGTGGTGTGATCTCAGCTCACTGTAACCTCCACCTCCTGAGCAATCCTCGCACCTCAGCCTCCTGAATATCTGGGATTACAGGTACCCAACACCATGCCTTCCTGATTTTTTGTATGTTTTTGTAGAGACAGTGCTTCACCATGTTGCCCAGACTGGTCTTAAACTTCTGAGCTCAAACGGTCCTCCCGCCTTAGCCTCCCACAGTGCTGAGATTACAGACATGAGCCACCACACGCAGCCCAAATGTTAAGTGTATGACATAAATTTAATTCGGGGTTATTTTGCCTAAACAGTTCCGTGTCCCCGATTAATGTGATTTCTGTTTCACTGACAGCTTTCATGTAAATTTAAAACTAGATAGAATTATAGAGCTTCAGAGTTATACAGACTTGTAGAGGTAAAGTAAAGCCAAAACATTGAGCTCAGTGATGGGGTCAGTGACTTCTTGGTATCAGAGTCCACCGACAGGCTCTGGCAACTCTTGCATCAAAATCCTTTGCACACAGGTCCTTTCTTGCTCTTAGACGGTGGCAGTTGTCCTGGGCAGAGTTCCCTCAGTGAACCTAGAAACAGCAGTGACTGGAGGCAAGAGGTGTCCATGTACTCACTCGCTCAAAGTTGCCCCCTCTTCCCTCTCTGGGCTTTGGCCCTGATACCTCTCAGAGCTACCCTGCCTCCTGCGGGAGTGGGGGAGGATGACTTTATTATCTCTAGGCCAAAGGTTGGACCTCCACATATGTCCATGATGAGGGACAGCAGTCATCCCTTTCAAGACTGGGAAAGTATTTAACTCCTTGGAAAATTGAGGGTTTATTTTGCAGTGGTTTGGAAAATGTGCTGAGGGTGGCTGTAGAGTTAACTAAATAGAAAGTTTCAGAGTCACAGAGATTTGTAATTGGTGGGCTTGGTTTGTTTTTATAGTGTTTACTCCTTTTTATCTGCCTTGTGGATTTATGCATTTATTGATAAGTCAGTCATTTACCTCCCCATTCTTTGGTTTTCATGTTTCTGTTTATCATCAAGATATGCAACTGTGGGTTTTCTTCCATCGAAGCACCTGCCGCAGGTGATGATCTTAATGGTATGACTACCATGGTCACCGCGACCATTCCGAGGACTCTAAACATGTTTCTTGTCCAATAGTACTTTAATTTGAAAGGAAGCCTGAATTGAGCAGCATTTGTGTCTGTGGCAGACCATGGAGGCAGGGCTCACCTGTTTTCAGGTCCCCTTTGCTGGATGTGCAAGAGGACTGCCCCGTTCCACTCCCTCAAGGGTGGCTTGGTCATGGACTTGGTTTGGCTAATGAGCGTGGGCTGGAGTGGCATGTGGTGCTTCTTGGTAGATGTGTGTGCACAACAGCTCATGGTTCTCCTCCCCTTGTGATACTGGGACAGCTGTGGGACGGGATGGGCACAGCCTGTGATGTCAAGCTTGCGTGAATCAAGGCCGCTGCTGGGGCTAGCCCAGACCCACAGTGGATTTGGTGGTGGTTGTTACTACAGAGTGTCCCAGCCATCCTGACTAGTACAGCGTAGAGTGTGTCTACATCCTGGAGCTTGGGGAGAGTCCTGGCCGAAGTCCAGGCTTTGAAGAATGTTGACCTGACCTTGAATAATACCCACCTGTCCCTGGAGTGCTGTGTCCTTAGGCTAGTTCCATAACCTCCCTGTCTGCTTCTTCATCTACACACCATTTGATCTTCCTTAGGTTTGCTGTGAGGAGTAAATGAGATACCGCACGTAAAGCACCTGGCCCAGTGCCAGGCATATGTAGCTAATACGTTGCGTTCCTACCCAGCTAGACCTTTTAATAGTCCATTGGCATAAGGTCACCTGCAAAAAGGTACAGAAGCTGCCTTTCTCTGTGGCATTTGCTTTTTGATAAAAAAAAAAAGGAAATACATGATCACATAATTGTTTTATTTTGCCTTAAAATATGAGTAAAAAAATGTGGCTCACACATGCCGGAGGTGTGATGTGTGAGTCGTCTCTCCTGAGGAAGGGTGCAGCTGAGGGTTGGGGGTGAATTTTTTCCTCTGCATGAAGAGGGGTGACTGGGGATGGGGCCACCTCCCTTCCTAAATTTCTGTGCTCCCTGTCGATGTAATTAACTTAGGGGAAACCACACGTGGAGATTCAGGGGCTTCTCCCTTTATTCTTTTCCTTAAAATCAAGTTACTTTTTTTTTATTTTAAGCAATAAACTTTAGAACAAAATGAGGAATAGAGAACAAGATGTCGAGACAAACAAGCCTTAGAGAGGCAGCTGTTAAAAGCAGCCGGACCCAAACAGAGCATAAAAATGCATGTAGTCCAGAGAAGCCCTTTTTCTTTTTATGGCTCTACCCCATACTTCATTTATATTTAAAACTGAGTTGATGAATATGAATACAGATATTTAGAGTTATTGTAAAGTCATATTTGTTGATGTGCGTGGTCCAGTTTCCAGGCCATATCTTACAGTTTAAAAGGGAGAGCAGTTAATGGTTTCGCCCACACTGCTTGGATTTTTTTTTTTTTTTTTTTATTATCCTCCAGCTCCTATTCTTCAGGTGTGCAGCTATTTTAGTATTATGAAGAATGATGGATGATGCAGGAAAGTTTCTTTGGAAGCACTTCTGATATTGTGCAATGCACTTGGGGGTCAGCTACACTTGACTGATGCATGATTTATCCGATGTCCCTGCCACTTCCCGAGATAAAGCTGCTGCTTTATCAAAAATGCCAGCAACTGTGATTTAGAATTTATAAACCTCCATTTTCAAATAATTGTTCTGATTACTTTCTGCCTTGGCAATAAAATGATAAAGGTAATTGCACACAAATGTGAGATAGCACGAAAATACAATAAAATTAACCTGAATTAGCTTGACTTGTCGATGAGAAGTATTTATGAAATGTGGTGTTGCAATAAGGGAGGGAGAGTGATATTATGGCTGGAAGGTGAGTTATTGCTTTAATGTAATACTCTTTGAAATTTAAAAAAGAGACTGTTTCTGTTGAGGGTGATTGTGCTTTTGAAATTAAGTTGAAGTGATTCTTATAATTGGCAACGATAATGCATTTTGAAGGTAATATCTTTTATTGTGTTATGCCTACTTGCATCACCTTTTATTTAGCTGTTTCTGGCTTCAGCTTTTCTAATACTCAGGTAGAAGCAGACTTGGAAGAAATGTTGTATTCTCTTTGTAGCAATGCCCCTGGTCTTAATGTTACAGACTTTTTCCTCCTACATTTGATTAAATTGTTTAGATATCAAAGGTTAAATATTATAGCAGTTAATTTTTTTTTTAAGTTTAAGGGAGATTTTAGAAATGTGTTTTGTTTCCCTGTCTTTGTGTGCACTGGGAACATCTCATTGTAGCCTGATGGTTTCAACAGTATCAGATCGGGGTTCCCTGTCCGATACCTGTAGTTTATAATCTGCCTTTTACATTCCTGAAATGAAATTCCTGGATAATATCCATCGACATGTACTATTTAAATGAAACACTTTAGGAGCAGTAATTTATAATAAAATAATATGCCTTCAGAACAGGAATGCTTGGGCAGGACTCTGCTAGCAGACATAACATGGCAATCAGGTGTATGTACCTGGAACGCAGCAGCTGCAAATGGAGACTGAGACAGTTTTGTTTATTGGACATTCATCATCTGGTCAATGTTGACATTGGTGATATAATTGTTCCAAAATGGTGGACAGCTTTTGTAGTTTCAAAGAAAATGAAGTTCACCTTTCCATTGAGTTACAGGATCGTTGTGTTCTTAGAAAACTTTGTGTAGGGAAAAACTGTGCAGAAAATTTTGTGTTTGCAAGTAAATGGAATTCTAGTTTAGGGTCTTATGAATTTTAGATTTGAATGTGTTGCAGGACATTTGAAAGTGACACAGGTTGCAAGACGACACTGTTGTTTGGGACGGAAGAACATTCTGCATTCTTGATTCCCCTCCTTTAAATGTCGATAGCTCCCACAACCATTGTGACAACTAAAAAGCACCTTCAAATTCTCAATAACCCCCTCTTGAGAAGGACTAGAGAGGATGCTCTCCAGAACATCCTCCCCCAGCCAGATTGTGATTAGATCAGGAGCTTCCCAGCACCCTCCTGCTCAGAGAGCCTGTGCCACCTCACGTGCCACCATGGGAAGCCTGAGATTTTGGTTTCCAGTGTTGCCTGGGAATCCATTTCCAAATGGGTGGGGAGAGAAATGTCATCAAAGCTGAGAGTCCTTGGTAGTTGATTGTACCATAGTGCCCTCCACCACCTTTAGGACCTGATTCTGTCTAGCCTAGGTTTGTGTGAATGTGGTAGGGTTTTTTTTCTGACTTGGTAATAAAGCTTTTAGTATTAGTGACTTGTAGGATATCTAACAAAGATGAAGTTTTGGAAACTAAGGCCAACTTTGGAAAGTGTTATAGACTTAAACTTGCAGCGTGTGTGTTTCCCCCTGTTGACTTTGGGAGTACAGCATTGGTCTGCTGTTTTTCCAAGGAGAAGAAAGTATTGGGAAAGAATTGCCCAGGAAAAATATAACTAGTGGGATTTTTTCCAGAAATAATAAATGGAATTGAGAAAATTGAAGTGAAACAAGATTTTGTGGTAGATAAATATCTCTTTTAGTCCCCCAGCCCCACTTTTATTTTCTAGTCTATTGATAAACTGTATATTATTGTGATAGCCTACTTTGACTCTTGGTTGGTAAAAATGAAAGCATAATACAGGCTTTATGATTAGTCTAGTGTGAAGTTACATGTTAAAATAGAGGACTGACAACATATCAAATATCTGTATATTTTAATATTATGTGATAAATATATAAAGTAAAAACTGAGATTCCATTTTGTCCAACATTTTGACTTAAGGCTGAATTTTAGGGGTCATAAAATTATCATGGAGCTCAGATACACGGTGGTTGTCTTACTCTGGGTGTGAGCAAGCTGGTCTTTTCCTTCTTTAAAAATGGTTGAGTTACTTTCTGTCTGCATCTGATACATCCAGTATCTCAAGTCTTTGCTTGTTTATTGTACATTGGTCATCTGGTCAGCATGGATATTGGTGACATAATTTTCCCAAGATGGTAGACAGCTTTTGTAAAGTTTCAAAGGAAATTAAAGTTCAAGAACATTAAAGCTAATAAAAGTTTTTTGGCTTGTTCTTGCCCGTGGTGTCTTACTTCCATGTTTGCCTGGTTCTTTGATTATACTGATTATATTGGTGACATAATTTTCCCAAGATGGTAGACAGCTTTTGTAAAGTTTCAAAGGAAATTAAAATTCAAGAACAAGCTAATAAAGTTTTTTGGTTTGTTTTTGCCCATGGTGTCTTACTTCCATGTTTGCCTGGTTCTTTGATTATACTGGGCATCATATTTGAGAGATTGCTCATTATTCATGAGAGCAGTGTGAAGCCTGAGGGGATTGTGCTTGTCCCTGGGGTAGTTTGATCCCTTCGGTCAGGTGCTGAGCACACCAGCAGGCTTCGTGAATTGCTCAGATGGCCGCAAGCTGAGACCTGCAGAGTGGTCTCTCATTTGCAGTTGCTATTTTTTTTTTTTTTTTTTTTTTTTGCCGTATTTCCTCACTAGGCCAGTGGTTCTCAACCAGGGGCAGTTTTGTCCCCCAGGGGAACTTTGTCACGGTAGACATTTGTCGTTGTTACAACTGAGGGGGTGCTGCCGGCATCTAGTAGGTGGAGGCCAGGGATGCCAGTGAACATCCCACAACACATGGGCTAGCCCCACAACAAAGAGGAGTTCTCTCTCCCGCAATGTCGGTACTGTCATGGTTGAAACAGTTCATTGGTCTCTATAGAACTTGTTTAAAGCCCAGCTGGTCCCTGGCCCCACACCAGATTTCCCTGCCGACCCTCGGTTCATCCGTGGCATCCCATCCTCTTGGGCAGGATTCTCTTGGTGCCATCTTGGACCCCTTCTTCTCTTATTCTTTCCCATCACCCCACGGCAAAAGAGTTTTCCATTTCTGTGGGTTTTCCAAGCATCCCACGCCTCCCCTTGCAGCCACATACTTAGGGCTGGTGAAGTAGCCGTTCAGTCATCTCACTGGCTCCAGATTGTTCTCCAGGCATCCAGGGGGCATTTATACTCATGCCCAGCGCTGGTGGCTGCCTCGCTGCTGTTGTAGATGCCCAAGTCCTGAGCCCTCAGACTGCTTTCAAAGCCCCAGCTGCTCTACCCTGTCCTCCCATCTCTCCTTCCTATAATCCGCTCCATCCAAAAGAGTCGACTTGCCATTTGTACAACCCCATACTTCACATTTTTCTTTTCTCTGCCTTTGCACACTCTGTTTTTTCAACGTGCAAAGTGCAAATACCTTCTTAATCTACCCCCTTTGAACTCCTAACCATTGTTCAAAACTCCTCCTCCTGTGAAACTTTTCTTAGTCCTTGGATTTGGATGTTGTCATCTTCAGGGCATCTTTTCTGGGTTGCTTTGAGATCAACGCAATATAGTCAGGGCTGTGGATGCTAAGCCCATGCTGAATAGGGTCCCAGTCTTCACTCTGCCACTTAGGGGCCATGTGTCCATCACCAGGTTACTTGAGATCCCCAAACCTCAGTTTCCCTGTCTCTAAAGTGGGGCTTCCAGTGCTATGTCATGATGCTTTGCCGGGCTACAGTGGAGAGCTAGGCGAAAATGTTTCTGTGAGGACCAGTTCCTGTGAGGACCAGTTCCTATGAGGACCGGGTGAAACAGGACTGGTCTAGTGTCGAAAGGTCTCTGTGAGCCGTCAGGCAGGTGACGTTGGAGCCAGCCTCTCCAGGGTGGTGTGCATGGTGCTGCAGCCTCTGCACTTATCCCACATCCTTGGGTTTGGCTTCCAGATGGATGTGAATCTCCCCTCTGGAGCATGTAGATGGAGGACAAGGCCTCTGGGGCAGGGGTGGCCTGGAGACACGGCAGTGGTCTTGTCTGGTGGCACACAGACATTTCCCAGTTTGATGCGGGCCGCCTGGTGCACAGCTGTCCTACGGCATCAGAGCAGGCTGTAGAGGCAGGGCCCGGCTCCCCTGGGAGCAATGGCCCTGCTGGAGGAGATCTGGTTTTCAGTCCCTGTTCACAGAGGGTCCTGCTGAACTGGGGACAGGGGTGCCCCAGGAGTGAGCGCTGCAATATGTAGGAAGTCCTAGTTCCGGCACTGGGGGAGGAACGTCCTGAGAGTGGGCCGGAGATGGGGATTTATGAACCGAGCTGTGGGAAGCAGGCTTGCAGAGCCTCTGGTGAGTGGGCCAAAATGACAAATGGATTCTGTGCAACTTTTTATTGTCCAGCCTCACGCTGTATTTCTTCGCGCGCTGCTGTGTTTGCCAGGGTTTTGATTGTATTAGTTACTTGTGAGACGGAGAAACCTTTCAGTCTCCCAAAATAAATATGGATCTGCTTTCAATATGTTTTAGCTGTTAAACTTCAGCAGCTAGCAAACAAGCCGGAAGCTTTTGTTCTCATTCCACCGCAGGTTTGTAGAGTTTGAATCCCAGAGAAAACATGTACCAAAGCCACTAGATTCTGGGTGGGATACTACGTCCTTTGCAGGGAGGTGACGCCCTTTGTTCTGTGACATTTTTGTTTTTGAGGAATCTCCCATTTCCTTCTCTCACCAAGTTAGTTTTCTGTCTTGGGTGGGGCTCCCTAATTCTTAGGGACCTCTGGTGCAGCCCAGTAGCAGTTCTCAGCCTGTGGGTCCTAGCCCATAGGTAGACAGATGCTGTGGGGCAGGGCCAGCCCTGTTGTGGAGTAAAAAGCCCTTTTGCAGGTGGTTCTGATGGCCGCACCCCTCCAGCCCGCCTGGAAGCCACCATAGAGATAGCTTTCACATACCTGGTGACACGTGGCGGGTCCTAGAAGGTATGGGTGAAGGTGGTGTGTACCAGGTTGGCAGGGGAAGGAGGGAGAGAGGAGTCGTGGGGCTGGAAAAGGAGAAAGAAGTTGTTCTTCACCTAAGACAGTGTGTTTGTCAGTTGAAAAAACTGGTTTTACACTTAGAAGTTAAAGGTGGCGTATATCGAGGTAAGTGGGTGCTGACCTCTCTGGTATACAACAGATTTAATTTTTCTTTCTTTTTTTTTTTTTTTTTTTTTTTTGAGATGGAGTTTTGCTCTTGTTGCCCAGGCTGGAGTGCAGTGGCGCGATCTTGGCTCACCGCAACCTCTGCCTCCCAGGTTCAAGTGATTCTCCTGCCTCAGCCTCCCAAGTGGCTGGGATTATAGGCGCCTGCCACATGCCTGGCTGACTTTTTGTATTTTTAGTAGAGACGAGGTTTTCACCGTGTTGGCCAGGCTGGTCTTCAGCTCCTGATCTCAGGTGATCCGCCCACCTCGGCCTCCCAAAGTGCTGGGATTACAGGCATGAGCCACCAGACCTGGCCAGATTTAGTTAATTTGGAGAACCCCATTAAATAGACAGCTCAGGTCAGATTGCTTACTTGATTGAAAAAAAAAAAAAAGCAAAGGTAATATTTTCTGTCATGAAGAAAGTTTGTGGATATTGCTAATTATTTATTTGAAAGAAATAATAAAATGAAATTCAGTAAAATCAAGTTACTTGGCAGTTATTTGAAGGAAGCGGCTCTTTTCTGCTGGGCTGTGACTTTCAGGAGCAGTTGCGTCCTTTCCAGGTGAAGCCAAGAGCCCTTGCCATCACCTGGCTCCACCACGGTTCTCTGTGTGTTTTCCTTTTGGGTTGAAATTTTCCCTTTTAGCTGCATGAGATGTTTATTATTGCTACTCAGAAGTGCCTGGAATCTATATTGCTTTAAGATGTGGGATGAAGTTTCCTTTCATGATGGTTTAATTTTTATTGCATTCGCATAGAGTGCTGCCGCCGTTCACAGGATGCCCGTGATAGTCCCGCCCCTCGAGACCACATGCAGGATTGCACCTTCCACGCCCAGCACACACCAGGCCCAGCACGTGCACACGATTCCCTGTGCGCGTTCGTGTGGGCTGATTGTACCTTCCACGCCCAGCACACGCCAGGTCCTGCACGTGGTTCCTGTGCGCATTAGTGTGGTTGGGCTCCCTCTCTGTGTGTGTGCCTGGCACATTCAGATTTCCTTGTGTCCTTGTGCTATTTCTATAGAAAAAGGTGTGTTTTATCAAGTAGAAAATAGCTTACAGTAATGGTAGTTAATTATTTTGGAGTTCCAAGTTGTTTAGAATTGATAGAATTCCTAAATCTTGAGTTAAAATTCTACTCTAATATGACTAAGAAAGACATGCTGTGTTTATGTGTATTTTCCAGTTTAACCAGAGGTGACTTTAGACAAGTAATTCTGTTCTGCCAATTTATTTCTCTAAGTATTGTCAATTTAGCTTTTTCTAAATTCTGGGATTCTGGGATATAGAGTTGCTTGGTCCATTGAAATCTATATATGTAATTTTTGTTTTAACCAAATCTAACTTCTGGGTTTTAGAAAGCGTCTCCTGTCCACAGCTTTTGAGAAAAGTCCCATGAATTGGATGACACCAAATGGCTCCAGCACCAGAATGAAAAGGAAGAGCAGCAGAGGCTTGGGGCACCCACCTGGGGGCTGTTTCCTAGCGCTGGGCAAAATCCTGGGGTCAGGGTTGGAGGGCCTTAAGGCCAGATTGGAGGTGCGAGCATGGCAAGGTTGCCGTGTCAGGATGCACAGTGTCCAGCTGGGGTCCTGGAGCAGCCTGGGTTCTTCCTGCAGGCTGCTGTCCTCTGCCTGGTGAGTCTTGTTCCCTGTCTCCTCGGGAGAACACCAGTACCAGGACACCAAGAGTTGCCAGGTGGGGGCATCTAAGGAAATGTTCATGGGATGCACCACAGAGATGATCCCTTGGAGAATATTATCGGGTGTTTCCTAGAGGCTAAAATATAACACAGTTGTTAGAAATATGTGGTTTTGTAGGAAATCACATACCTTGGGGAAAATGCTGGAATTGACACATGAGAATGGGTGAAATGTTGGAAGATGTTGAACAGGTGGGAGGACTGAATCGCTGCAGAGCCACACCTGGTGGTGGGAGCACGTTGAGGGCCTGCAGGTGCCCTTGAGGAACGGTTTTGGTGGATGACAAATATGATAGGAACCACGTGTCTTGGGGAAAACACTGGAATTGATGAGTGAGAATGGATACAATATTGGCTCTATTGGAAATTACGGCTGACAGATCTACAGCTCTGCCATGCATCGGGGCTTGCTGGTTATTTCAGTTAGTTTAGTAATTGTATTGATCTGTAAAAGATATGTGTCAAGAAAGAATTTTAGGAAGTTGGTAGAAGTGTACATATTGATGAAAATAAAAATTCATAAGAAATAGATGATGGGTTTAGGTACAGAATAAGGGCAGGAAAATAAATGAAACCAGTATACCAGATGCAGGCACGTGCTTCCCATGGTGGGAACCCCATATACCAGATGCAGCCAGATGCAGCCACGTGCTTCCTGTGATGGGAACCTGGTATACTAGACGCAGGCACGTGCTTCATGCAGTAGGAACCCTGTATATCAGACGCAGCCACGTGCTTCCTGTGATGGGAACCCCATATACCAGACACAGGCACATTCTTCCTGTGATGGGAACCTGGTATACCAGATGCAGCCATGTGCTTCCTGTAATGGGAACCTGTATACCAGATGCAGCCTCATGCTTCCCGTCTTGGGAACCTCATATACCAGACGCAGCCACATGCGGCCATGTGCTTCCTGTGATGGGAACCCCGTATACCAGATGCAGCCACGTGCTTCCTGTGATGGGAACCCCATATACCAGATGCAGCCACGTGCTTCCTGTGATGGGAACCCCGTATACCAGATGCAGCCACGTGCTTCCTGTGATGGGAACCTCATATACCAGATGCAGCCACGTGCTTCCTGTGATGGGAACCCCGTATACCAGATGCAGTCACGTGCTTACTGTGATGGGAACCCCGTATACCAGATGCAGCCACGTGCTTCCTGTGATGGGAACCCCGTATACCAGATGCAGCCACGTGCTTCCTGTGATGGGAACCCCGTATACCAGATGCAGCCACGTGCTTCCTGTGATGGGAACCCCGTATACCAGATGCAGTCACGTGCTTCCTGTGATGGGAACCCCGTATACCAGACACAGGCACATTCTTCCTGTGATGGGAACCTGGTATACCAGATGCAGCCACGTGCTTCCTGTAATGGGAACCCGTATACCAGATGCAGCCTCATGCTTCCCGTCTTGGGAACCCCATATACCAGACGCAGCCAGATGCGGCCACGTGTTTCCTGTGATGGGAACCCCGTATACCAGATGCAGCCACGTGCTTCCTGTGATGGGAACCCTGTATACCAGATGCAGCTACATGCTTCTTGTAATGGGAAACATTTTGGAATATGGCAGGAATTAAGCAATGAGCTTCTTAGTGGTCAGAACACTGACGGGACCCAAAGTAGTTGCGTGAAGCCAGCACCAAGGTTCTGGGTTGTGTGTTTTGTTTAACGCAGCCATATTCACCTGGCCACCAGTGTTTTAGAGTGAAGAGACCTTCCCAGGGCTATTTGGGGATCAGATGAGGGGCCTAGCATATATTAAGGGCAGAGCTCTGAATAGGTTAACAGGAGCCCTAGATCCCACTAGAGCTGGGACTAGTTTTATCTGTGCAGGCCTAGAGCCCCCCTATTCAAAGTGGTGTCTGGGCTGGCAGCATCACCTGGGCCTACCCACTCCTGCTGTATCGGAATCCGCATTGCACAAGCTCCCAGCACTGGCTGCTGTGGAGGGAATGGCGCTGTCTCGCGGTACCTTCTCCCCAAGGCTGGCTGCTGCTCTTCCTTGGGTCTGAGTCTGGCTGTCCCCTTTTCAGGTCGAGGATTCAAAGCCGCCTAGCTCAGGGCTCAGTCCTGGGTGTGTGGCTGGCCAAGAAAAGGCAGATTCAATTTGCTAAGTGTCTGCTCTGTAGATGCAGGATGCTGGAGATGGGGGTCGCAGAAAGAAACAGGCCCTGATTCTGCCCTCGCACGTGGTGGGGTAGAGGCGGTGAGGTGTTGGCAGCCATCCCTGCTTTAATTGACCTGAGCTGTCATTCCCTCAGTGATCAGTTTCACCTGTTTGTGTACTGCCTGTAGTAGTGCTTGCTTGTTTTCTTTATATCGACTTATTTTTAAACACCCGCTTTAACTTCTTCCTAAGGAATTGCAGTGAGAACAAGTGTTTGCTATGCTCATTTTGTTTATTCTGTTACATGTTAATTTAAATCTATAGTTAACAAACTAGTATCTCAACTAATCTCACCACCTGAGGCGTGTTCAACACCCTGAGTCAGACCACCTCTTCCCTGTGACTTCAACACCCCAGGGCTCTGGAAGGGTCGTTCTCATGCCTTTGAGCGTTGGGTCTTTCATCATCAGAGAAATGGACTGTGTCTCATTTGCAGGGCTCTTGTAAGGATTAGAGAAGAGGAAAGTGAGTGCCTGGCATGAAGGAAATACCATCAATATCAGTAAACAACTCTTACTATTAATTGTTTCTGAGTTGAGTCGTGGCTTAGCAATGCATGAAACGGTTGTTGAATTCTAGTCTGTGCCGTTCAGTGACGTGAATATAAGTATATTTGATAACGTTTATGATAAGCGTTGGTGAGGCTGTGGTGAAATTGGAACCCTGTGCGTTGCTGGGGGGAATGTGAAATGGAGCGGCTGCTGTGGGACACTTCTGGAGGTTCCTGAAAACATGAAGCATAGAATTCCCATGTGGCCCAGCAATTCTACCCCTAAGGACATACCCCCCCAAAATTGAAAGCAGGGTCTTGAATAGATATTTGTACACTGGTGTTCATAGCAGCATTATTCACAGTGGCCAAAAGGAGAACACATGCAAACATCTATCTGTGAGTGAACGGATACATTAAACTTGGCCTGTCCATTCAATGGAATATTATTCAGCCTTAGAAAGGATGGGAATTCTGGCACATGCTGCAACATGGACAAACTTTAAAGACATTACGCTGAGTGATATAAGCCAGTCACAAAAGGACAAGTACTGTATGGGTCCACAGACATGAGGCACCCAGAGCAGGCAGATTCAGAGGTCAAGTAGAATAGTGGGTTCTGGGGGGTGGGGAGAGCTATTGTTAAATGGGGGCAGAGCTTTTGCTGAGGTTAATGAGAAAATTTTGGCTATAGATAGAGGTGATGGATACACAACTTTGTGAATGTATTTGATGCCACTGAATTACACACTTACAAAATAGTTAACATAAATACTGTGTGTATTTTGCCACAATAAAAATATATTTCCTAACATTTAAACAAAAGGAATGTCTGGGATGTTACCTCCCAAACACATGGTCATTAGGCACCAACCGGCGACCCCTGGCTGCTGGCAGGTGTCTGGAACAGCAGCTCTGAGCAGGAGGCCCAGAATCCACAGTGCCAGGTCTATGAGTGCAGGGGTGTGGCAGGAAACATGACTTGGCGGCTCCTCTTCAGAGCCTCAGGGACCACCAAGGCAGTTCTCGACGCTTTATCCTGGCCTTGGTGTGCAGCATCGGAAAACAAGGAGAACTAGAATGTCTTGACGTTCTAAAGAATGTTGTAAACCAAGGGAAGGCCATGATGCAGTGAGTTTTATCACACTCTTGCTGTGACCTTCATGAGGACGTGGGGGCATCTTTTCTTCATTGCGGACGGAGGCTTCCAAACTCCACGGCTGAGCCCCAGTTACAGTCCGTGTGCAGTAAGTCCTGTGGGTAGTCGTAGAAGTGGAGAAACTGGCATTATCTTTTCTCTAAAAAGTGTTTACAAACAGGTACTTAATGTGAGTTTGCTTGCTAATAGGTTAGGTTCTTAGAGTTTAAAGAAGTAGCTAATTATCAAAGCTTTTTCATTCTTGACAACCAGCATTTTTCCTCTAATTCAAGCTACCTTTGAAATGAACACTGCGGATCTCTGAGATTTTCATCTGTGAATGTTGTTTGAAGAATTCATTCTGCTATAATTTAGATAAAATGTACCTGCTGACTTTTGTAATAACATTCACAAAGTTTTATATTTTTGTTTGTGTTTGAAATATACAATAGAGGTTTTCCTCGTGGTAGTGAGAATATGTCAATATGAGAGAGACACAATTATATCAATCAATTATTTGAACAAAGATTGGGTATTGTTTACATATAATTTTGTAATAATTCCTATTTCCAAGGAAGAACAGTGCACAATACTTTGTCATTGGGTCATTTATTTTTACTGTGGTCTTTGTTTTTATTGAAACATAGATTCCATGTGTAAATGTGGATTTTATGTATATCTTTCCCCATGTATATTACAAGTATTTCAAATCAAATAACTTGGCCAAAATGATTTTTCTATATTAAACATTATATTTTCATTTAAACCACTAAAATTTCTCCTAGTTCAGTCTGATTCCTTCTTGCTTTTTTTGTGTACAGTGAGTACTATGGTCCAAATGTTTGTTCTCCCACAAAGTTCATGTCGAAACCTCACCCATAAGTTGTTGGTATTAAGAGTTGGGACCTTTGCAGGGAGATTAGGTTAGTGCCCTTATGAAAGACACACCAAAGAGATAGCGCCCTGTACGATTGAGGATGCAGCAGGAAGGCGCCATCTGCGAGGAAGTGGGGCCTCACCAGGCACTGAATCTGCTGGCGCCTTGGTCTTAGACTTCCTGGCCTCCACAACTGTGAGAAATAAGTGTCTGTTGTTTATGAGCCACCCAGTCTATAGGATTTTGTTATGGCAGCTCAGATGGACTAACACAGTGAGCATGCCCCACCCGGAGATGGCCTCGCCCCTCTTGCTATCAGCATCAGGGCTGATAGAAGCTGGGCCCATGCAGAATTTCTGGAAGCTGTGTCAGGTGTTGGGGGTCATTGGACTCTAACCAGTACCCAGCAGACAGATGGGACCTGAGAGAAAGGGTTGGGGTCTGCCCCTTCTCCGCCCCTCAGCTTCCTGCAGTGGCCGGGGGCAGGAAGGAGGGCACAGTTCAGGGGATTGAGAGACATGTGCTGACTGTCCAGCAGCAGGTCCACCTGCAGGCACAGTGTGGCCTGGCATCTCGTCTGAGAGGACATGTGTGCAGGGCAGGCGGGACCCACAGCCGCTGCTTCCCCACTCGTCAAGGCCGCGTCAGGAGCAGCAGCTGCGGCCCTGGGAGCCCACAGTCCAGCCAGGAGGTGGTGAGCACAGGGTGGAGTGTGGGGTTGGGGATTCCACTTGTGGTGTTCCCAGATTCGGGGGATTTCCTTAAGGCCCCGTTGAAGGGCAGTGCTCCTTAGATAAAGTGCAGAGTCCTTGGGGTGGGGGTCCTGTCTCATTACTCGATAGCACGTGTTTCAGCTGGCTCTTTAATGGGAAAGTTGGTGCTTTAGTGAAAGCTCCAATCCCCTAGATACAGAGTGTATTGCGGATATTTATCCCTTCCTGGCTGAGTGTGGGACACTTTCTGCCTGCAGATCCGGGCTCTGGCTCTGGGTTATGGACCTTTGAATGTGGCCATGCCAGAGTTTGTGACCTTGACGTCTTGACGCATCCTGTAAGTGGCATGACCTCAAGGGAAGAAAGCTAGTGTGGCCTGCATACGGGTGGGCCTGTAGACTGTGAAAGCAGGTGTACTTAGCAGGAGTAGTTACCCATGTTGATGAGAGCCTCTAGCAGTTAGAGGTACAGTCTTCAAATTCACATTTGAATGTCTCTGCCTACTACTGAGAAATCCACAACCAGGGAAAAGAGCAAAACAGTCTTTCTGTGAAGGGTCTGTTTTATTTTTCATTTTATTTTATTTTAATTAATGAGACAGTGATCGTCCAGGGAACAGGATCTAAACGCAGTCTTTGAACTTGAACTCTGTGGCGTCTACGGGTTTGGGTGTGAACAGCCTCACTCCATGCTGGTTCCCAGCTTAAACGTCCAAGGAAGAGCTCATGACAGTTTTTATATTAGTTATTTAAATATTTCATTGTAAGTTCGTCTCTTCCCAGCCCCTCTTGCTATTTTTATTGCTCCATTTGAAGTTCCAGCCAATAGCCCAGGCCCTTTCTGTCTTTGATGTCTGTATGGTGGGCAAGATCTCATCACGACCCACATCAGCTTTGCCGTTAGAAACGTGTTGCCATAGAGGAGCACATTCATAATTGAAATCACCAAATAGGGAATTCTTTCTAGAGGCTGTGGCTGCCTCAGTGAAATGTGCATGGCTGAGCAGAGCAAGGAAGAGTTAGTGGGGCGGGGGCCGCGCTGATATCACAGTGGCGTGGGGTGAAGGGATACAGGTGTGTCCCTCTTCTTACCCGGCATGGTGCTTCCCGAAAGCAGATGGGAGAGCTGTGTGATGAACAGGTGAGACACTAGCTGGACCCAGGCGAGCTACTATAGAAGCAGAATCAAAACGTGTAGCATGTTGCCTTCCCTTTCCCAATACCGTAAAGAATTCCTCCTAAATGGAAATCTACTTCAGACTTTTATCAGATTAATTTTAATAAAAAGCTGAATCAATACAAAGCAGCTTGGGAAAACAGCTTCCCCCCACCCCAGCCCCTACCACCAATAACATTTTACAGATTCAAGCCCAGTATTTCTTGTTTCTAGTGAGATGGAAGGAGCTGTGTTCTTGGCACCTGCTCATCTCCTTCCCTTTGGAAACTCAGCCAGGTTTTTGCCGTTAGCTTATGGGTCACTAATGTTATGTGCACTCATAGCAGAAATGGAAATCTGCCATCGGCGAAAGTGGAGACCTTTGAGAATTTATGCAGCATCAAAATGTAAATAGCAGCTCTTATAGAATATTGGGGTTAGCAATATCGGCAGTTCTACCCCAAGTGCGGTTCGTGGTGGGGCACCAATGGAAACAAACTGGTGTCCAGCAGTCAGCTGTCTGCGCATCCATCCCTCCCACTCCAGCTTCTCCAGGTAAGACTGCCCATGTGAGCGCAGAGGGTAGAAGAAGGCCTTAGGGACGCCTTAGGATGGGAGGCAAGCTCGTAGCTGGAGTTCAGCTTGGGGGTTTCTGGTGCTCTGCCCATGGCTCCTGGACAGCGAGGGGCAGTCTTCTGAATGGACCTCAGAGGTCCTGTGGTCCTCTTTGGCCAGAGGGCACGGGCCCCCTTAGCTCATTTCTAGTAATGGGTGGGTGTTATGAGGAAACATGCAGCCCAGCACAGGCTCCCCAGAGCATGTCGTGAATCTTTTTCTGTCCCCTCCCTGCCCTGCCTCACTTCTGTTCTGTGGCCTCCCTGCACTGTCCCCCTCCTGTGTCCTCAGTTGCCACATGACTGACACATGCTCGGGGCTCGTTTGATGGCTCTGGCAACTTTCTCTACCTCGGTTTACCTTTTGGCTGCCCAGTGCTGGATCACCAATCTGCTTTACTGTTCATGGGAGGAAGGGTGTCACGGCCTCACACATGGGCATGGCACCTGTGCTGGGGCTCGCATCTCATGAGGCCGCGTGTCGCACAACGCTTCCTGAGGGTGGGGTGGCCGTGA
This sequence comes from Nomascus leucogenys, assembly GCF_006542625.1. Lineage (NCBI taxonomy): Eukaryota > Metazoa > Chordata > Mammalia > Primates > Hylobatidae > Nomascus > Nomascus leucogenys. The sequence goes on along the minus strand of NC_044383.1, from coordinate 4,047,004 downwards.
GCGAGAGCGCTCGCTCGCCTCCATCCTACTCCTGTTGCAGAGGAGGAAAAAGTCTGGGGCCCTGTTTGCTCAGGGTGGACTGAGGCCCAGACCAGCTTCCTGTCTCCACACCCTGACTCCAAACCCTCAGTGTGACCCCACGGGAAAGCATATTCCCTAATGTAGCTGTGACGCCGCAGCCCGGGACTGCTAATTGAATGAATGAGTATACTCCTTTGGGTTTCCCACAGAAGTTTTCCCCCAGTTCCCTACCATGATGGGTTGTGGCTTTGTCACCCGCAGTGAGAATATGTGAATGCTTTAGCAGATGTTGTGTGGCTCAGGCCTGCCTGCCTTATTCGGAGATATTTTGCACCTCTGTGCGCTCCCAGTCGCGGGCATCTCTGGGGAGGGAGTGCTGTCTCCATCGTCCTGTGGGAGGGCGTGGGATGGCTGCACCGGGCACCACCCTCATGTGGGCTCCACATCAGGAAGCGTATCGCACTGTGTCGGACGTTGGTGTCCTGGCCAGACGCTCTGTTTATAATGACAGAAAACAAAATTTTCATCTCTGGAACTTACCACCTTCCTTCAGCAGCATTTTACTTGGTTTACTTCCTTAATTGACAAAATATGTGAAAAAACTTTTTAAATCTTAAAGATGAGAAAATTCTAAATGATGTGTGTACACATACATACACACACACACACACACACACACACACACACACACACACACAGTTGGCCCTTGGACAAGACAGGTCTGAACTGTGTGGATCCACTTACACTTAGAAGTTCTTCTACCTCAGCCACCGCAGCGACAGCAAGACTGCCCCTGCCCCTCCTCCTGTCCCTTCCCCTCCCCCTCCCCCTTATTCTCCCTTCCCCTTCCCCTCCCCTTTCTTATCCCTTCCCCTCCCCCTCCCCCTCTTTCCCTCCCCTCCCCTCCCCTCCTCCTCCCCTCCCTCCCTCCTCCTCCCCCTCCCTCCTCTCCTCCTCCCCCTCCCCTCCTCCTCCCTCTCCCTTCCCCTCCTCCTCCCCTCCCCTCCTCCTCCCTCTCCTTCCCCTCCTCCTCCCCCTCCCTCCCCTCCTCCTCCCCCTCCTCCTCCCCCTCACTTCCCCCTCCCCATCCTCCTCTCCATCCTCCTCCCCATCCTCCTCTCCATCCTCCTCCCCATCCTCTTCCTTCTCCTCCCCTTCCCCTCCCCCTTCTTGTCCTCCTCCCCCCTTCCTTCCCTTCCCCTCCTCCTCCATCCCCTCCTCTTCTTTCCCTCCCCTCCCCCTCCCCATCTCCCTCCTCATCTCCCTCTTCCTTCCCCTCCCCCTTCCCCTCCTCCTTCCCCTCCCCTTTTCCCTCCCCTTTCCCCTCCTCTCCCTTGTCTTCCTTCCTCTCCCCCTTCCCCGTCCTCCCCCTCCCCCCTCTTCCCCCTCCTCACCCTCCCCCTCTTCCCCCTCCTCACCCTCTTCCCCACCCTCCTCCCGCCTTCCTTCTCCTCCCTCCTCCCCTCTTCCTCCTCCTCCCCTCTTCCTCCTCCTCCCCCTCCCCCATTCTCTTCCCCTCCCCCTCCTCCCCATCCCCCTTCCTCCTCCCCCTTCCTCCTCCCCCCTCCTCTCCTCCTCCCTCCTCCTCCCCTCTTCCTCCACCCTCCTCCTCCCCTCTTCCTCCACCCTCCTCCTCCCCCTCTTCCTCCTCCTCCCTCCTGCCCCCTCTTCCTCCTCCCCCTCTTCCTCCTCCTCCCTCCTGCCCCTCTTCCTCCTCCCCCTCTTCCTCCTCCCCCTCTTCCTCCTCCCCCTCTTCCTCCTCCCCCTCTTCCTCCTCCCCCCTCTTCCTCCTCCCCCTCTTCCTCCTTCCCCCTCTTCCTCCTCCCCCTCTTCCCCCTCTTCCTCCTCCCCCTCTTCCCCCTCTTCCTCCCCCTCTTCCTCCCCCTCTTCCTCCCCTCCTCCTCCCCCTCCTCCCTGTCTTCCTCCCCTCCTCCCTGTCTTCCCCTCCTCCCTGTCTTCCTCCCCCTCCTCCTCCTCCCCCTCTCCCTCTTCCCCCATCCTCCCCTCCCCCCTCCCCTTTCTTCCTCCCCCTCCCCCCTCCTCCTCCCCCTGTCTTCCTCCCCTGTCTTCCTCCCCCCTCCTCCTCCCCCGTCTTCCTCCCCCCTCCTCCTCCCCCTCCTCCTCTCCCTCCTCCTCCTCCCTCCTCCTCCCTCCCCTCCTCCTCCCCCCTCCTCCTCTCCCCTCCTCCTCCCCCTCCTCCTCTCCCCTCCTCCTCCTCCCCCTCCTCCTCCCCCTCCTCCTCCCCCTCTTCCTCTCCCCTTCCTCCCCTCCCCCTCCCCTTCCTCCTCCCCTCCCCCTTCCTCCTCCCCTCCCCCTTCCTCCTCCCCCTCCCCTTCCTCCTCCCCTCCCCCTTCCTCCTCCCCCTCTTCCTCCCCCTCCCCTTCTCCTCCCCCTCCCCCTTCCCTCCCCTCCCCTCCCCCCTCCCCCTCTTCCCCCCCTCTTCCTCCCCCTCCCCCTCTTCCTCCCCTCCCCCTCCCCCTCTTCCTCCCCTCCCCCTCTCCTCCCCCTCCCCTCTCCTCCCCTCCCCCTTCCTCCTCCCCTCCCCCTTCCTCCCCCTCCCCCCCTCCCCCCTCCCCCTCCCCCTCTTCCTCCCCCTCCCCCTCTTCCTCCCCCTCCCCCCCTTCCTCCCCCTCCCCCTCTCCTCCCCCTCCCCCTCCCCCCTCTTCCTCCCCCTCCCCCTCTTCCTCCCCCTCCCCCTCCCCCTCTTCCTCCCCCTCCCCCTCTTCCTCCCCTCCCCCTCTTCCTCCCCCTCCCCCTCTTCCTCCCCCTCCCCTCTTCCTCCCCCTCCCCCCTTCCTCCCCCCCCTTCCTCCCCCTCCTCCTCCCCCTCTGCCTCCTCCCCCTCTGTCTCCTCCCCCTCCCCTTCCTTCCCACCCCCCTCCCCCTCCTACCCCTCCCCTGCCTACTCACCATGGAGATGATGAAGACCTTCATGATGATCCACTTCCACTTAATGAATAGTAAATAGATTTTCACTTCCTTAGGATTGTCTTAATAACTTTTTCTAGTTCATTTTGTTGTAAGAATACAGTGTATAATATGCATAACACACACAATATGTGTTAGTTGAATGTCTGTGTTATCATGAAGACTTTCATTCAACAGTAGGCTATTAGCAGTTAAGTTTTGGGGGAGTCAAAAGGTTATGTGGATTTTTGACTGAGGCTTCGACATCCCAACCCCTGCACTGTCCGAGCATCAGCTGTATATGTATATATCTCGCCGTTTGTATTACAGTAGCTCTGTGCATGGGGCATGTCTCCGCAGGAAGAGGGACTGCCCTAACTCTTTCGGGCCTGGCGGTGATTGTCTGGGGCACTCCTCCCAGAGCCCTGACTACTGACAGTTCACTTCAAGAATCAAAGAACCTCGAGTATGATGTCATTTTTCTGTAAGCCCTGGACTACTATAAATTATGTTTTATCTGTCATAATTAAGACTCGGAGACTACTAAGCTGTCTTCGAGGGGAAAGGCCTGTCCCTTTCTCCAGAGAAATAATTAATTGTTAGAGTATATGGTTTTTGAAGAATTTACTGTAAGATAAAAGACTGGTATTTTATTCTTGCATTTATTAGTATTTAATCAAATGGAAAGTGCACTTTCGGCCTGGAAATCTTGGCTTCAGCTGCAGGATTAGACTGAATTATTGTTTAAAGAGTAAAAGGTATAGAATTATACGTTCAAGTTATCAAGCCACTGATAGGTTTTGGGTATAATGTAACTAATTTAGAACATAAAATTTCCTGCCTTGTGGACTAGAGCATCGGGTTAATCATTTGGAAGCGGGATGCACTTCCTCTGCTGCGTGGCCTCGCCGTGAGATGGAGCCTGTCGCTCCAGGAGCACGAGACCTTTACGGAGTCCGGTGCTATCAAGGCTCACTTGTTCATAGCCGCTGGAGCATGTGTGGAACACCAGGCTCTTCCATTCGGGACACCGAGTCATAAATCATCCCACGCGTCTCACCCAAGAATTCTTCCCTGCAGAAATTTCATGAAACTTAGTCTTTGCTAAGGGTAAAGAGGACTTAGTTCTCTTGGTTCTCAGTGGTGCGCAGGCTTAAGGCTCGTGGGTGTTGACTGGTGGCTGGTGGCGTTGCTTTGCATTAGAGGATAGCCAGTCTCTCTACACCACGACTTAGAAAATTCCAGCCACCACACCTGTAATCTCAGTGCTACGAGAGGATTGCGTGAGGCCAGAAGTTTGAGCTCAGCCTGGGCAACATAGCAAGACCCTGTCTCTACCAAAAAAGAAAAAGAATAAAGAAAATTCCAGAAGACGTTTGTGACAGCATCACTGTTGAGGTTGTAGTGCCACAGGCAGTGCAGCAAGCGTCTGGTTTATCTGCGTGAGCTCGTGACGTGTTGATCAGTGGGCAGAAAAAGATGGGATCAGACAAAACAGATGCTCTCAGGATCCTTCAGATCAGGATGGCAAATGTGTCCTGAAATGGGCCAGCTCGGAAATATTTCTGACTCTGTGATGTACAGCTGCTGTCACAGCTACCTGACCCTACTGTTAGAGCTGCTGCAGACAGGACGAGTGGGGCTGCTACCCATGACACTTGACCGAGGTTGCTGAAACCGGAGTGTCCCATTGTATGCACGTGTCCTAAAGCATCTCCTTCCATATCCTTGTCTACTCCTACCATGCGCGTACAGAGCCCCTACGGTGCGTGTACAAAGCCCCTACGGTGCAGGTGCAGAGCCCCTACGGTGCGGGTGGAGAGCCCCTATGGTATGACAGAGCCCCTAAGGTGTGCCTACAGAACCCCTAAAGTGCAGGTACAGAACCATGTACAGAGCCCCTATGGTGTGGGTACAGAACCCCTAAGGTGCGCCTACAGAACTCCTACGGTAAGGGTGTGGAGCCCCTATGGTGCACGTACAGAGCCCCTACAGTGAGGGTACAGAACCACTTAGGTGCGGGTACAGAACCCCTACAGTGCGTGTACAGAGCCCATACGGTGCGAGTACAGAACCCCTATGGTGTGGGTGCAGAGCCCCTAAGGTGCAGGTGCAGAGCCCCTAAGGTGCGGATACAGAGCCTCTAAGTTGCGCCTACAGAACCCCTACGGTGCGGGTACAGAACCCCTACGGTGTGCCTACAGAACCCCTACGGTGTGCGTACGGAGCCCCTATGGCACACAGGCTTGCCCCGCCACCTGCTGTCCCCAGATTCCTGTCAGATGTCCAGGTGCCCAGCCTGACTGGGCATGGCCCTCCTGGAAGCAGTTTCAGGGACAGTTCTGATCTCGGGTGGGGATGGAGAGCTGGTGTCTGGGCCGCTCAGAGCTCAGGCCCCGCACATCATCAGAGTGACCTCGCCAGCTCCAAGTGCCCCTTTTCCCTCAGTTTCATTATTTGGGAATTGAGGAGGTCACACCAGGCTGGACACAGTGAGGGGATTTCAGTCTGTGTGTCCCCCTGTTGCCCGGGGTGGCTGCATGCGAGGTGAGTTCAGGGAAGCTCTGGATGCAGTGAGCGAGGCCCCTGCCCAGCCTCTTGGTGGGAGTCACTGGCCTCACAGCTCACTGCAATTCAGAGACCTGCAGTGTGAAGATTCTTCCAGATTACTGGATGGAAGGGACTTAGTGACCTCATGTAAGAAAGGAAGTCACCCACTGGTAGCCTCAGAGAGGGAGCCTCTGGCAGTCTGGCTCACAGCTGGGGCCAGATTCAAACTGTATCCTAGAGCAGCTGCTAAGAGACTCGCCTCAGTCCTGGAGGAGTCCAGGCTCTCCCCCACGCCCCCAGGGAGGGTGTTTCCACCTGGTACCTTGGGGAGATGTGGCCAGAGCTGCCGGAGGGACCCTCTACCTGCTGGGGTCAGGGGGTCTACATCCGCCCACAGTGTTGGCTCAACAAACATGTGCTGCCCACCCCAGGCCCAGGGCAGGTCCCACAGGCCGAGGCTGCACCTTGCTGTCCAGGGGACCGCAGCTGAGGCCTGTGCACCCTCCCCAGTGCTAGTGCCAGCATGGCGCAGGAGTCGCAGCTCGAGGAGGACATGCAGGCTGCCTGCCATGAGAACATCCCTCTGCCGTTTGCAGACCGGGGCCCATGTGTGCAGAGGGAAGCATGCCAGCGCAGCGCACGCAGGGCCGGTGGGAGATGGACTGACCAGTGGTCTGGACTGAGCAGGCAGCAAAGGGCCCTGTGTGCTGAACTGAGCTGCCGGGACTTAATGCACACAGAACCACGGAACGTAATGGAGAAGAATTCCTTGCTCTGGGAAGCCTGGGTAAGGGTGAGTGGGAGATAAAGAAGCCATCAGAATGCTGCTGAGTCTGGTGGGGGTTGGAGGTCACCGGAAATAGCTCCTCCCTAGTTTTACTCAGATCTTCTTGGCAGGGTGCATCTTACCATTTGTAGAATGCACCAAGGAATGCCTGGGAAGGGCATGGGGGCCATGCAGGGGTCACGGGCTGGGAGAGAAGGGGCTTACTGCCTTGAGTCCCTGGACACAGGTAATGCCTTTGCCTCAGGTGGCCGGAAGTGCCTGTAGGCTTTGCAGAAAGCTGCCGTTCCTTTCTTGTGTGGGTGTGTGACTCCTGGACGGTTGCCGGAGATTGCCCTGAGGCTGGGGTGGGCGCCTGTCCTGGAGCCCCCACCCCACAGTGCTCTTTGTCCGTAGGATCTGTGCACACAATGGTTTGGTTGTTGAACCTGGAGACACACATTATGGTAAATCCGTATTGACTGATGATATCATTAAGTGGGTAACATGACGCAAAAACCACACATTCTGAATGTACAAATTCCATCCCAGTGCAGGTGGAAAATTTTATTAACCATGGCTTTCTTCCCATGGCTTCATTACAAACAAACACTTGGTACTTTGCTAGTACAAGGTCCTTCCTTGGTGGGGAAGGGTGTAATCCCGTGTCGATGTCTGGACGAGGAGAAAGAGGAGCTTCCCCTCAGCCAGTGGACAGGACTGTCCAGGCTGCTCCACAGTGGCCACAGAGAGCCCCCGGCACCTGCTTGGGGCAGGAATTAGTGGCTTTGGCCGCCTTGCTTAATTGAGAAAGTTGATGTTTCCGTCAGATCTTCTTGTGTTCGCACGTTACTTATCTCTAACAAGTCAGTGAAACTTCACCCAACTTTAGAGGCTATAAAGAATGAGGTTATTTTCTGCCATGACATATTTAAGCTGAAGCTTCCCAAGCCGTAACAGTTTTAAGAAGTGACATTTCATTTTGAACACCAGCCTGCCACCTCTTTACTCCTCATGACAGACTGTCACTGTAGCACAGCAGTTAGTTGGTTCCTGAAGTGCCAGAAAATTCCCAGGTTGTGAGGAGTGTGCTGCTGGCGGGGTGAGATGTGCGACCCGGCGGGGGCCTCGGCAGGCACAGGAGGGAGACCTGGGCCAGAGCCCTGTGGGGTGAGCGCCATCCTGGCCAGGCCACACGGCCGGGGCAGCTTCTTTCTCTTCTGCAAGGCAGTTGGCATTATCACGGATGTTAGCGTAGGAAGTGCTAGCAGGGCTAGTTAAAAATGAGGGAGGTGTTTTCTCATTGTCTTTTTCATAGTAAACTACAGGAATCACGCTTGATGAAGGCTGAAGTGTGATTCAATCGGGCACGAGACTGTGCTGAGGTATCGGATGTCTCGGGCCTGGGGTCAGCTCGAAGAGATTCATAGGCAGGTCTTGACGCCCATGCTGCCGGGAGGGCCGGGCTGCCATGGTGGACGGGCACAGCTCCCTGGTTCACACAAGACTTGGGGTTCCCTCCACCGTGGAGTCCGTCTTGCTTTCACGGGATTTGGGGACTATGAAAGCTCTTCTCTTCTAATGCATTCCCGTTGTCTAGAGGCTGGGGAAGCACCGTTTGATTTTAAAGGAACAGCCACAGTCCTGCCAGCTCCATAGAGAGAGCGGAGGTGGCCTCGTGTTCTGAGCAGAGGGTGCCTGGTATTTCTGACCAGGCAGGACCCTGGCTGGACTCACGAGATTGTGTGAGTCCACAATGTGCTTGTCAGAAGCCAGGCGTCCTGGAGTTAGGGTCAGGTTCCCATGGTGGGTTTCATTATCCACCTAGAGACTAGCAGGGTCCCAGCCTCTTGGAAGTGCCCACTCAGACACTGCCAGGTGCCTTGGAGGTAGCAGAAGCGTCTCTTGATGGCCAAGTGTCCATTGTGACCTGTGTTGAAGACAAGGTCTGTGTGAGAAGGTGCACTGGTACCTACTGTGTCCTAATGACCTGGGAGTGTCGTGAAGGCAGAGCAGCCAGTGACCTTCTGAAACCAAAGAGTGGCTGCCCGCTCTGCCTCCTGGCGCCGGCACAGGGACGTTCCAGGGTTCTAAGGCCTAAGCTGGCTGCACTACCTCCCGCCCTCAAGGACGATTGGCATCTCTGGCGTGCTTAGGCCCCTGCAGCCTTGCCAAACAAACAAACAAAAACAACTTCTAGTTTTTCATTTTATCTGTATTTTAGCATTAAAATGTTTTCCTCTACACAATTAGCTAGAGGACGCACAGGGTTTGGCCTGTGGCCGTGTCTCCCAGCCCTGCTGTGCACCGTGCATGTACACCTGAGTGTACTCAGGTTTGCACACCCCTCAACACTGGGACATTCATTTCATGGAACCTCTTCATATAGATTTTTATTTGGTCTGCAGTGACATGGCAAGTAGGAAAGCCTTTTATGGAACCTCTTAAAGAAACAGGTAGTAGTTACTAAGAAGCTTCCAAAAAGACTTTTTTTTTTTTTTTTTGAGACGGAGCCTCGCTCCGTCGCCCAGGCTGGAGTGCAGTGGAGTGATCTCGGCTCACTGCAGCCTCCGCCTCCCCGGTTCACACCATTCTCCTGCCTCAGCCTCCTGAGTAGCTGGGACTACAGGTGCCCGCCACCATGCCCGGCAAATTTTTTGTATTTTTAGTAGAGACGGGGTTTCGCCGTGTTAGCTAGGATGGTCTCGATCTCCTGACCTCGTGATCCACCTGTCTCAGCCTCCCAAAGTGCTGGGATTACAGGTGTGAGCCACCGCACCCGGCCCCAGAAAGACTTTTATAAGCTCATCTTGACGGTGTTCTGGTATCACAAACCAATTGTCAGTTAGAGCTAGAGTTGGTTTAGCTAAACTGTCGGAATGGATATGGGAGTGGCAGTTACAATCTGGAAACATTGTTCCAAAGTGCTTGAAGTTCCGTGGAATTTTTGGAGCAATTTGTTAAAACTGTACACATTTATGTTTTCTGCCCTTTTCTGTAGGTGTGATCTGTTTCTTTCACACACACACACACACACACACACACACACACACACACACACAGCAGTTTGTATGTTAACTGCTTGCTGACTGATTTCCTACTTGATTGCACAGATTCAAAGCAGTGCGTGAGCTTCAGAACAGCATTTATCTTCCTGCATTACTCATATTTAGTTCCATGTATGTACCAAAAGGAAGAGTTCAGAAAAGAAAACCAGATTTTATGTTAAGTATGATTTTTAAATGTAGACAGGTGCCAGTTTATATCTCAAAATGGGAGATTTAAAGACCAGTGAACAGATTTCCTTAGATGTCCGTCTGCTTCTGGGATCTGACGTGTAGGCATCTTCACGTTGGTTTTATAATGTTCCACACGTCGTGTGTTATTTCGATGACTGTGCTGAGCCCTTTAATAAGACGCACGTGCCTGGGGTGCTTCTGAAACCTTGCTGCCAGGGCTCATTCTTCGACCATCCCTAATTCCCCAGGGCTCTTGTTGTTAGAGTGTATCCTTTACAACCAAAGCATCATTAATCAGAAAGGTGCTCTGACGTGTGGGGCCGGCGTCGATGACAGTAATAAAAACCGGCACACCTCCTGTTCCAGGACCCAGACCCTGGAAGTCTGTGCGTAAGCCCAGACATGAGCAGTATCTGTGGAATGCGGCTTCAGATAGAAACCTCCTTTTAATTCGCAGGCCTGGTTATGTAATTCTAATGCAGAATCTCCCCCTCGGTTTTTGCACGGGTGTAGCCGGGTTCACAGAGCTTTAGCCACAAACAAGAGTATTTCCCTTTTTCCAGGGATCCCATGTTAGGCCCCCACCAGGAGCCTTTGGGGTGGCATTTGGGAGCGCCGTTTGGATCCCTTCTCAGTTTGACATCCCAGGTGGCAGCTCCAGTTTTGTTTGGTGAAGCGATTTCAACGTAACAGAACCCCTTTTGGTTGTGAGAGCAGAATGAACTGAGCCACACTTGACTGTCTTGTGTTGGATGTGACCCAGTTGAATCCGCGAGGAGACCCCTGGTTACAGCGGGGACCACAGGTGGGGTCTCTTAGCCGTGGCCCTTTATACCTGGTGAGCATCAGCCACACCACGTGGCCAGGTTTATGATTAGGTGATAGGGATGAAGTATTTTTGACACATGCTTTTTTTTTTTTTTTTTTTTAAATACTATCTCGTGCCTGATTTTGAGGTGGGCTGAGCATGAGTCCTGAGGAAGAGAGGGGCTTCCCCAATGCCCCTTATTCCCTATTCAGAAGGGAGATTGCAAAGCTAGTTTTCATCTTGTGATGTCTTTGTGGGAGGTTGTGAGACAGTCAGACACGGTCCTCTTCCTCCCTCAGGTCAGCCAATCTCCCCCTTCACACAGACCCGAAGCCCAGGCCACAGGGGACCTGGGCTACCTTGTTTGTAAACAGCTTACAAGGAGGCAGGTGATTTCTCCCTTTTAGCCTGTTCTTTTTTATGTTTTTGAGGTTGGTCTCACTGTGCTGCCCAGGCTGGTCTGGAACTCCAGGACTCAGGCGATTCTCCCACCTCCGCCTCTGGATAGGTGGGACTGACTGCAGGTGCACGTCACCACACCCGGCTAGTCTGTTTCTGTGTGTTTTCATTGCACAGGATACCGGCAGTGGAAATGGTTAAGAGGGAAAGACAGAGAGCTGCAAAGATGGTCCTGGAAGGATGGTTTTTAGACCTGACGGTTTTTAGTGCAGCAGGCCTGGAAAACGGCTACCAGTAGGGGAAAAAAGAAGATAGTTTCTGTTTCTGCGTCTCTTCCTTTTAATATGGCAGGAACTGGCCTCTGGCGCCAACTGCTTAATTCAGAACATTGTTATTTAAACGCCATTCATGTTAAAAGGGAGATGAAACGAAATTCATTTCATTTTTCCAGAGGTCTCCAAATAGCCATGAAAAATCAATTTTTTTCGGCCACCAATTACCATCAGCCACTCATGTGGTTTAAGTGGATGCCGTGGTGGTGCCGGGAGCATGGCCAGGCTGTGGGGCCACGGGCTTGTGCTTCGCGGGATGGGAAGTGGGGACATTAGGAAGCCCGACTGTTGAATCGCTTGGGCGTCCCAAATGTGGGCTGTGTTGTCGTCCCTGTGCAAGTCCGAGAGGCAGACAGCACTGAGTCCACTGGACGCCTGCTTGTCTGATTGCCCCTTAGATTGCGGTACTCTCAGCGAGCGACACGGCTGTCCCATTATGTGCGCATGCCCTGTTACAGCTTTTGGAGCCCCCTTAGGACCAACGGTTCAAATTCTGGAAGTCCTAAACATTTGGGTCTTCCACGTCGTCGTTTATTCTGCAGATTCGAAGCTGGCGTGTTTGAGTTAGATGGGACACTGGAGCTGCCTGCTTTCCTTCGATGGTACACCGAGGGCCTCTCTGCCCCGGTGTGTTCCCTGAGGTTCCAGTGGCAGCTTCAGGGAAGAAGGGCTGGGAATTCCTCTTTCTAGGACAGGCCCTGTTGTATGCAGCTGTGAACCTTGTGTTTGGGTGTAGTAGGTGGTTAGCTTTTTCCTTTTCGTCTTTTCACAGCACACTTGTAGCCAGAGCAGATTCTATGATTTGCCTGGAGGAGCTCGCACACACATTGTCACCCTGTCTCTGGTGGTTGTGGCTGCAGCCTCCCAGACACCTCTCCCTGTCCCTGCCCTTGACACTCCTGGAATCCGTGTTCTCCCTCGTTTCTCCGACTTGCATCCCAGGACTTGGCCCTCACAGCTCCAGGAGCTGCTGAGGCAGCGTCATCTCAAAGCCAGGTCCTCTCCCTCCTGGTGACCTGGCCACCACCTTCTGCTCCTTAACGTTCTGTGCTTCTTCCAGCGCCAGTGCCTTTGCCTGTGCGCACCTGCCTGCTTCAGTCTCTCCTCTCCTCCTCCTCTCCACCCAGAAAACTATAACACTATCCCTCCTCTCTCAGCACCTCCTCCAGGAAGCCTTCCTGGACTCCCCAGGACATCCAACCCCTTGATACAGGCTCTCCTTAATCCTGGAGTTCTTGTGAATTCCTACGTCAATTATCATTGCACGATTCATATAATTAGATATTTTGTTCAACATATATTTGCTGAGAAATTGTGGGTGCCAGGCACTGTTATTCTAAATGCTGGGGATACAGAAGTAGTTCAGCTAAGACTACTCTGGTTTGAAGAAAAACAGGAATTCCTCAGAACACAGACTTGAAACCATCCCAACTTTCCTGTTCTCACATAAGCCTAGCCGGCCATGGAGAGCTGCGGTGTGGAGTGGCCGTGGAGAGCTGCGGTGTGGAGTAGCTCACAGTGTTGGGGCCTGGTCTCTCAAGACTCTTGGCTTTTTCCTCATGATCACTAGGTGGTTGCCACAGCTCCAGCCATCACATCTGCCATGTCAAGGAAGGAGGGGTAGGGGATGGTGCCATCTGACTTTAGAAAAAGTATATGAAAACAAGAACTCTCTGCAGGCTTCTCCTCACTCATTGGCTACAGTTGTGACACATTTGCTGCCTGTATTGGAGCTTACATTCTAGTGAAGGCGACACAATAAGTAAGCAAATCACATCACTGTGATTCCAGGTCATGCAAGGAAAATAAGGCAGAGAAAGAAGGGGTGGAGGTGGTGACTGTTTTTGGCAGCTTCTCTGAGAAGGTGATGTCTGAGCGTGGTTGTGAGTGAGATGACAGCGGCCACCGTGCAGGCCGGGAAGGAGACAGAGCGGTAGCACGGAGACTCTGAAGCGAGAGCAAGGCCGGAGTGTGAGGAGCAGCGGCGGGGGGAGTGGGGGCGTGGGTGCAATGGGGTCATGGGGGACTGAGGCCAGAGAAGGAGGTGTGGTCCTGCCAAATTTGGGACCATTTGGGCTAGGGGGTCCCCAATTTTTTTGGCACCAGGGACCAGTTTTGTGGAAGACGAATTTTTCCACGGATGGGAGTGGGGGGATGGTTTGGGGATGCAACTGTTCCACTTCAGATCATCAGGCACTAGATTCTCATAAGAAGCGTCCAACCTAGATCCCTCCCATACACAGTTCACAATAGGCTTCACCCTCCTATGAGAATTTAATGCTGCCACTGACCTGACAGTAACGCTCGCTCACCCGCTGCTCACCTCCTGCTGTGTGGCCTGTTTCCTAACAGACCACGGACTGGACCCCGGGTTTAAGCCATATCCACAGGAAGTGTTTTCTCATCATGATGGAAATGAAGGGAAGGTGTGATCTGATTTACTTGTGTGTGTTTTCATTTTATTCTAATCTTTATTTTTTTAACTCACAGAATTTTTTCACACCTCTGTTTTTATTCAGAAAAGCATTAACCATCATTTGTTTTGCATATAAGACATGATGAGATCACAATAAGTGGAGAATGTTTGCCATTGTTTTTCTACTTGACATCAACAGTGTAACATGTTAGCTTTTTTTTTTTGTATATTTACCCATGTATTCATAATTTTGGGTACTCTTTATTTCTTTGTATAGCTCTCATTTTTCTTTTTCCTTTTTTTTCAGTGGGGACAGGGTCTTGCTCTGTTACCCAGGCTGGAGTGCAGTGGCACTATCGTGGCTCACTGCAGCCTCGACCTCCTGGGCTCAAGCAATCCTCCTGCCTCAGCCTCCCGAGTAGCTGGAACTACAGGCACATGCCACCAGCCTGGCTAATGTTTTTGTATTTTTTAGTAGAGCTGGGGTTTCGCCACATTGCCCAGACTGGTCTTGAACTCGTGGGCTGAAGTGATCCTGCCTCGGCCTGCCAAAGTTCTGGGATTACGGGTGGGAGCCACCACGACTGGCCCAGATTGGATATTAATACAGTTTTTTTCTCCTTGAAAAGTTGATTCGTACCAACTATAGAAAACTGAGAAAATGCAGATAAAAAAGGAATAGTTTAAATCATCCTACTTTATTTGATTTTTTAAAAATAAACTGATTTTGGAATAATCTTAGATTTATGGAAAAGTTGCAAGCACTGTACGGTGTGGTTTACTTTTTGTGGGTAATTTTTCTCCCCCCAGGAGATCACATTTGTCCCCTTCCAGTTTCTGGCACCTTAGCCCAGTAGCTGCTGAGTAGGGGGTGCCGAGGCGTTGGTTAAACGTCTCTTGATCATTCCTGGTTTGTTTCCCGTTATTTGGTCTCCCTTCTGCTTCTCTCCTGGTTGGGTTTCTCGTCACTTCTCAGTGGGTTATTTCCACAATCGGTTCTGGTCCAGTCTTGACAGAGCTGCCAGAGGGAGCCTCAAAATGCAAACCAGCTGCATTTCCCCTCGTCGAAAACTCTGTGGCTTTTCAGGGAAAAGCAGGACCGGCCTGGCCATGGCGGCCTCAGGGCCCGAGTGTGGCTGTGTCCCCCACGCCTCTCCAGGCACACCAGGCCTCATCCCCCAGCTCTCGTGGCGGGTGCCTTCACCCTGGCCTGTGTGGCTCCTCGCCCGGCAGCCCCTCCCCATAGTTCAGTTCTCTGTGTAGATGTCAGTTTCTCCATAAGCTCTCAGCTCCCCACGCTCTCCCCCAAAGTGTGGCCCCAGCCCTGCGGGGTGGTTCCCTAACCGCCACTCTGCCCACCACATGCTAGCCTGGATGTGGGCTTGCCTGCTGGCTCTGGGCTCGCCTGCTGGCTCTGGGCTCAGGCTGGGGTGCTGTCAGGGTTGCAGGGGTCACAGTGAATTTTCGTCTTCAGTGGGCCAGTCCCCTTCCCAGCATCCCTCCTGGGGCTGTGGGTCTGGCCTCCCCCATTGAATGGCCCTCTCTTGAGGTTGTTGGGCATTGGTGAAGATCCTGATGGGATCTCATCAATGGAGCCAGACGTCTTTCTTCCTGGGTCTGGGGCATGGTGGTATTGCTGTGCGGGGTGTTGGGAGAGGGTCCGTTACCCTCATGGCTGCTTGTGACCTGTCCAGGCCACCACTGTGCCAGCCTTTGTGTGGCTGGTATTGTGGCTTCTAAGTTGAGCCTCCTGCCTGGCTGGGTTGCGATGGTTTCGCTCCTGTCACGTTTTCATGCTGTTGAAACTCACTTTTCTCACTGCCTGATTTCTGGCTTTTGTGGGTCCCTCCTGGTGTCCGTGATGCCCCCATTCAGTCTGCAGGCATTCCCCCACCTCTCTGCTGGCCCGGTGTGCACACCTGCTAGGTCAGCCCTGGGCATCGCATCAGAGACGCTGCCATGCTCGGCGGCCTGGGGCTTCTGTCCTGTGGAGGCCTCAGCCATTGCATTTTAGGAATCGGCACTAAGCTAACTTCTACTGTTGCCCACAGAAGAACTGTGCCAAATGCTCTGGTTGTCTACAGGAAGAAAAGGTAGTATGCAGGTTTCAGTGGCATATCAAGTTCCATTTCTGTGGGCCTCTGGGAGGCTTGCTCTTAGCGGGGGTGGGGGTTTGTGGGGGTGGGTTCCAGCTCATTGTCAGGTTCAGGTGAAATGAGGCAGGGCTTTATTTTGATCCTATTTAGGGTTGTAAGCAGGTCTGAGGAATTCACTTCCTCATGCTTCTCATACCTAAATAATTAGCCAGTTGGATATGGACAGGAGCTGGAATCTGTTGCTCATTTGGAAGTCAGATTCTGAACTCATTAATTATCGCGGTTATAAACCGGTTGCCTTTTTTCGGTTCTTGGAATGATTTGGATGGAGCTGACCTGGTCCCCCCAGCTCCCCACTTTGTGATTGATTCAGTGTGTTCCTGTGGCTTCAGGCCACCCTTGCTGGCCAGGGAGCTGGTTCCTAGGGCTTGAGGACAGCCTGCCCTTTGGATGAGAGGCCCATGCCATGATGCTGGTCATGGGGATAGCACCGCGGGGCTCAGTCGGGGATGTGCCAGAGCTTTAGGGTCCCTTGGACCAGCAGCTGGGGTCCTTGGGCATTTCCTGGGTGGCGGTGCTCTCTGGGGTGCAGAGTTGGTCATTCTAGGGCAGGCAGTTCACTTGGCCACACCAGGTTTGGCTGGAAGCCTTCTCCACCGCATTCCCAACCACTGGCCTCCCAAGTTTGGCTTCTTGTGGTCAGGGCCCAGACTCTGATAACTTTGAGGACTCCTCTCTCCGGGAGGCTGTCGGGACTAAGCTGCCTGTGGCCCTACACCGCCCTGCTCCTTCCTCTGGGTGGGGGACACCCCACCCCCCATGCCCCTCCTTCAGCTCGCTGGGATTCACCCCCAGTGGCCTTCCAAGGCTCCTACCTTTCTCCGTGGCCCTGTCTCTGCACACTCCAATGTCTTCCCCTTTGACTGATGCTTGGATTGGGGGTGAACTCGAGGTGTGGTCTATGCAGAATGGCGTGACAGCCCTTCCAGCCCGTCACGGTGTGTAGTGCCCAAAGCCCTGGCCGTGGCCGTCTCAGACCCTCAGAGTGGCACTGTCAGGTAGAGGAGTCAGGGGTCTTATTGATGAGGAAATGGAGGCTTGGGAGAGGAGCACGCAGCTGGTGTCTGACCAGTCCCCACATGGGGCACTCCCCAGTCAGAATGTCTGCAGTGCAGCTTCAGGCGCTGACATGGGCAAACCCTTCCTCTCCCAGGCCGTCCCTTCCTGCAGCTGCTCGGACACTAGCATATGTTGGCGGGCGTCAGCACCAGGGCTGGGCTCCTGCCTGGGACTGGAATCGGGAGCAGGTCCCACGGAGGCAGAGCAGCTGAGAATCAACGGTGGCCATAGCCACCACATCCTGTTTCTGGGGGCAACGGTGGCAACAGTGCCAGCTGCCATGCCTGCGGTGCCTGGTTGCCCCACAGATGTTTCCTGAAGCTTGATTTTGGCTGTGATTGGAGCGTGGCCAGTTCTGGTTCCTACTGTTTTCTGAGCCTGCTCCTCCAGCCTTCCCAGAAGTTCTTTGAGTTGTGGAGTAGCCTTTCAGTAAACGGCATTTGTGCTTAAATTAGCCCATGTCAGTTTCTGACACCTGCTGTTAAGAGTGCTACCTGATGCAGGTGCTCGGGGCTGGCCAGGATCCCCACCTGAGTCTGGAGCCCTGAGCCCAGGCCTCCTGACTCCGACAGCCTGCAGCCCTGCCCGAACTGGGATGATAGAGCAGCAAACGTGGCTCCATGGAGAACCACATTTGAGAGGGCGAAACCTAAGCTGGGCTGTTTACTGCTAGTCTGCTGGAAGCTTTAACCCACCACCGTGCAGGGCAAGTTTCCAAGAAATGGCGAGAGAGCATCCAGATTTCTCACATTGCCTCTAGAGCCCTGTTGTCTGAGCAGTATCTTCTGTGAACACACTTTGGGAAATGGTCTCATGGACGCTTGGCCTGGATGGTGGTCACACTGGTAATTCAGTTCCACAAGTATTTTATGAGCCCCTTGTGTGTGTGAGGCGTGCTATTCTTCAGGGGGCCCTGAGCAGAGCTGCCAGCATCCTGCCTGAGAAGCAGTGGCCCGGGATGGTGGGAGATGTCTGCAGGAGAAGGGCGGAGGCTGGGGGCCAAGATTGTGGCTCTGAGAAATGATGGAGATGGGAGAAGGGGAGGCAATCACTTTGGAAGAATGGGCGGGATGGTGATGCTTTGAATGAGACTTGGGGGAGTGGGGCAGCGTGCTCCAGGGGATGAGATCAGAGGCGAAGGGGGTTGGGCTAAAATGTTGATCAGAGCCTTTGGGAAGCCTGGTCTTTGCATATGTTCCCTCTAAACTCGTGCCAACATTGTGATTTGGTATGATTTATCCTACAGACAAAGAGAGTTCAAGCACCAAGGGTGATTTTCTCACAGCGAAGGGACAGTGGGCAGGAGGCCATGATTTGCACCCCCTGCCTTTATCTGGCCCCTGCCATGTGGTAAGTGGAAGGCAGGTGGCTCCTTCCACAGGGCTCTCTTTGCCTTCTCGGTTTTTACCCTTGAGGCAGCAGGGAAGCTGCAGGGTGAGATGTTGAAGGAGTCTGATGTGGGCAGAGCCTCTCCGATGGGGCATGGTTTCTGGCACATCCCATTTCCATATTCTGGGGCGATCAAGTGGGATCTGGTTCAGATCCCTGTCAATCTGCACAGAAAAGGGGAGGTTGTGCAGGCGGCTCTGGAGTGTGACAGTTTAGGATTGAATCTTGACAGTAATGCTTCTACAAAACATTTGTGTAGTTTGGGGTCCGCTGCCCGACCCTGGTCCCTTTAAGGGACATAAATGCACCTGTCTCTCCTCGTTCTTGGAAAGACAGATGAGAGAACCAAAGTGTGGCCTTAGAGGGATGTGGAAGACACAGAAAGGAAAGATCAGCTGGAGTGCTGGTGGAGGGTTTCACAGGATAGGAGACCAGGCAGCAAGGTGCCCAGCGGACAAGCAGGGAGGGGGCCTTCAGTGAAGGCGCAGAGATTTGAGATGCAGGCAGGATTCAGACCTGCTTCAGCGTGGGAACAGAGCAGGAAGGTGCCAGTGAGCTGCCCTTCCAGGGGTCAGCAGGCCTTTTCTGTAGAGGGTTCCAGGGGTCCACAGGCCTTTTCTATAGAGGGCCAGAGAGTCAGTGTTCTGGGCCTGCAGGGCCACACTGCCTCTGACACAACTGCTCACCTCTGCCGCTGCAGCACGGAAGCAGCAGGAGACTGTAAATAAATGAACACAATTGTGTCTCAATAAAACTTTATTTACAAAGACAGGTGCGGTGAGTCAGATTTGCCCCACAGGCTATAGTTTGTTGCCCCTGCTCTAGCTCCTTGATGTAGGGAGCCCTTGCTTTGTTGTTCTGAGTGAGCTTTGAGGGCTGATGGTTGGGTTGGAGTGGGAAGAGCCCAGCTGTAATGGGAGCCGTGAGGATGGCCTTCCTTGAGTAGCCACGAGCTGCTGTGGGTCTTCCTGAGAAGCTGTGGCAATGGGAGGACAGAGCTAAAATAGCAAGACCCAGTGCCTAAGGAGGCTGAAGAGGGAGGATCGCTAGAGCCCAGGAGTTCCAGACTGCAGTGAGCTAGGATTGCACCACTGCTCTCCAGCCTGGGCAGCAGAGCAAGACCCCATCTCTAAAAAAAAAAAGAGAGAAAGAAATGTACAAGTGTAAAAGTAGCCTATAGATGTGTTCCCCTGTATTCCCCAGGCTCTATTCTTCAGCCTCCTGAGCAGCTGGAACCACAGGTGTGTGCTATCACACCCAGCTAATTTTAATTATTTTTGGACAGGGTCTTGCTACATTGCCCAGGCTGGTTTCAACTCCTGAGTTCAAGTGATCTTCCTGTCTCAGCCTTCCAAAGTGCTGGGATTACAGGCATGAGCCACTGCACCCAGCCTTGTACATGTCTTTAAATGTAAATTAAATGTGCTTTCCACAGCATTAGTGGAACACCCCAGCATTGCTCATCCTCTCTGGGCTGGCTCCTAACACAGGTGCCGTGGCTTAGGTGCTGAGTTGAATCTCTGTTTCTATAAGTCATTGCATACATGCTTCATTCCAAAATGTACTTTATTCCAAATATTGAAAAGTTTGTCTTCACAATTTATTGTCTGTGGTAGTTGTTTTATTAATTGTTTTAGTGAAACAAAGTTAGCTTAGTTGTGGGTATTATTCAAAAGGAACTCTTACCAGGTCAGCTTCCTTCAATGATGTGTTGGTTAAAGATAAACGAGAAGAATCGGGATATAGTAATTTTGGGAAATAAAAGGAGACTGAGTATTGGTTGGCTGCTCTAGGTAATTGTGGTAATTTTCTGTCTTCACAGTAACCGTATTGTAAAAATGATGCATCATATTCCAAAAACGAGGAAAAAGCTTTGGAATATATTTTGTGTCTTAAATAACTAGTACTTCTGTTGTGTTTTATATACGACCAGCCTCTTACATATACGCTTTGTCTTAAAAATTATTTCTGTTTAGGTACTTGGAAAAATGGACAAGGCTTGTGAAATGAAATGCACCATGCTGGACAGCCCTTTGGGGAAGCTGGAGCTGTCTGGTTGTGAGCAGGGTCTGCACGAAATAAAGCTCCTGGGCAAGGTGACGTCTGCAGCTGAGTAAGTATGAGCCCACGTGATCCCGTATACCGCACATGCTAAAGCAAACGAGGAGTATACGTGATAAATGCTTGTTTTCCATTGATCACAGGGTAACGCATAACCTTACCCTCACAACTGCAACCATCAGTCCGTCTCTCAAAACAGCGTGCTGTGATGGCTCCTGCGTTTGCAGCTTCCCTGTGTGTTGCCCAGGAGCTCTCCGCCTCCGATGAACCCAGGGCCATTCCCTTCATACCCTTTCATTAGTAGCTCCAAGGTGTTTGATTAAATGTGTACGTTTACAGAGGAGTTGCTTGGTGATGAGCTTGAACATTTTGGTTCTTCAGTGTATGTCTCTGGAAATTTAGAGACAGGGAGATGCAGGATTAATATTGATTAAAAAAAAAATCCAGACCAGCGTTCCCTGTTCCTCCAGAGTCTGCCAGGTGAGTTTCGTACTAGGACTGCTTGATGTTCTGGAATCCCTTAACCAGGAGGCCTACTTGCCCTCTGAGAGCCGTAGTCAGACCCTTGGTGCGGGTGTGGCTGAGGATGGCCCTACCGGGGGAAGGGCCTGCAAGCCCCTCTTCAGCATGACTTTAGGGTCTTGTCATTTCTAAGAGCGTACATGTTTCTCTTTTTGTGAACAGCTCCCACTATGTTTCTCTGACTGCAAAAACATAAAAAATGTAAAGCATTCCTTAATGTTTTGCTTTGAAATGTAACATTTAATTTCCTCTGTTCATTCTGTTAAAATTGTAGCTCTTGTTATTTCTGACCAAAGAAGAAGAAGAAAAAAAACACCCCCTCCTATGCTTGGTGTTTCTCTTAACTGGCTAATAAACACAACGCCAAGAACATTAGATAAAGAAAATACATAAGAAACATAAAAATTGATTTTAATGGACCCCTGTCAGAGACAGCCATAATGAGCACAAGTGCAGTCATAAATATCAGCACTCGCCTCCACTGTCGAGATTTTTCCTGTAGAGCTGCACGTTACAATCAATATAGTCTTTTTGAGACCAAAACATAAGCAAACCTTTGAACTATGTGAACACACTCTTTTCAATTTCTATGAGAACCATCTGGCTGTAGTGTTCAGAAAATCACAGGCACCAAATAATTTGTAGGGGAAAATGTCATTTTGTCTTTTAGCATGTTCAGTTGCACAATAAATCATAGAAATTATGTGTTGGTTTTTTTTTTCTTTTGGGAAAAAGTAAAGGTACAAAGTGAATTTGGGGAAGAAAAAGGAAAACAAAACAAAAACAAACATTATAAGATATGTTTAGTTAAATGCCCATTGTGGATTAGGCAAATAGGATGAAGAGGCTTAATTTTGAATTTCTACTTTATGAACTTTCTGATCAAGTTAGGATCAGGTTCAGGTGTAAAAACAGCCGTGAAATAATGCAAAATCCTGAATACAATCTGACTGATTGCTCTCATGAAGACACACCTATAGACAAATCTTGGGAGCTGGGGCTGGTGCCTTCATGGCCCCTGGGAACTTGGGCTCCTCTGAGCTTGGGGTCTCCAGATGGTGGTCCCTGCCCTGGGGCTTCAAGACAGCTCCTGGGCCTCTGCCACAGGTAGGGGAGAAAGAAAGGACGGCGTGTCATCCATGGGCTAAAATTAGGTGTCCTGTGATTAAGGAAGGAGTGGGATTTGGGGGGCAGCCAGCAGTATTTGTGAGTGTAGTTAATTTTGGTGGGGGGAGCATTTAAAAGTTTAATAATAGTATATAAAAGTATATGAATTCTCAATTAAGTTTAACGTTTTATCATTTTTAAAATTTAGGTAAAAATTACATAGAATTCAGATTTCAAGTGTACAATTCATTTGTCAAATGTGTACAACTGTATAACCACCACCAAAGATATAGAACATTCAAGATATAGAACATTCCAGAAAGTTCCCTTGTGCCCCTTTAAGTCAGTCCACTTTGTGAATTTTTTTTCCATTTCTCCTGAGTAAATTCCTGAGTGTGGAATTGCTGGGCTGGATGGCAAATGTATGTTTAACTTGACAAGAAATTGCCAAAGCTTTCTTCAGAGCAGTGTCATCTTAAATTTCCACTAGCAGTGTGTGAGTTTCAGTTATTCCACGTTCTTGGCAGCACTTGGTGGTGTCAGTTTCTCAGATTTTAGCCATTCTGGCTGGTATGAAGTATTATCTCATTGTGGTTCTAATTTGCACTTTGCTGATGATTTATCCTGATGAAGTCTTGGCCATTCCTGTGTTTCCTTTGTGAAATATCTACTCAAGTCTTTTGCCCATTTTTTATTTTTTTGAGATGGAGGCTTGCTCTGTCACCTAGGCTGGAGTGCAGTGGAGCAATCTCGGCTCACTGCAACCTCCGCCTCCTGGGTTCAAGCAGTTCTCCTGCCTCAGCCTCTCTAGTAGCTGAGACTACAGGTGCCCGCTGCCACGCCTGGCTAATTTTTGTATTTTTAGTAGAGACAGGGTTTCACCATGTTGGTCAGGCTGGTATCTAACTCCTGACCTTGTGGTCTGCCTGCCTTGGTCTCCCAAAGTGCTGGGATTACAGGCGTGAGCCACTGCGCCTGGCCACCTTTTGCTCATTTAAAAATTAGAGCTTTCTTGTTTGTTTTTATTGTCGTTATTGATTTGTGGTTCTGGATATGAGACTTTTGTCAGATGTATGTATTGTGATGATTTTCTCACAAGTTGGAGGCCTGCTTTTTTGCTTTTCTAATAGTGTCTTTTGATGAGTAGAGGGTTTAAATTTTGAACAAGCCCATATGTCTTTTTTTCCCTTTATGTTTAATACTTTTTGTGTTCTCTGTAAGAAATATTTGCCTACTGTAATTTCTGAAATAAATTATACTGTAATTTCTTTTAAAAGCTTTGTAGTTTTTTTATGTTTAGATATATGTGATCCATTTTGAATTACCTTTTTGTGAGGTACAGAGTTTATTTTTTCCCTGTAGCTATTTAGTTGTTGTAGCATCATTTGTTGGAAAGTAAAAATTGTCTCCTTTCTTCATTGAATTACCATCAGTTGACCAAAGGTGTGTGAGCCTGTTTCTGGTTTTGCTTTGTTTAGTTCAGCCTACTTTTGCCTGTTCAATGCCCGTTCCATGCTGGCTTGGTTAGGTAGCTTTGTGATACATCGTTTTTTTGTTTGCTTTGTTTTGTTTTGTTTTGGAGACGGAGTCTTGCCCTGTCGCCCAGGCTACAGTGCAGTGGCACGATCTCAGCTCACTGCAAGCTCTGCCTCCCGGGTTTATGCCATTCTCCTGCCTCAGCCTCCCAAGTAGCTGGGACTACAGGTGCCCGCTGCCACACCTGGCTAAATTTTTGTATATTTAGTAGAGACAGGGTTTCACTGTGTTAGCCAGGGTGGTCTCCATCTCCTGACCTCGTGATCCGCCCGCCTCGGCCTCCCAAAGTCCTGGGATTACAGGCGTGAGCCACCGCACCCGGCCTGTGATACATTTTGATGCTAGGTAATGTGAGTCCATGAATCCTCTAAATTTGTTTATTTTTGAATGGTTTGGCTTCTACGTCTCTTAAGTTTGCATATTACTTTTAGAATTGAGGTGTAAATTTCTGCAATGATTCTTTTTGGGATTTCGATTGGGAGTTCATTAAACCTGGGTGTCACTTTTGGGAGGGTTGACATCTTGACACTGAAGTGTTCAGTTCTTGGCTTTGACTGGCGTCTGCATTTGTTTGGGTTCTTTTCATTGTCCTCGGCAGTGTTGGGTGGTTTTTCAGCCTGGAGGCTTTGCTCATCTGGCAAACTCCATTTCCAAATACTTTGTTCTTGATGGTATTCTAAATTAGGTTGAAACTTTTTAACCTTCTAATTTATTGCTGCTTGTATTTAACAACTGACTTGAATGTTGATCTTATATTCTGGGATCTTGACTCAATTCATGTATTTGTTCCAGGGTTGTTTTGAGATTGCTTAGGATTCCGTGTAAAAATTCATGATGTCTATGAATAAAAACAATATGCTTCTTCCTTTCTCATCGTTATGCTCTTAATTTCTTCTACTGAGCAGTCCAGAACCCTCCAGGATGACTTCAGTAAGTGTGGCGACAACAGACGTCCTTCCCTGGTTCCTGGTTTGGGGGAGCTTGCAGGATTTCACCAGTGAGGGCTTGCTCCCCATGTTGGGTTTCAGAGGCGTCTTCCTCACTGTGTGGAATTTTGTCAAATGATTTTCATGTATGTGTTGACATAGTCATGTGCTTTTTCTTCTTTATTCTTTAAATTCGGTGGAATAAATTTTTAGAATTTTAAACCAGTTGTGTACTGTTCTCTTTTTTTGGTACTGTCTTTGTCTCATTTTGGAATTAGGCTCATTCTGATGACAGATCAGTTTGGAAGCATTCCCTCTTCTATTTTCTGAAAGAGTTAAGTGTTGGATTGATGCTACTTTATCCCCAAATTGTGGGATGAATGCACCTTGGTTGCCATCTGGGTCTGGTGTCAGAAGCCTTTTGTGAAGCTTCCTGGTTTAGTAGAATTGGGTGCTGCCTTCCTTCATCTCGGGGTGCTCTCCCCGGAGCCATCTGTGCTCTGTGTGGCTGCTGTCCTCTGGTCACTGAGCGACAGTGGCTACTGGGATTTGGGGCAGCATCCTGCTGGCTCTGGCCCCTGCCCTCACCCTTCTCCGAGTGCCTATGAGTCCCAGGGTGGTCCTTGCTTCCTCTGAATGGGTTTTTCTTTAGTAGATAAATTACAGGTTGACCACTGGGCCTTCTTCAGTGACATTGCATCTGTGCTTCTGTACAAAGTGTGATTCCTGCTCCCCAGGTGAGTCCACTTACCTGTGTGTGGCTTCGCACGGGGACCGACTTCCTTGCATGGTTACCTTTCCCTCCCTAAAAACATGTGAGAAGCACATCAGTTGGGAAAGTGGTATATTTTCCAAAAGGAAAGCAACATAAGCTGCTTTTCAGTTAGTTTCATAACTGCCTGACAGTATCAGGTTTCCGTGAATGCCATCACGTCCAGGAGCACTTGGGCCTCTGCAGGAGCAGAGCAGCTCCCCCGCGCCATCTTTCCGCGGCTGCAGAGCTCCGACCTCGTCAGATTCCCTGCAGTGCCCACAGTCTAATGAGAGGGGCCAGGCTGTATGTGTTTATTTTTCTAATGTTATTTTGGGGCTTGTTTAGTTTTCCATAATGTTGATTGCCGTATTTGATTACTTGCAAAAATGGACTGTATCACCCTGGGTCATACTTAGATTACAAAAATAGTAGCAGTAGGACTTCCAGATCTTGGATGCTGGGGAGCTGAGGGGGCTCGTCTTTCACTTACCAAGGGCTTACCCTTGTTTTTCATTCTTTTATTTCTTTCACATAAGCCTTTTCAGAAAAATATAGGAAAAGCTGATAGAGTCCAATCGAACTAAACCGCTGTAAAACATTTTGTACTTTGGAAAATGTGGGGACTACACACAGACGGTCTTCTACTGCAGAGGCTCTTTTTCTGTCTTCATGGTAGGGATCCATTTACAGGGTTTGTGGGTCTGCTTTTGGCATCTGGCCCAGCCAGCCCTTGGGTTGAGGCTGGGTGGGGCATGCAGGTTGGGCCTGACCCTCTTCTGAGCACCTGGCTGGCTGGACAGACAGGGCCTCCAGTCACCAGCTAGGCTGGCCTGACCCTAGACCCTCTGGGACGTGAGAACGTATCCTGCAGGGCCTCTGTGTTGAACCTGGGAGGAGAGTTGTCTGATGACATTGGATGCCCTGTGAGTTTCTGCCCTCGAAACGTGCCCCATGGAAAGCGTGAAGATGCCTTTGAGCTTCCCGAAGGGCAGCTGCAGCAGGAGGTAACCTGCGTTTTGCCTCTCTCCTGCTCATCTCTAAATGTCTTCAGGAACTCAGTCGACCCTCAGCAGTGTGTGGGGTCCCGGCTGGCTTGGTATGTGCACCTGCCGAGTCCGTGCTGCCGGTTATCCCCATGGCCCCTCCGTGCAGGTCGGTCTGACCGGTGCCAATCGGATGGTTCCTCAAGGTCCACGGATCACGAGAACCTTCCTGGGAACTTCATGAATTCATTTTTTCTGACAGATTGGGAAATTAATACAGACACTTGCCGCGTTCACATTATTATAATTGATCTTTCAAGCAGGAGAAGAAACTGTTCTTAAGGACAAACACTTAGAGAAGCTCTCCCAGTAAAAATAACATCCAAAAAAACGCGCTCTGTAGGACTTTTACCTGCGGCAAGTTCAGCTGTCTCATTGCTTTTCCTCAGTGCCGTGGAATAATGATTTGTGTTGCATGTGCTTAAAAAATGTAATTATTTTACTTCACAGAGTGTTCCTTAAGGAGGTCTCTTGAGTCAAATAAGCATGTTTCTGTGAGGAAAACTTGCCAGGCGCTCCTTGGCTTTATAGAAATCGTCTGTTTTTCAAAAAACGAATGGCTGAATGCCCTGGCGAGCCTGGAACCCCTCGTTCTTGCCCCCGCTGGCTCTGCGATTCCATGTCGGTGAGGCCTGTCCACACTGACGGATGTCGCCTCCCGTTTCTGCCTGAGAGGGGTAAATGATCAGTGGTGGATAGGGAGTTCCTCTTGTGACTTATGTTATCAATAACACAAATTGTGCATATACTTCACCCCATGCTAAACATTTATACTGCAGTGTCCTTTAGAAGCCAGACAATGGCCTCGTCTTTCAGGTTGATGGCTAAAAAGACAAGACAGGAAGCCAAGGTGTTTCTTTTCAGCTCCACAGATCCTCGTGATGAATTCTCGTGGTCTGTGATGAGAGGGTGCGATGGGGGCCGACTGCTGGCCCCCGGACACACGGTGCTGCACGTGGGGCCTGCCGAGGTGTTAGCACAGCCCGTGATGGTGGCAGCTCTTGGACCTTAGTAAAATAAAGGGAAGCAGCATAACATGTGCTTTTAAGTGAGCGTATGGCGTGAAAACCCTGCCGTTGTATGATAGGAGACAGGCTCTGCCTGCTGAGCCTTCCGAGTCGTGAATGATGAGGTTTGCTGTGCTCCTCTGATTGGCAGCCGCAAGGGCAGGTCAGAGCTCCTCTCTACAGTGCTGCCGAGAATCCCAGGCTGGGGAGCATTGGCCCGTCCATCCCAGGACGGAGCTGCCTGGCCACAGAAGAGCGAGGTTCTGTGATTCACTGTGAATTTGTTGTATGGTTTCTGATCTAGAAAATCAAACCTGAACAATGCACAACCTCACCAGCTTCTGTGCTCTTGACGTTTTCTCCCCCCAGCTGGTTCTTTGCTGACCTGGGGGCAGAGCAGACAGTGGTGGCAGCCAGGTGGACAGTATTTAAAGAAGTGTCACTGAGATTTAGGTCCTTATGTTCTGGACTCATCTAAGAAAAAAAAAAGCAATGCAAAAGTTTTATTTCTCTCAATTTTGTAACTGTGTTACAAGGAGACAGAGATTGTGTGCCTGTGTCTGAGTCAGAAGCAAACTTGTTCATTTAATTTTAAGTCTGCCGGGAACCTCTTGGAAGGAAGAAAAGGATGGTTGAATGACAGCTACAAATATGTGAGTTCAGAATATGAACCAAACTGTCAGAGCAAAAGATATTTTAAGTTTCCAACATTTGGAGTAAAAGAGCACTTTAGAGTAACAGGTAAATGGGTTAACTTCAAGCAGAGAGAGGTGGATGTTTCTGTCTCTCTGGTATGTTAAAATAAAACCTTTTAAATCACCTGCTCTTAACAATAAGTTCCCATTTAAGAGTCATTGGGCCTCACCTCTGTGCGGCTGTGTTTGTGAAGGGAGAGCAGCTTTTCCGGGGAGATCATGCCGCTCTCTCCTTTATGTGGCCACACAGATCCTTTCCCTGTTTTCTTGAGGAGGAAACATGGAACCTTGGCACAATCCAGTTCTCATCAAGAATTACACTGTATGACGTGCAGGCCAGGGGAGGAAAGATCCCGGAAGTGGCGGCCACTGGATAGGCACGTTGCCGCCACAGGCAGCATCAACGTCCATTCAGGTTTCAGGAAGGTCGCTGCTTGGCTCAAATCCCTGGTATTTCCAGGTTGTCTTCAGACTGTGGCTTTCACCCTCAGGAAGCCCCAGCATGGCCTTGGGCCCAGCTTAAAGGCTTGTGGGGTTTGGGCGTGGCCCCGTGCACAGAATCCTATCTAGGATTCATAATCTTGCAACAGCCATCCCTGATGGGATTGGCTAAGATGACAGTGCCCTTTCCCGACGGCGCTGGTGCCCCGTGGAGTTGGGCCCTGGCCCTCACTGCCCTGTTGCATGGGTGGGCCACGCCCCTCCTGCTGATCAGCGTCTGTTGCGAAGAGTCTGGCCCTGCAGACCCCTGCCCCGGCCCCAGGCCCTGTGTCTGTGCTGGGCTTGCATTGCCTGCCTTTTGGTCCCCTCACCTCATTGCAATTTGCTGCTTCTAATTAGTTGTGGTCTTGAAAAGCTGGTGAACGGGCTTGTCCACATCATATGGGAAATGAGGTTCAAGGAACCCCTGTGAAAAACACCAGTGTGGGATTTCTGACAGTATCCCACAAAAACTTCTCAGAGCCCATTTCTGTTTCCTCCTGGAGTCTCTGTTTCTCCCAGAAGAGGCGGCGTGGCCAGGGGTCAGGCAGACGTCAAGGAAGTGAGGACTTGGAGGGACTGGCACCTGTGGAACAGCCCCTGCTTCGTCCGTCTGGCCTGGTGGGAGGAGATGTCCTTCTGTCACTGCACTTCGTCCTTGGGACCCCTCTGTGAAGTTGTTGGCATCGATGTGCGTTTATCAATAAGAGAAATGGAGATGGGGTAAGGGATGGTGGGTTACAGGTCCTGGGGAAGACTTGGGGGAAGAAGTGGGTATTCCCTCTACTTAGCTGAACTTGCACTAGAGACTGCCACTCTGGGAGTGACCTGTGTTCTGTGAAATCCTCTGTGACTCTTGCCTGCAGTTGAGGGAGCCTCTGAGACCATCCTGATTGGGATTTGGTCAGTGGCAACTCAAGTCAGTATTGTCCTGGGGGCCTGAGTGCCAGTGTCTTAAAAATAGAGCGTCCTCCAGGTAATGTCGGATTTGGAAGTTCAGGCTCAGCACTGGATTTGTCCTCGTGATATCACTAGCCTACCGTACACATGAGCCATTGTAAATTTACGACATGAGCTCGCATACGCACTGGTATTAGAGCTCATTGGACGGTGATGTGCTGTTTTAGAGGAGAAAAAGCTTAGATGAAACAAGAATGGTGGTGGCAGTTACCCAGGGCCGTGTCTGTGGATGCCATCCTCAGGACACCATTGCATCTTGGGCCAGCCTCCCTCTCCTTTTGCAACAGCACAATCTTATGGCCTCTACAGCCGCCGACACACACCTCTCATACTCTGGAATTTGATTTCCAGAATGCTTTTTTATTCTTCCTATATCTGTAAGTAATATTTTCTGATGTTTAAACTGGCTGCAACTAATGAACAGTTTTCAGTTTTGTTTTAAAAGTGCTCGTGTCATTTAAGCTCTAAACTCTCACAATATACTTGGTTTGTTAAATGTAAAATTGTATCAGTAATTAGATCAGCTCCCTGATATTAATGTACAGGGTAGCTCTTGCGTGCTGATCAGTTCAGAATTTAAATTGAGTTAAAGGTTAAATGAGTTTAATTTTTGAATTGAACTGAAGCATTGTCTTGTGGCAAATTCATCCAGAATTTTTATTTCCAGTTGCTGTACAAGTGACGGAAGTGGGTCTTTTTGCGATAAAAACATTGTGAATACATTTAGGATTCGGTGAGCTTCTGTCATTTACTTGCTCATTCTCTAAACGTGTGAGTGCCCTGCTCTGTGTCAGACCGGATGGCAGGCCCTGCATGGGGGTGGGGAGGGGCCAGAATATGCAGCCCCACCTGCAGCCCAGGCCCAGCTCAGGGGCAGACGGGCAGACAGGGAAGTGGGCTATTCCACACCTTGAGATTGGTGAATTCCTCAAGACAGCGGCTGGCAGGGGCCCGAGCCTAGGTGACTGGCCACAGAGCTGAATGGGGCTGACCGAGTTAGGACATCGTTGGGTGGTGAATCAGCAGGCCCTGGCCGCTGACTGGGTGTAGGGGCATGAAGCGGTGGCAGAAGGAAGCAGTTAAGAGGCTGCGAGCCCCCTCTTGGGCATCTGACGGGGTGGTGCTTCCTCCCAGGGCTAGGGGACAGGTGAGCAAAGAAGAACCTCAGGAAAAGAAATCAAGGACCTGGAGGAACAGTTTAACAAGTGGGTGGCCATGAAGAGCTACCAATGGAGACTGAAGAAAAATGAAGAAGGACCAGAGAGAGAATGGAGCCAGGAGGCTGGAAGGAGACAGGCGGGTTTCGTGTCAGGATTGCCCGGAGCTCCCCGGAGAGGAGCACCTCGCCTCTCCATGGCAGAGCACAGCGGGTGGAACACTGATGTCAGGTCTTCTTCAGGCCCTGAACGTAAGAATTCCTTGGCACCTGGTCTGCTTTGAGACCGACATGTTGTGTTTGATTAGTTTGACTTCGGGATGGCAGCTAAATGCTGTCTGCTCAGCATATGCCTGAACTGGAAATGGTTCAATCACAAAACAAAGTGAATCAAATAGAACATGGGGGTGGCTCAGCGGGGACGCAGAGCCAGAGGTGAGTCTCCTTTGCCCCAAACACCCCAAGTTGTAGATTTGTTCTTGGAGCTCTGTGTCAGGGTTGGGGTGGACAGGAGGGAGAGAATACCCTCTGCAGAAACACAGTTTATCACACTGCAGAATTCTTAGTGTTCTTCTGACAAGGACGTTTCTTCAATTTCCCTCTAGACTGGGCCATGCTCTCTAAATAGAACTGAAATCGTAGTTAAAACTTAAAGGCAGTGAGAGAAGAGTTCTAGCTTTGTTCCATAACGTCCTGTGTCTTGATCTCACTGTATCTGTCTGTTCATCCTGCTGGGGGCGTTAACCCACCTCTTCTCTTACAGGGTCATCTCTGGTTTCACTGAGGACCTCTGAGAACCCCAGTCCCTCTGTCCAGACACATCAGCAGGAGACTCACCTCCCCCCTTTCCTCCTGTACCCCATCTGATCCACATGCACAGAACACACACATGCAAATATTTATAAGTAGAAAGGCTTATGGACTGTATGACTTCAGTACACCTGCAGGTTCATGGAGTGGTTCTGGAGAACATTGGTCCTTCTGCTGGCCTGGCAGCTACTTTAATTTCCGGTGTCCATTGGCAGAATACAAGCTCATAGTGTGTGCTGGGGGCTGGGTGGGGCAGGGGATTACCGTTTTCTTGCGGTGATTGTTCTTGATGGAATCCACATCACTGCTTTTCAAAGCTGCTTTTCCTGTGCCTTCTTCCAGAAAGCTATCCTCCGGTCCTTGGTTGGCTGGGGCAGGTGAAGCATTAGGAAACACCCTCTCTCTGCGTTCTCTTCGAGTAACACTGGGGAGTGTTCATGGCTTCTGGCAGAACAGCAATGTAAGCCTTCAGCTACTGAAGCAAGCTTTCTGCTCATTCTAGAGGCATCTTCTAAACAGATCTGCACTGGTCAGGTGAGGCTGGAGAAGGACCGGGCTGAGAGCACAGCTATGGGAGGCAATACTTGTTCTTGTTCCCAAGAAGCTGATGTGTCATCCGGTGAGGTCTCTTGCCAGCCGAAGGTTGGCACAAGGTCGCCAGGCAAGGGCTTTTTGTGTGTGGAGTATGCACATTCTAGCCACAGAGTTTTCTGCCAGGGTGTTTAGACAAGCTAAAAGTGGAATATAAACTGTATTCAATTTGCAAGGATGCAATTATGAGGACAAACATGTTTTTAAGACTTAACCCATTATAGCAGGAAAATACAAGGCTTGGGGTATGCTGACTCTTTCCCTTGTTCGTCTCTCAAATAGAAAAATGGTGTGTATAAGTAGGTGTTTGTATACGTACATTATAAGACATTCTAGAAATTTCTGTCCTACTTCTTTAATATTCTTGCCACTAAAAATAAATGCTCCTGAAGCTAGGGAAAAAGAAACTGTTCATCATTCTTCTGAATTATTACAGATACCCCAAAAGTAGCCTCCTTCAAATAGTAGTTTTTCTTTTCTAAAAATCACCTGGAAAAATACTGAGCTTTCTGATCTTTATTTTATCCTGTTCAGTGGCTCTGTTTGGAAGAGTTATTGTACAACCCAGTACTGCTTTTATTAAAAAGAAAACTGGGCCACTTATTTCCTTCAAAGTTTTTGGTGTGTTTAAATCTTCTCTAGGTAAACAAAACTTTTATTGAAAATAATATTTTGAGACTGTGACACCCTTCTCACAAGAAGCCTTGGTGAAAGCCCCCTTGTTGGCTGGTCCTGCAGGCAGCCTGGCGTCTGCTTTGCCTGTGGGCAGTGCAGGGTGCTGGGGGCAGTGGGGAGAGGCGTCAGTCCCACCTGCAGCTTTCAGGAGGGGCTGGGGAGGCAGATTTGACATGAACGCAAATAAGTGCAAGGACCGTCAGGGCAAAGAGACCCAGGAGACCAGGCCAGGGGAGGAGGCAGAGAGCCTGGGCAGGCCAGGCTGGTCCTCCAGGTCCAGGCCCTGCAGGAGCCTGGAAGGCATGAAGATGGGCTGGAGGTGTGAGCACTGAGAATGGGGCGCGGCCTGACCTTGGGTCTCTAGAAGTTACCCTGTGGTGGCATTTTCTATAATTGATGTCATAAATAGCTGGTTTCTTTGTTAGAATTCATTTACTTACTAAGTTTGGCAAATATGTTGAAGGAAAGAAATGTGAGTGTGTGGATGGATTTCAGGACGTTGACATCAGTGAATGCCCTGTTGGAGACACCGTGTTGGAATAAGGATGAGGTTCCTCCCTCAGAATGGTTGATCCATTTCCTTCAATTCTTCTTCGGTTTTGCAGCTTTTCTCCCCTAACTTTTATCAGACCATCTCCTGGAATCTCATATTAAAGTCATAATTAATCATGTGATATCCTCTCGTTTTTTGCATCAGAGTTTTCAAGAGCCCTCCAGATTTTTATTGCGTGCAGATCCATGTGCTTAGACATAATACCGTCAGCAGTAAATTGCCTTCTGGAGAAGAAATTGACAAACAACTTTATAGTTGCATTTTTAGCCTTAATATCTGAGGGCGAGAAGTATGTTCAGGATTTATGAAGTTCCTGAATTTAAAATATAAGCAATAAAATGTTCCTAATGTGGGGTCCCCATCTGCATCTATTATTACAAACTCTTAAAGTCACTTTAGCCTAACGTGTCAATAGAAGTTTTCTTCTTTTTTCTTTTTGAAAAATTGTGTCCAAGCAAATTAGTTTGCTTGCATGAAGCGTCATCTGTGTTTGCAAGCTGGAACAGTTTTGCTGGTTAAGCAGTCTAGAGATGATAAAATTTTTTGTCCGAGTATGACTTTGGTGGTATATTTAAAAGAATCACGGCTGCTGCTGGAAGCTCAGAGGAGAGGTCCATTTTAAGGGGCGTCTGCTGCACTCAGCCCAAAGCGTCATGGGGATTGTTTGAATTGACAAAACGAAAATATGTATAATATTTTCTCTCTTTAAAATCGATTTACAGTTTGTCTGATATGGAGGAGCAGAGGTATAAATTACAGAGAAATTGTCATCATATCCTCTGGATGATCTGTAGGGCCAGAGCTTCTGTTTATTTCGGTGGATGGTTACCCACTCAGGACAGTAAAATCACAAAGTTTTAGCTAGGGAAGGAGAAATCCCTTCTGCCTGTATAATAAATATTGTTTTGACCCAACTACACTGTTTCTTGTGATAAAAATACAACACTTAAGGTTTCCCACATCTGCCATTTGTGAGTACACAGTTGAGTGACGTTAGTTGGTACCATTTGTGAGTGTACAGTTGAGCGACGTTGGTGCCATTTGTGAGTGTAAAGTTGAGCGACGTTAGTTGGTGCCATTTGTGAGTGCGCAGTTGAGGGACGTTAGTTGGTGCCATTTGTTGAGTGTAAAGTTGAGCGACGTTAGTTGGTGCCATTTGTGAGTGCGCAGTTGAGGGACGTTAGTTGGTGCCATTTGTGAGTGCGCAGTTGAGGGACGTTAGTTGGTGCCATTTGTGAGTACGCAGTTGAGTGACGTTAGTTGGTGCCATTTGTGAGTGTACAGTTGAGCGACGTTAGTTGGTGCCATTTGTGAGTGCGCAGTTGAGGGACGTTAGTTGGTGCCATTTGTGAGTACGCAGTTGAGTGACGTTAGTTGGTGCCATTTGTGAGTGTACAGTTGAGCGACGTTAGTTGGTGCCATTTGTGAGTGTACAGTTGAGGGACGTTAGTTGGTGCCATTTGTTGAGTGTAAAGTTGAGCGACGTTAGTTGGTGCCATTTGTGAGTGCGCAGTTGAGGGACGTTAGTTGGTGCCATTTGTGAGTGCGCAGTTGAGGGACGTTAGTTGGTGCCATTTGTGAGTGCGCAGTTGAGGGACGTTAGTTGGTGCCATTTGTGAGTACGCAGTTGAGTGACGTTAGTTGGTGCCATTTGTGAGTGTACAGTTGAGCGACGGTGCCATTTGTTGAGTGTAAAGTTGAGCGACGTTAGTTGGTGCCATTTGTGAGTGCGCAGTTGAGGGACGTTAGTTGGTGCCATTTGTTGAGTGTACAGTTGAGCGACGGTGCCATTTGTTGAGTGTAAAGTTGAGCGACGTTAGTTGGTGCCATTTGTGAGTGCGCAGTTGAGTGACGTTAGTTGGTGCCATTTGTGAGTGTACAGTTGAGCGACGGTGCCATTTGTTGAGTGTAAAGTTGAGCGATGTTAGTTGGTGCCATTTGTGAGTGCGCAGTTGAGGGACGTTAGTTGGTGCCATTTGTGAGTACGCAGTTGAGTGACGTTAGTTGGTGCCATTTGTGAGTGTACAGTTGAGCGACGGTGCCATTTGTTGAGTGTAAAGTTGAGCGACGTTAGTTGGTGCCATTTGTGAGTGCGCAGTTGAGGGACGTTAGTTGGTGCCATTTGTTGAGTGTAAAGTTGAGCGACGTTAGTTGGTGCCATTTGTGAGTGCGCAGTTGAGGGACGTTAGTTGGTGCCATTTGTGAGTACGCAGTTGAGTGACGTTAGTTGGTGCCATTTGTGAGTACAGTTGAGCGACGTTAGTTGGTGCCATTTGTGAGTGCACAGTTGAGTGACGTTAGTTGGTGCCATTTGTGAGTACAGTTGAGTGACGTTAGTTGGTGCCATTTGTGAGTACAGTTGAGTGACGTTAGTTGGTGCCATTTGTGAGTACAGTTGAGTGACGTTAGTTGGTGCCATTTGTGAGTGCACAGTTGAGCGACGTTAGTTGGTGCCATTTGTGAGTGTGCAGTTGAGCGACGTTAGTTGGTGCCATTTGTGAGTATGCAGTTGAGAGACGTTAGTTGGTGCCATTTGTGAGTGTGCAGTTGAGCGACGTTAGTTGGTGCCATTTGTGAGTATGCAGTTGAGAGACGTTAGTTGGTGCCATTTGTGAGTGTGCAGTTGAGCGACGTTAGTTGGTGCCATTTGTGAGTGTGCAGTTGAGCGACGTTAGTTGGTGCCATTTGTGAGTACGCAGTTGAGCGACGTTAGTTGGTGCCATTTGTGAGTACAGTTGAGTGACGTTAGTTGGTGCCATTTGTGAGTGCACAGTTGAGCGACGTTAGTTGGTGCCATTTGTGAGTGTGCAGTTGAGCGACGTTAGTTGGTGCCATTTGTGAGTACAGTTGAGTGACGTTAGTTGGTGCCATTTGTGAGTGCACAGTTGAGCGACGTTAGTTGGTGCCATTTGTGAGTATGCAGTTGAGAGACGTTGGTGCCATTTGTGAGTGTACAGTTGAGCGATGTTAGTTGGTGCCATTTGTGAGTGCACAGTTGAGCGATGTTAGTTGGTGCCATTTAGGGGGTTCACAATGTTCCACAGCCATCACCACCACCCATCACCACAATGTTTCTGTGTTTTGATTCTTTTCTTTTCTTTTTTTTTTTTTTTTTTTGAGACGTAATCTTGCCGTGTCACCTAGGCTGGAGTACCGTGGCGCGATCTCGGCTCACTGCAACCTCCATCTCCCGGGTTCAAGTGATTCTCATGCCTCGCCTCCCAAGTAGCTGGGATTACAGGTGCACGCCACCACACCTGGCTAATTTTTGTATTTTTAGTAGAGATGGGGTTTCACCATGTTGCCAGGATGGTCTCGATCTCCTGACCTCAGGTGATCCACCTTCCTTGGCCTTCCAAACTCCTGGGATTACAGGCATGAGCCACCATGCCTGGCTTCATCTCCAGAACTTTTCTGTCTTGCAAAACTAAACCAGTACCCATTAAACACTAACTCCTCATTTCTGCCAGCCCATCCCCTGGCACCCACCCTACTCCTTTCCATCTTGATGCCAACACACTTTGTGTGGGTTCCTCCAAGTCAAGAGAAGGAGTGTCCGAAGACCCCTGAGACCAGAACCCTCTGCCGATGTTGGTAGTGCTGTTTTGGCCTGGAGGGCAGGTGGGCCTCTGGGCACTTCTTCGTCAGGACATGGAGCCATTTCAGGTAGGGCCCTGGGTCTCCCCTGTCCCAGCCCTGTTCCCTATCAGAAACCCGAGGCCCAGAGGTGCAGGGCAGCTACAGCGCCAGGGTGGACAGATGTTGATGATCAGTGGGAAGGAATTCAAAGAAATAGAACATTTTACACAAATGTGGGGAGGTATCATTAGTAAAAACAGGACCCGAGTACATGCAAAGTGCCTCTGTGAGGTAGAGAGACGCTCTGAAGAAAGGCACTGTTTTTACATTAATGAGCATTTAAACGATGCTGGGTTAACCATTTGGCTTTTTGTACCTTGTCACCATCTCCTTTATGGTGTGACTGGACTTTCGAGAGAAGGTGGAGGAAGGTTAATAGGTAGGTAGGAGAGTTGCAGGCAGGAAAGACAGAAGGCCCCGGGGGTGATAGGTGGGGCAGAGGGAGGGATGGAGAGGTGACTTCGGAAAGAGCATCAGCTGCCGCAGGCCAGGGCACCCTCAGGAAGCAGGCTTCCCATGCTCGCTAATGCCCCCGCGGAGCTCTCATCCGCAGTCTGACAACTTGAGGTGGATCTGGGTTGCTCTTTATTTTTTGATGATTTTTGCGTAGTTTCAAGGATCAGTGTTTTCCACACTGATATTCTATCTCTGTAAGTTTCTCTGAGATATTTTCACCTGTACTGACATTGTAGTCTTTCCTTACTCTCTTATTTATTTATTTACCAGACCGCACCATTGGGTGCAGTGATCAAAACCAAAATATCAAACCAGCACCAGAAACTCTTCAGCAGACCCGTGG
Organism: Nomascus leucogenys; assembly: GCF_006542625.1. Lineage (NCBI taxonomy): Eukaryota > Metazoa > Chordata > Mammalia > Primates > Hylobatidae > Nomascus > Nomascus leucogenys. Next base: position 4,009,652 of record NC_044383.1, on the reverse strand, counting down.
AACTTGCCTTAGAGAAAGCCGGAGGGGTCAGGCATAGCCTGCTGTGCCCAGCCTGCACTCGCCTGGGAAGGGCACCCCTCACTGTCCAAGAGTGACCCCAGGCCACAGGAACCACGCTGAGTACCAAAGGCGAGTCTCCAGGGTGTGGGCAGGCTCCTTGCTGGCATGTTCAGCCCAGGCTTGCCGGAAGTGGGGCTCAGGCTCTGTCTGTGGGGTAATGATCAGAAGCTTGGCAGTCATGGGACCAGGATAAGAAGAACCAAAGGACAGCTCTCCTCCCATGGTTATGGGCCAAAAAATAGGTGATTATTTTAACTGTGGAAACTGACCCACTGAGGGGGACCTGCTGAGAGGAAGGCCAGTGGGGCCACAGACAGGATGGGAGGCCACGGCCGCCCACCCGCTCATGGCTGAGCGCCCTGTTTCCTGAACGTGTGGGAGGGGCAGGCTCCCCACATGGGAACCGCTGGGCCGTGACTGTGGAGCTCCAGCTGCTGGCAGTGCAAACCCGGTGGGGCCCTCTGTGGCTTGTGCTGCGTCACCATGACGCCGCATGCCCGCGGGGTTGGCCAGTCCAGGGGGATGACTCGGTGCAGACCTGTGTGCCCCCCGGGCCTGGGCCTTCTGCACCCCAGAGGTCAGTGACAGTGGAAGTTGCCACAGACATGGGTTTGTGGCTTTCAAAGCCTTCAATATCGCAGAATTCTGAGTCTTTAGCAAAATTAAGTACATGTTCACGTGAGTGAGTGATTTCTCCATGAGGACTGGGCCTCATAGTTCGTCTCTGTACCAGTGTCAGTTCATCGCTTTGGTCTTGGTGGAGAGTTCTGGATTGCAGGCACATCATCTGGTCAGCGGTGGACGTGTTTGGCCAGCTGTGAAAGACTGCCTTGCCCAAGTTCCTGAGACTTCGGGGCTACTGATGGCACGGAGAGGCTGGCCGAGGGCAGGGCCACACGGTCCCCTTCTGCTGATGTCCCTGAGGACTGGGCACAGCTGCCAGAGTCAAGGGCACAGAAGTGGAAGCAGTCTGTCCTTTTCTGAAGGCTGCTCTTTTTGTTTTTCTCCACGTATGTCACCTTTTAACGTTTTTTCCTGGCTTTTTCATTAATGTATGTAAAAATATTAAAAGCCCTTGTATATTACATGAAAAACTATGTCAGCTGCCCTGCTTTTTTCTATTTATGAAAACTTTTCAAGCAGTAAAAACATTTTACTTGTTAATGAGGGAAAGTGGGAAAATTAATGACATAGAGCTTGGATCCACCACGATGTCTCCTCTTAACCATGCGCAGCCAGCTTCCCACCGCATGGAGTTTAATTTCTGCGATAGGGTTCAGTAAGCAAATGCAAATAGATTTAATGATTTGCATCAGTAGATCATTTCTCAGTTTAATATCCTCTGATATTTTGGGTCAAGGACTCTTTCTTTGGGAGACTGGTACAATTTCTAGAGGTAGAATTATTAATATTAGTGATATTACATTACATTGAAGTGAAGTGGTATAGATGTATCATTTTCACAAAGTCAGATTTCTGCGTGACTTTCATTCATTGTGGTGCAAAGGAAACCCTGGCTGCCGAAGTAGACTTAGGAGCAGGCAGAATTCCTGGACGCAGGCGCCTTGGAGCGAGGTGACCCTCTCTGGCCCCCAGCACCTTGCGAGCAGTGGTTTTTGCGTCTGTTCACCAGCGCATGTGAACCTGTGGGCCCGGAGGACACGTGGTCCATTTTTGTTGAGTACGTTCAGCAAAGGAATGAATTAAAACGAGAACTCTCTTCAGCCAACGCTGATAGAGCTTTCTGTGTGTCGTCTGCGGCACCGTGCTGACGGAATGATGAGAAACCACAACCTGGCCTCAGGGAGCTTTGTCTACTGCGGGAGACAGAGATGGTGGCAGATCAGTCCTGGAGGCACAAGGAGAGAGTGGTGGAAATACACAAAAGGCATTGAAGACCAGTGGAACATCAGGGACACTTTCACAGGGAGGAGGCCAGGGGTCTTGTCGCCTGCCTGCCCCAAACGTGGCCTTCATTCCTTCCTGTCTCCTGCTGGAAAGGCTGAGTGCAGGTGCCAGCTCTCCCTGCCTCACTGAGAGGGTGTGTGTGAGAAGCATGGGCCTACTGGCAGGCTCCTGGGGAAGACCTTTCTCCCCGATACAAACAGCAGCATGAGGAAGACTCTCCTGGCTCCCCCAGTCTGTGGACACAGTTGTGTGAATGTGATTGCAGGAGCTGGGCAGCTATTATGTGACCATGAGGGTGTGGGACTGGGGCTGAAAGGTGGCATGCTGCCAGTGAGAAAGATGGGGAGAGCTGGGCACCTGCTGGCCCTGTGGCTGGCCAGGCCGCCTCTGAACACCTATTCTGTGACCTGACATGCATCCTTATCACACACGGCAGCCGTAAGCAGCACGCAGGTGATGACGGGTCATACGCCATCTGGGGACTTGATGCTCCTTTTAGCAAATACAGAAAATACAAAGGAAATAAGAATCAGTTCCATTAATCGGTGATAGTCTTTTGGTGTAATTCCTTCTAGCTTTTTTTTGTTTGTTTTTATCAACATATTTAAAATCAGTTTTGAATTCTACTTTATATCTTAAGCGTTTTTCTTGTTCTGACATCTTTTTAAGCATGATTTTTAAAGGTCTGTGCTTGGTTCTTTGTTAAGGCCTGTTGCATGGTTGTGCGTGGTGGTATTTTACCTATCTCTGTCCTGGTGAACCTCTATGTTTTTGTTTCTGTTTACTGGGCTGCAGTAAACAGTCTCGATGAGCACTGTGTGGCCCTGGGTGAGTGTTTCCTGAGCAAGCTTGCTTTTTGGCCTTTCTCCCTGTAGCTTTTTTGTCTGTAACACCCCTTTCTCTATTGCAGGGTGGCTTCTGAAATCAAATGTGACCCTAAGTGACTCCTCACTATTTTTAAGATAAGAAAGCATTAGCTCTGTGTTTTCCTAGCCCCTCCGTTCTTGTACTTAGACCCTTCACTCTGAACAGCAGGTATGCCAGCCTGTACTTCCTGGCATTATTACCCAGTGGCCCATAGCTCAGAAGTGACATTGTGTGGTGTGAACGCTGTCTCTGGAGCAAGATTCCTAACTCCTCTACTTTATAGCTATAAAGTGGACAAATCACTTCACTCCATGCCTCAGTTTCCCCAGGTATCACATGGGGACTATAATAGCATCTAACCACATAGATTGTTGGACAATTAAATGAGTTGACCAGGAGGAAACTCTTAGAACAACGCCACCCCATAGTAAACACTCAATAAATGGCAACTGCTGCCGTTGAAGAGGATGACGATGGTGCTATTTCTACCACTTCCTAAGGTCGCCCCTGCGTGCTCACCGGCCACCTCCTCCCTGCCCTACCCCGTTGCCCACATATTTCATAGGCCTCCTTAGATGTCCCTTTCTTTGAGCCGGGAGCCCTCGTGCTCCCAGGCTTGCTTCAGATCCCTTGCCTGAGCCTCTCCAGCACTTTGAGCCCGCTCCACCCGAGCGCGGTTCTCCTTCCGTGCCGTGCTGTCTGCTATGAGTCCTGGAGAACAGGGACAATGTCTATCTTGCTGGCCTTAGTACCCCTCACAGGGCCTAGCCCAGGGCGCACTTAAGAAATTGTAAAGATCCATAGGCCAGGTGTGGTGACTCATACCTGTAATCCCACCACTTTGGGAGGCCAAGGCAAGAGAATCACTTGAGGCCAGGAGTTTGAGAATAGCCTGGGCAACATAGTGAGATTCTGTCTCTACAAAAAAAAAAACTTAAAAAAAAAAAAATTATCCAGGCCTGGTGGAAGGCATCTGCAGTGTCAGCTACTCAGGAGGCTGAGGCGGGAGGACCGCTTGAGCCCAGGAGTTCAAAGCTGCAGTGAGCTGTGATTATGCCACTGCACTGCAGCCTGGGCAACAGAGTGAGACCCTGTCTCTAAAAAAATAATAAAATAAAAAATAAAGATCCTATAAGTGAAGGGTTAGAAGAGTGGAATATATGTGCTCTTAACAAAGAATGGTGTGATTATAGAGATGGGAGGTGAAAAGTAGCACGAATTCAAAGATTTATTTTCGGCAACTCCGTCAGAGTCCTGAACGTTCTTTACCCAGTTTCTCACTCCCACTGGGACTCTCTAGGGCCAGCGGGAAGCCTGCAGGCATTTGGAGAACTGAGTGCTGGCTGGACCTCCTCAAAACGGGACACCCTCCAGGGAGCTGTTGAGGGGCTCTCCTGCATCCCCTGCCTCTTCAGAAACCAGCATCAGCTGTGAAATGTGGGCTTCCAAGTGGTTTTGTGTCCCCTCAGTTTACAGAGTCCATGTTTTTGGTGGCTCTTGTCTTGGACCCTGATGGCGCTGGGGGGTTTCATCGCCATTTAACCCTCCGCATCTCACAGAGACCAAGCAGTGCTTTCGGGGTCAGCTCTGCTGGTCCCTGCGTAGCATATGGCCCCCAAAATGTATGTGTTGAAGTCCTCATCCTCAGAACCTCTGGATGTGACAGTATTTTGGAGATAGGCTCTTTTAGAAAGGTGATTAGGGTAACTCAGGGTCATTAGAGGAGCCCCTCACCCAGTGTGACTGGTGTCCCCATGAGACGGAGGTTACGGCACAGACACACGGAGGGATGGCCACGTGAGGACCCTGGAAGAAGGCTGCCTTCTGCAAGCCAAGGAGAGCGCCTTGGAGAAAACCAGCTCTGCCGACACCTTGGTTTCAGACTTGCAGCACCCAGGCTGCAGGGCTTTGTTAGGGCAGCCCTGGCGGGAGAATGCAGCCTTATGGGTGGGTTTGGTGATGCCGTGCAGTTCAGCTTTACCATCTCGCTGCAGTGGGAACGCCCTGACGTAGAAGAGGCGCCACCATCCCAGGCAGTGTTCAGAAACACTGACGGCAAAGTCAGGATGGGCAGGAGCGTTCTAGGCAACTGATGAAAATGGTATTTTACACATATTTGAAAAGAAAGGTTTGAGAAGGCATCCGTTATTAAAACCAAATTCAACGGAGAATTTAAAAACTGGCTGTGGTGAGCAATGTTGGTCCCGAATCACTTTTTCACAACTTGTTTCTGTTCTGTCGTAGGACTGGTGAGACCGGCTTTCCCTCAAGTTCTGGGGCGGGACGTGGAATGTTTGTGAGGCTACCCGTCATTGAAGGGGGGCCCGTGATGCTGAGTGTTCACCCTCTTTCAGAACGTTTGTGTGGTGGCGTGTCCCTTCTGTAAATCGCTGTGACCTGGGCTGCATGGTCCACAGTCAGACTCGCTTTGCCCTCTTACTGGTCTTCATTAATTCGTGGTCCCTGGAGTGGAGCGGGAAATACAGATATCCACCTCCTCTCATTATCCAAATACAATAACAAATTACGAAGCATCTTATCCTACCAACCATTATCCTATCGGAAAGCATGTGGTAATTTCGAGGAAGCGGGAGGAACTATGTCAGATGTGCCATGAGATGTAAAATGCACTCGCCCTGTATCTTGGTCTTCTCCTAGCAGTATCTTGTCTCACAATCTGCTTGTTTAAACTTCTTGGGCTTTTTCTTTGACATCTTCCCACCTTTCCCTAAGGGTTTAACTGTCTTAGATCTCCTTGTCTGCTTCTGCCCGAGACTGTGGGTCCCTGTCAACTCGGGTAGAATTTTATTGGTATTTTTAGGCTCTTTAACATACTTTAATCATTATGTTGCTGCATATATTTCTTCTAAAATAGAAGTAAATTGTAATTTTCCTCTGATAATAACCTAGGACCTTAAAATACACACAAATATACACACTAATGAATTTTGTAAATATTACATAACTTGGTAATTACTGTTTCAAATTAGATAATGCAGAAATCTCTGGATTTTTACGTTGGTGTTTATGAAGCATTTTAATGATAATTGGGGAAGTTGGTTGTGGGTTTTTAGCTAGAATAGGAACCCATTATAATTTTTCCCAATTATAATAATGGGACATAAGCCTCTGTAACCTGAAATTTTCCTCTATGACATGTTTTCAGGAGTAGAATTATTAGATTTGATGAGCGTGGATGCCTAGGTTTGTTGCTGTCAACTTTTTGAACTGAGCTAATCTGTGCACATTTGAGAAGAGCATATAATCCAAAATATTGGGTCTACAAATGTAAGATTGCCTTTGGTGATGAGTTGGTGTCATCTTTCTTCTGTAGGAAATGAAGGGCCACTTGCAGCGTGCTGTGCCTCATTTTAAACCTTTAACTGGCAAGTGGTCTTGATCTTCCCTCTGCACAGCTGCAGGAAGAGGCTTCCCAGTTTGCCTTGGCCCCCGTAACACCACATCATCCCACGTGTGCGTGAAGAGCCCGCACAGGCTGCCCGCGCGCCCGGGGTCAGGTGTGGATGGGGTCGGGGTATTTCCAGTACTTGGGCTTCGGAGTCTTTTTAAAGTTGAGAGCTCATCTGTTGTTGATAAATGGCCAAATATAAATGTATAACACCTTGATTAATAGGCTGCGATGAAATTGAAGGTGGTCTTTTCTAGGAAATCCTCATTGAAATACTGCCCATTTTGAATAAGTCTAATAGTACGATGAACCACATGCTTAGTGGAAATGTTATAGGATGCAAATAGGAAGATTTGTGGGTGTTTTTCCTTCATGAATTTGTTGTTATCTTTGCAGAAGTGAAGAATATCAATATTTTATGGCCTTTCTTTGGGATTCGTGTCTATTACCAGTGATGCAGAGCGTGGCCCTGGTCCTCAGTGCCTCTGCCTTTGTGGTGGCGGGGGCCAGTTTGCCCGGTGGGGAGGTGTGTGTGTTTTCACCAAGTTAGCAAATTTCCTGTTTTCTCTTTTAAAATGGAAGGATAGCTTCCTCTCCCATTGACTCTTTCTGGAGATTGGAAATGGTGTTACAGTCTTTGTTGTGTTATTGTGGAAATCTCCAGCGTCTCTCCTGATCTTGCCGCCCTGCACAGCCAGCGGAGAGTACTTGCAGGCAGCCCGGCTCCACACTGCTTTTATCATCTTCGTTTTCATTCTTTTGTGAAAATGTAGTTGATTTGGAGCCTTTCGAAAAGTGTGTCACATCATTTTTGCCGTTTCTCTTTTTCCTTTAACTTTCTGTTATTTTCCATTTCGATCTCAGATACCCTTCTTAGGAAGCCGCATCCCCAACGCCGGGCTGGTCTGTTCTGCTCTGGGGGCAGCGTGTGCTCTCATTTCACTCCCATAATCAGCTTTGGCATATGGGATTCAGAGACGCAGTGCTTGGTCTTCTGAGATGTTTGTGCAGCAGCGAGGCGATGTCCCAGTTCTCCTGGAATATTTGTGTCGACCAGGATGCTGTTTCTGCATCGGAACTGGTGTCTTTGTTTACCCTGAGGCGTTATCTTGCTTGTTTACCTAAATCTTTAACTCTCCTTAGGTGAGTGACTTCACTGATACCAAGAGTGATTAAAATAATGTGATACATGGAGTCAACTTAGGCAATACATTTACCTGTACACCACATGTCCAATATTTATTCAGAATGATTTTTTTCAAATATCTAATAAGAATGAATAATTGAATGTAGTATAGCCTTCTTACTTTGCCCTGCGATCCCATAAGACCTTTAAAGCTAAAACTAGTTTGGGCCCTTGAGGGGCTTATAGAAATTAGGTATGTCTGAGTATGGAAATGGCTGGCATGGTGAAAGAATTGAGTCCTTAAGTAATTTGCTATTCCCAGTGATAATTAGAAGAAACCCCTGTTCTAGCTCCATTTTCTCATTTTTTTTTAACGTTTTAGGGGAGATTTCTTTAGGTATTAGTGGCTGATCGTTTTTTTCTTACCGTGTACTCCTGCTGTAAGGTAAGTGGTTTTGGCATATTGTGTTGCCTTGATGGGTTATTAAATTGTCACTTCTAAGAGATGAATGTGGGTTATAGAGTATGTTGTGCCATATATCATCTTAGTCATCAGGAATGTTTCAGAAAACAGTAAGAGTAAATTTTTTTAAATTTATGATTGAAATTAGCAATTTTATTAGGTCCTTTAAAAAAAAACCTACAAACTTTTAAAGTCTTTCTCAAAATGTACATCTTTGTTCTCAGAAGAGGTCTGCAGACTGCCCTAATTTGTCTTTTGAAAGGACACAGAATTTTAGCAGAATACTTATGCTGCAGAAATAGACAAATGCAGGTGCTATTCCTTGGATGGTCGGCATAGAAGGTTGATGTGCTCTAAGATTTACTGTGCATCACCTTAGCCATCATTCCCATAAGTATTAATTTTAACTCCACTAATAAGAAACTGAACAAAAGTGGAATTATGAGTTCAGTAGTATTCTATGAAAGGTCAGTTGTTAAAAAGGCAGAGTCTGACATTCTGTGAAAAAGGTGCCTTCATTAATCATTCTGATGGGAGAGCACGGGGCGTTCTTGACCAATACCAGTGAACCTTGCAATGCAAAGTTTCAGGGCCTGCTGTGCAAGTTTTTATATAAAAACAAGGATCGTTTAAATATATGTTGAGATCATTCAAGGAATTGCTTTACCTTTGCTGTTTAAAAGTGCGTATATGATATAGAACATGTTATTAAATACGCATTACTGTTTTGAAAAAGGAAAAACACCTGTTAATTTTATAGACAAATTATGGAAATCTGTGGTAGACACGGCTCCAGGCAGTAATGCATTTCCAAGCGAATGAATGGACATTTCCTATATGGATCATCTACAGATATTGGTAAGGTTTCTTTAAGTCCCTTTTGTACTCTGCATTCATGGCTAAACCTATGCACTTTGACCCTGTTCTGCAAAACAAACCATAGCCTACTTTCAGACTCTCCTTCGTTCTTTTTCTGTTGGTTACAGTGGCAGAGTGCCTACTGTGTACACAGAACCTAGACATTTCACATTGAATTATCTGAGTATTTATGTGCTCTGACAATTCAGCGTTAAAGTTCAATACAAATATATAAATTATTAAGCAGTTAACCAGTGACACATTCATCAGCTGAACATCTTTTATTGTGGCCTGTTGACAGATTATTTTCATTCAGCCATTAAAGCACAATATTGTCGGGTGAAAGTCTGTTTCTGGATTTTCTTTGTCTCTGCTGCTGCTACAGAATTTCATTGAAAGCATCGAAATATGAGACTAACACAGAATACTGAGTGTTTCTTCTCAAAAACGGGAACTTTCAGACATTTTCTCTCCAGCTGAATTCAGTAAAGAGCATTTTGTGTGTGTGTGTTCCTTTCCCAGCCAGCAGTGTTGTGTCTGAAGGGAAGGGTGGGGATGAGCTGTGGTGCCGCCCTTCACGCCATTGAGATGGGCTGGGAAGGTGCCCTTTCACCCTCTACCTCCAGTTGGCGCCTAGTGTTTTTAAAGATTCAGGAATGTCTCGCACTGTGATTCTCACTATTAACCAATCTCACATATCTAACTTTCCTTACTATATTATTAATTACTACTTTCTATACAAGAGAGAGGTGGAGCCTGGCGGTGTCATGATGGGGAAGGCCCTTGGGATTCGCTCTGTGGGTGCGGGCAGAGATGGGGTGGGTCAGGGTGCAGGCGGTGAGACGGCGAGTGAGGAGGTCGAGAAGAAGCCTCCACACCCCAGCAGGGCCCATTCCACACAAGATCCCAAACGAGGGGAGCAGAAGCTGCCGGTGCCTCTCTGTTCTTTCCAGATGCTACCGTTGTCTGTGGCCACACTTGCTTCTTCGGGTGTGGAAATAGAAGCTCAGAGAAGTTAAACAATGTGCCAAATGTTACACCTTCCCATTCTAATGATTTTTGTCAATTTCAGTGTCAAGGTGGTATCTTGTCTGATGGCAGAGGTCATAGTTGTCTGTGAGGACATGGTATCCACCCTCAAGCATGTAATTGTGCATGGAGAGGGCTCAGTTCAGTTTTACCAAGACACAGTTTATTGGAGTCTACAAATAGCATAAACTGCTATGTCTGCAATGTTACAATTCTCTTTCCTTATTGTCATAATTTTTGCTTAATGGCTGTTTGTGCTACATTGACCAGGTCCATGGGTTGCTTAACATAAATGGTTACATTTGCTTATGATTAAAAACTTCCTCCATTAGAAGCACAGCACCCAGGACTTGTAAATGATTTGTTGTTAAAGCTTTATACTTCATTAGCCACGTCGTTGACTCCAGAGTCATTGTCTAAGAGTTAGGAACACTTGTAATGAGCTGTATAATGCGGACCCTCTAACGAAATTTAAAAAGAGACCAAGCCTTCTAGGAACAGCTTAGCATGCAGATAAAAGGCTAGGAAAACGTGTGAACAGCGCCAGGCTGTAGGCTGAGGCACGTTCCATTCTGACTCAGAATGGCATGGGTGAATAAAGTCTTTTATGACTGGAGCAAGACTTGTTGTAAAAAATTATATACCATTCATGACCAAAATCCTTCAAAACACTCCGTCACCATTCCCCTCTGAACCCTATAGCTTAAGTTCTAAGCATCTTGTGAGTCTCTTGATAGAGTGTTGAAGACTCCATGCAATGGTCTTTGGGACGCCATTCGAGCCTGGCCTGCCCCTTGCTGGCACCTTGTTCGTCTTTGGCGCCATCCGGGGATTTGATTGTCAGTGACCCACCTGATTACAGTGGGCTGCCACGGCCCTGGCCTCGTGGTATAATAACATGGACGATTTTGTGATTTGTTATCGGAGGACAGCTAGCAAAGAGAACTTCTGGAATAACTGCATTAAATGTGATGGGCATTTTTGTGACAGATGTAAAATCTTCATCTTGAAAGCAGTTGCCTGTGTCAGGCAGGCTGGGTGTTAATTTTCTGACAGCAGTGGGAGGAGCTTTTTTCCCCATTATAGATGGAATTAGGTCTACTTTGTACACAGTACTTCGTGACAGTGACTCTGGCCAGGGTAGGGGATATACTGGTTCTGGAGTCTGAGAAGATGGGGCTGAGCCAGCTGTGACTCGGCCACACGTGGCTGAGGGACTTTGCACTGACTACGCAGCCTCTGCCGGGTTTCTTTGTAAAAGTGAAGTTAACACCGATCTCACAGTATCTGGGGAGGAATAAATAGGAACACACATGCTGGGTTAAAGTCCTCAGTTATTTTGTCTTTAGCGACAGATGATCCCCGACTTACCGTGGTTCAGCGTTTGAGTTTTCGAGCTTTATGATGGTGCAGAAGCAGCCTACGTGCGGTGGAAACTGCTGCAAGTGCCCGTGCCACCATTCTGTGTCTCAGTGCAGTATTGAATAAGGGACATGACACAGTCACCACTTTATTATAAAATAGGCTTGTGTTCACTGATGCTGCCCAACTGTAGCTAATTCAAGTGTTGTGAGCACGTTTAAGGCAGGCTGGGTGGAGCCATGGCGTTTGGTGTATTGAATGTGTTTTCAGGGTCGGTGTTTTTAACTTTTGCTGAGTGTATCAGGATGTAGACCCATCATAAGTCGAAGCACATCTCTGTTTGAGTGCCTGTTACGTGCTGGCCATTGTCCCAGGCCTGCGGGATGCAGAGGTGAGGACGGTGTTTGAGTTTCTAGCGTGCTCACTGTGTGTGGGTGGGATGACCCTGCCGGTCTGTGCCCTGGCTTGGTGAACCAGATCTCGTTGGCGTCCTGAGGCCGAGTCTTCTGTGGTTTCTCTGGAGAGTGTGGCTCTCCCTGGTCAGTATTGTGACCTCAGTTACCGCTTTCTGTCTGCTGCATTCATGTATTCCCATCCATGCATTTAACAATTCTTTACTACTGTAAGATAAATGGTTTTCAATTATGAGTTTTGTCATGAAAATTTAATTTTTTTAAATAAATCAAAAGACGTGGATGTGGTGTGAGCACGCAGAGCTCCCCTTTCTGCCCAGGCCTTTACCTTCCTGCTCGGAGGCAAGGTCAGCCCAGGGACAGTGCTGGGAGAGAGCGGAGTTCTGTCATTCATGGGTTGCTAATTTTTGGAGTACTGCAATACAATTAAATATACTTAACCTTAAAATTACCCAGAATGTGATTGAATCTGTGATTCACAGGCCCCTTCTGGTTCTTCCGCGCCTCGGTGTGATCGTTAGGAGGATAGATCATCCCGGTGCTGTTGGGAACGCACTGCGTTAATGGCCTCAGTGCCCAGCAATGGAAAACTTTCCACTGACTGTCTGCACGCAGTGTGCCCGGCGGAAGGTGAAAGCTTCACCCTTTGTCTCCCTTGCCATCCTTTGGCCTTGTGTGTTTGGAAGTAGCCAGAGGTGGTGGAACAGTGGTGGGCTGGTTTGGGTCTTGTTGGCAGTGCCAAAGGGACAAAGGCTGGATGTGGGCATGACCTCAGCCTTGTGATGGGCAAGACAGGTGGGGGTGACTTTCTGTTCTGAAAATGACCTCCTCCCCTTCTTCCTCCCCTCCAGCTTCCTCCCTTTCCTCCTCCTCCCCTCCCCTTCCTCCTCCCCCACCCTTCCTCCTCCCCTACCCTTCCTCCTCCCCTACCCTTCCTCCTCCCCCTACCCTTCCTCCTCCCCTACCCTTCCTCCTCCCCCTACCCTTCCTCCTCCCCCTACCCTTCCTCCTCCCCCTACCCTTCCTCCTCCCCCTACCCTTCCTCCTCCTCCCCGCTTCCTCCTCCTCCCCGCTTCCTCCTCCTCCCCGCTTCCTCCTCCTCCCCGCTTCCTCCTCCTCCCCTTCTCCTCCTCCCCTTCCTCCTCCTCCTCCCCTTCCTCCTCCTCCTCCCCTTCCTCCTCCTCCTCCCCCTTCCTCCTCCTCCTCCCCCTCCCCCTTCCTCCTCCTCCTCCCCTTCCTCCTCCTCCTCCCCCTTCCTCCTCCTCCTCCCCCCTTCCTCCTCCTCCTCCCCTTCCTCCTCTTCCTCCCCCCTTCCTCCTCCTCCTCCCCTTCCTCCTCCTTCTCCCCCTTCCTCCTCCTCCTCCCCTTCCTCCTCCTCCTCCCCTTCCTCCTCCTCCTCCCCCCTTCCTTCTCCTCCTCCCCTTCCTCCTCCTCCTCCCCTTCCTCCTCCTCCCCTTCCTCCTCCTCCTCCCTTCCTCCTCCTCCTCCCTTCCTCCTCCTCCTCCCCTTCCTCCTCCTCCTCCCCTTCCTCCTCCTCCCCTTCCTCCTCCTCCGCTTCCTCCTCCTCCTCCCCTTCCTCCTCCTCCGCTTCCTCCTCCTCCTCCCCTTCCTCCTCCTCCCCTTCCTCCTCCTCCCCTTCCTCCCCTTCCTCCCCTTCCTCCTCCTCCCCTTCCTCCTCCTCCCCTTCCTCCTCCTCCCCTTCCTCCTCCTCCCCTTCCTCCTCCTCTTCTCTTCCCCTTCCTCCTCTTCTCCCCCTTCTTCCTCCTCTCCTTCCACTTCCTCCTCCTCTCCCTCCCCTTCCTCCTCCACTTCCTCATCTTCCTTTTCCTCCTCCCCATTATTTTCCTCTTCCCCATTATTTTCCTCCTCCTCTTCCCCTTCCTCCCCTTCCCCTTCCTCCCCTCCTCTGCTTCCTCCACCTTCTCTCCTTCCTCCCCCTCCTCTCCTCCCTCCCCTTCCTCCCCTCCTCCCCTTCCTCCCCCTCCTCCCCTTCCTCCCCCTCTTCTCCTTCCTCCCCCTCTTCTCCTTCCTCCCCCTCTTCTCCTTCCTCCCCCTCCTCCCCTCCTCCCCCTCCTCTCCTTCCTCTTCTTCCTCCCCTTCCTCTCCTTCCTCCCCCTCCTCCCCTTCCTCCCCCTCCTCTCCTCCTCTCCTTCCTCCCCTCCTCCCCCTCCTCCCCCTCCTCCCCCTCCTCCCCCTCCTCCCCCTCCTTTCCTTCCTCCCCCTCCTTTCCTTCCTCCCCTTCCTCCCCCTCCTCTCCTTCCTCCCCTTCCTCCCCCTCCTCTCCCTCCTCCCCTTCCTCCCCTTCCTCCCCCTCCTCCCCTTCCTCCCCTTCCTCCCCCTCCTCTCCCTCCTCCCCTTCCTCCCCCTCCTCCCCTTCCTCCCCCTCCTCTCCCTCCTCTCCCTCCTCCCCCTCCTCTCCCTCCTCTCCTTCCTCCCCCTCCTCTCCCTCCTCTCCTTCCTCCCCCTCCCCTCCTTCCTCTCCTTCCTCCCCCTCCTCTCCTTCCTCTCCTTCCTTCCCCTTCCTCCTCCTCCTGCCCTTCTTTTCCTCTCTCTTCCTGCTGTGCCTGTTTTTCTTCCCTTTCCCCTGCTATATTCCTTCCTCACAAGCCCCCCTCAGCCTCTTTTCTGGGGCCTGGCTCTTCTAGGAGGCCTGCCTCAAGGCCCTCAGGCCAGTTCCCAGGGCAGTCCCTGAGCAGAACCACCCCTCCCAGCGCCCACCTATGGCCACTGCCCTCAGGGTCCCTTCCTCCAGCACAGTGCTGGCGGATGGCGCCATAAACAGGCTGTCACTCATCTGCAGGCTGCCTTGTCTTTCCCACAGCAGATTAAAGCCTTCATAAAAAAGATGGAGGGCCCTTTACTTTGTGACACGCACATTCTGCTGTCTTGGGAAGGGGGAAAGAGAGGCATCTAGCTGGGCTCTGCGTGTAGCCTTGGAGGCGGGGCTGGGGTGCGGCAGGACCGAAGCCTGCTCCTCATGTGGGGCCCAGTGCGAAAACAGCTTGTGCAGCCACCGAGTGACTGAGGACCGTGTCCCAGTGTAGTGTCATTTCCTCGTACATATGGAATTTAAAGAATTACAGGTACCTTGAGCTACTGGCAGGTAAAAGACAGTAAAAAAAAAAAATAGTGAAAGACACAATCTACCCTCTGAACTGATCTACAAGGCTATGAAAGCACCACTTTGAATAATATGCAGTAGATACGTTAGAAAAATGTAATACTGGTGCGTGGACCCCTCAGCGTCTTCGACGAGTGTTATAATATATCTTGTTGAATGATGAATATGCTACCGTATGTTTCAACTCTTCCTGTCTTGTGGCTGAAAGAAAAATATATTGAAAATGAAGTAAAATATTGAAATGTAGTAGTTGTTATGCTCCACTATAATTTCGCGTTGCTTTGGATGTGGTAGTCATCTCACTAATTACACAGCGTGTACACGCGCACCTGTAACAGGAGCCACATGAGAGTCTGATCGGAATTCTGACTTGATCAGCCCGTGTTCTTCTGCCACAGCCATGGGAGCATCTGAACGTGGTGATGGAAGAGGACCCTGGCACCCCCTCTCCCTGTGGATTAGTGGCCCTACTGTGGGATCCTGGCGATCTTGATCGAGGTAATTTGAAGCAGTTCATTTTGTGCTGCAGATCATTGAAATGCCACCACCCAGAAGACCCCTGAGTTCCCAGAGGGCCTGGTGCTTTTTTGCTGGGGCTTGGAGCGGAGCGTCTTTAGAGTGACCACTGCCGGGGGAGACACAGCGGTCGGGGCCTGTGATTCCTGCCGGGGCCCCAGGCAGGCCGGAGCCACAGGTCTGAGTTCCGTCCCAGCTCAGGTTCGTAGGCCACTCTGCAACTCTGTTCCTTCTTCAGCTCCTCTGTTCATTCACACGTGGCCTGGCCGCTTGCCTGTTGGACCAGCTCTCCAGGGCTGGGGGGTTGCTAGAGCAGGGTTCCCAGATCCCCCAGGCTCCACTTTGCTCTGCCTGGTCTCAGGGTGTAGGGGATGGAGAGCTGGACTCCCAGCCTGCTTCTTGGCTGTCTGGGTGCCAGGGGCTCGGGACACAGAGCTCCTGGCGGTCGAGCACAAGCCTTGGGCAGAGGCAAGGCAGAGCTCTGACTGTTTCATTCGACCACGTTGCCAAGGGGATGCTCGCTCGGAGCGGTTGCTCTGGCTCTGGGATTCCAAACCAAGCTGCCTTCTCTGATGTGGCCTTAGTGCTCTGGGCGGATGTACCTTGGCTCTGCCTGGACCCTCTCTCTCTTCCAGGCCTCAGTGTCCCACAAGGATGATGCCTACCCAGAGCTCATTGTTCTCTCCCACTTCCTCCCCCAGCTTCCCATTCTCTGTCTCTCTGGAGGGCCCATCGTCATCCTGGTGGAGGTGTTGCACTGAGGACCACAGCAACCCTCGCATTCCTGCACATACCCCTTTGCCCGTGGAATTTTTGCTGTTTCCCTTGTCCCTCTGTTGGTCATTGGCTGGATCTTGTTGAAGGCCTGCAGAGATTCAGGTGCTGTAGGGAGGGTCTGGGAGTTTTCTCTCGGAGGCCCCATGAAGTTAGTATTCCTCAGCTCTGCCCCAGGGTCCCTCCGATTGCACGGGGGAACTGCGGAAAGTCCACATTTGTGCAGAGCTGCAGGCTGGGGAGCCCCTGTGCCAAACAGAGGCTCTAAGAGGGGTCTTTGTTTTGCGGCAGTGAGACTGAGTGACCAGTGAGCAATCCGTCATCAATGGAGATCAGTACCCAGGAGGTGCCATCTCTCTTCTTGGTGGGTGACACGTAACTGTTACAAATGGGTGCCTGTCCTTGTCACGTCACCGGACTGTGCGTCTTGATGCCCTGGCTCCCCGAGGCAGCTCGTGTTTTAGAGTGTTTCCATTTTAGAGACCCGGAAAAGGGATCCTTAGGGCTACTTTGTTTTCCTTTTTCACCAGAAACAAATGCCCTTGTGCTTCTCCGGCCTGTGGACCCCCACCGCATTCAGCCCACGCAGGTGGTCATCGGCCAGACCCATCCAGCCTGTGGCCTGTCCCCTCCACCTCTCACAGCCACCTAGGAAAGTAGTTCTCAGCTCTAAGGGGCATTGTCTGTTCCCAGAAGAATGACTGCTCCCCGCCGCCTCCCACCCCATAATATCCCTTGTCACCATCATAGACCCAGCAGGACAGACCCCCCCACAGAGAGCCAGTGGCCTTCTTGCCCATAACTCGTTGGTGCTGGAGAGCTGTGGGTAGCGTGGCAAGTGCCACTGAGCATCCTGGAAACCCTGGGAGGGGTCCCGGCGAGAAAGAGCCATCACCCTAAGAAGATTCAGGAACGGGATGATCATGGGGTTCAGGGTGCCCCAACAGTGGGTTGAAAATCCTGTCTCTGGCCAGGAAGCAGGGAAGTAGCAACCTTATTCAAGGGGAAAAAAAACCTCCTGGAGTCTAGATACAGTATCTTAGTAGTAATAAAAGCACTGGTACAGATTTACTGGTGTCGGAGTTTTAACTGTAATACTGTGGAATGGTAGGTTATTTTGTGTTCAAGAGCTACATTTATCACAAAAATGATGATATACAAATCACTTCCATATCACAAAATGTTCTTGGTCAAAATTGGCTTGAGGCAAGTGATATCTTCGAGTAAACAGTATATGAAGACCATATCTTAAAATGATAGATCACCTAATTTTGTTCTGACAGAGGTTTTTGCCGCAACAAACATCTGTCATTGAAATACCAATTCAGAGATATGGAAGCCAAATTGTAGAGGTTTTCCTGGATTTGTCACTCCTAACTTAAGAATGCTACTGTTCCCATCGTAGCTTTTATAAGATATTAGGCAATGTTGCACTTCAAGGGACATTAAAACAAAATAAACAATTCAGAGAAATACGCTTTAAATGCAAACCAACCATTAAAAAGTATAGAAGTCAGGAATGGGCCCAGACAGCCTAGCTGTTTTTATGTGTGGACATCGCATTAAGCTCGCTTTACTTGGAGATTTTGAACTGTAGAGGCCTCCAGGCCTCCTGCCTTCACTGGAGGTTTTTGGTGCTTTTTAAAGGACTGTGATTATGATGTTATTCCCAAGATGTGAAGGACCATCCTGGTGCTGTCCTGACAGGGGAGCAGGTTTACAGCTCAGGACAATGGGGTGCCAAGGGGACGTGGGGATCTCCTTGTGCCTGGGATTCCTCCTCGTCAGGAGCCCTCACTCAGGAAGCCCTGCACGGGGGCACATGTCCTGGGATTGGAAAGGCAAGGATGAATCAGACATTTCCAAAGAGGACACTGAAGAACGTCTGCTGTACTCCAAGTTAAAAAAAAATTGATATTGGTCCAAAACTTGATCATATAGTTAAAAAAAAAAAAAAACCACAATAGAATTTCTGAGGTGCTTGGGAGACATTTTAGAAATATGTCATTGGTGACCACTTTTTATAGGCTGAATTAAGAAAAAAAAAATGGTAAAATATCTTTTAAAGTCTCCAGTTTCTGAGACCCCTCTGGGAGATGATTTCATTGAGTTGCTCCCTTTGACAGCTCCTATGGACCTAGAGGGCTCTGGTTTCTGGAGTAGGATGGTGGAGCTGGCCCTGGTCCTGGCTCTCCTGCCCACCTCTGCCCCCTTTTCCCTGCCCCCTCCTGACTGCAGCCACCAGTGCCCACCATTTCTTCCAGCGCTGCAGTAGCTCTGGCCGGTCCTCTCCTTATTCTGTAGGTTGAAGTACGTTCCTGGAATCCAGGTTTTCAAAGCATTCTATGCTGTTTCTTGCATGAAAATACAGGAGCAGACTTTCCTGGGCCACCTCACACATCGGGCTTTTGTATTCCTTTATGACAGTGTGAGGCAAGCCTGGCTAATGTCTTCCAGCCCATTCATCTCCCCACAGGGTATGAGATGATGGGCTTTCACGTCAGGCCGCCGGGCCCACACTCCGGCTCGGCCACTTATGGGCTCTGGCAGGTTCCCTCAGCTGTTGAACTCGTGAGCTGCGACTTCCTCATCTGCTAATGCGGCACTCTCATGCCTGCCTCGCAGGTTCAGATGTGACAATAGACATAAAACACCTGGCCCGGCTCCGGCCCACAGATGCTGAAGTCAGTTTTCTGAGGTCGTGGTGGGGGCGGGGGTGAGTGTGGCAATGGAAATAGTGATCATGGTAGTTGGCATTGTCATCCTGTTTACTGCTAGCCTGCGAGTGGCTCAGGTGAATCCAGCACAGCCTTGTCCTCGGGTGAGCTGCCCTCTCAGAGCTTCACATCATAACTAGTTCATTTGTCAACCACGCTAGAGACTGGTCTTCCAGAGGGTGTTCCTACCTCAGAGCCCCTTCCTCCCGACGTGCTGGGACGGCTGCTGCTGTTGCCTGGCTTTGCCTGGTATTACAAGGGACCTCAGCCTCCTGTGCTCTTACCCGGGCCTGACTTGGGTGATGCCCAGAATCCCAGTCATGAGGGGACCATGGCTGTGGGCCAGTTGCTAACAACCTTGGTGGGTTGTAGACTCATTAAAGAAACACTCCTTTGCCTCCTGACCTTGTGTCCTGTACATCAGGGAGGACGCAGGAGAAACGGAAGATGGAGCCCGGGAAGTGCCGTCTTGGCAGTGCCGCTTCAGACACGGGAGTGTCCCTTTGTGGGACGTGTTCTCAACAGGCACACGTGACCTTATAGGTATTGGGATGATGGGGGTGTGCCTGCAGGTTGTAAATTACTTTTTGCCTTCAGAGCCACCAACACATTCACACAAACATTTGTTTTCCTTTTGATTTTATCAGAAGAATTTTGTGTCTTTGCCCGCCTGAACATTGCTTGCCCTCTATAATTGAGTGTAGACGAACTCTGCAGCCTAAGCTAAAATACATCTTTTGTCTGTGCAAAGAGAAAGTTCCATTTCCCCTTACCAAGTTATCTCCACAGACCCTCACGTGCGTGGCTGCAGCAGGCTGCCCACACGTTTGAACACTGGCATTGGTCTTATTTTCATCAACTAATAATTAAACCAGAATCCAAGTAAGTGCAAGGGTCAAAGGCTTTGAGTAGGAACAAAAGGCTATGTTACTAACTAAGAATTTTGTTGTTCGAGAAATCCAGGGCTTTTGTTGGTGAAGCTCTGCAAGTCAGCAGCACCCGGGTTCGGCCTGGTGCTCACAGGTCACGAGTCCAATGATGCTGACTGAGGTGTGTCACCAAATATGCCACAGATCCGGGGCCAGCCCACCTGGGCCTCCTGCCACGGTCCGTGCCCACGTGTCACGAGGCATATCCCAGGTCATCAGGACAGGGACCTACAGTCTATTTCAAACCAAGTTATTTTGTGAAATATTGTAGTGAACTTACCAAAACTGGTGAAGCTGATGAAGTGAAATAAAAATACTGAGGTGAAAATTATTTTAGTGCAACATAATGAGTTCTGTTTTTCATATCTGGCAGATATTACCTACTAAATCTAATCTGCAATGCTGAGAATTATGCCATTTTTTATGATTTGTTTAATTTTGACTGAAAAAAATTGACTATTCATCGATTCTTGACCTGCGAGTATTGAGGGAAAAATTTAGTTAATAAGAATTTTCATGAGGTGTAAATTTAAATGTATGAGGATTCTGCCTATCCTTTAATACTATAGACATTAATTTAAAAATTCTATAAGGGCCTGAGGGCCTGGGGTGTCTGAAGAACGGAAAGTGGAGGCAGTTATGGTTGTGAACTGGTAGACAAGGTCTGTCAAGATAATATAGGAATATTTTGGTGTTTTCCCTACATCCTTGGTTATATGTGGCTGAGCATAATTAGAAGTTAAATTTGTTTTAGATAATCTCTTTGGCTGTGAAATGGCATCAGTACACTTAAGAGTAACAAGTCGAATAGAAATCAGGGCCCTGCTGTTAGTGTATGAGCACGCACCACACAAAGTTTCTTCTTGGTTCCCTATTTCCACAGTTCAAAGGGGGTTTTAAAGAAGTCATAAAAAATGAAGGATCCTAATATTGCAGTTGGAGACTGTGAGTGAATGACATATTCTTTACACACCTCAACTGTCAACATTTCTAATCAAATTACCCAGCCTTCTTACTTCTTAAATGATACAGGCGATATTTCCTGTAATAAACACCCCTAAGTCTAATGAGAGGCCCTAAGGCAACTTGAAATATATGAATTCATTATAATTGAACACCATAATCTGCAGGGCAAAGATGCCTGCTACCCAGCTCTGAACTTCACAGAGCTTGGGTGTCTCATGAAAAATGTTATACATTTTGTTTACAACGTATGGCTGCTGTTTGAAGTATTGTATGTTCCTGTAGTACATAAGACGGGGCCGCATAATGGAGGAAAAATCAAGGAGGCAATCTTTCATTTTGTTCTGGTATGAAAAATTCAAAAGACTGAAAACTCACCCAGAGAAATTTTGCAAGCATATTATTTTCCAATGTTTCGATCAATTTGTCTGTCAACCATGCTGAGAGGTGGAAGGGGCCAGCAAAAGCAATTTAGCTTGTGAGGTCCAAAATAGAAATGTTTTAGGGAACCTTGTCACATGTTATTTCTTTATATTACAACCACCGTGTGTTTTATTTGGTGGTCATATTATGAAGAGGAATTGATATCAATCATCTAAGTAAGCTATGAATATCTGATATAAATACAACTTTTATATGCATGCAGCAGAATACAATATAAATTAACCTCTCAATGCATGCAAGAATCTTTAGTGCGACAGCGGGCCCCCTGTTTTGGATTTTTCCATTTAATAATTCACGGTGCATTTTAATTGATCGTACCCAAGTGACACTCCGTGGAAGCATCTTGCATGTGAACGTAACTGACCCTGCCAGGGCTTTAATTAAGCTATAATCTTCCTTCAGTCAGTGCATCTGGGATTGATAAACATATGTAAACCATGCTGACCATCTAAGTGTTGCTTTAAAGAAAAAACATGGTGCAGATAAGGGAGTTTTAAATAAACGGCTTTGATGTTACCTCCAGTTGAATTTTTAGTTGGGATTTGTTAAGATCAAGTTATCTTAGGAGTAGTTAATTCTAAGGTGAATATACAATTTCGGTGAAACTTGTCCTGGAAAACCTGTAATTCTGTGATTAGTCTGTGTGCACCCCAACACTTTTTCTTCAAATCTTAGATTAACACTTAATACATTAAGGTTATTTTTCAAACAGGGTATATTTCAGAGAAATTAATTTACATCAGTTGGCTTCCAGAAGACCCAGTTTAGTTTTAATTTGCCTTAACAGCCAGGATCTTCCTGCTCTACTTACTTAGATGTCCTCAGAGTGTCTTCTGAGTAGTTGGCTACCATTTGCATGGCATGATTCCACTCTCGGAGCTTGATATCTTTCCAGATTTTCAGAATTTAGAATTAAGTGTGGAAGTCGAGCATACTGAAAATTTATTATAGTATGGATGCTGATAAATAGAAATAAATTGTGACAAATTAATTCGGAAATCTTTGCACTCAGTGTAGATATTAAGTTGTGTTCATATGGAAAAAGTCTTGAAACACAATTTACAGTAAATTATGATAATTTGGGATAGAGACTGTGCCATTAAGAGTAGTTAAACAGCATGATTTGGACAGCTTTGTTTTTTCCAGCGACTGCCTATTCCTTTATTGTATATGTGTACCCAAGTGATGCTGTCACATTTATCTTGTCTCTATTATTAATATGCATTAAAGTCTCTCGAGGTTTTGTTTGGTTTGTTTTGGTCCTTTCTTGGAGTGATTTGAAGCAAAGTTAATTGTGGAACCTATAAAGAGACATCTTTCTATACTTGTGCAAGTCTGTGTATAATCAATTCTGAGAAGTATAATTTAAAATTTAGTGCTTTGAAAATTGTCCTCATTTTGATTTTTTGGATTTTAGTTGGGTGAGGTTGAACATTTTTCCTTATGTTTCACTGATCGTTTGGGGTTCCTTGGTAAAACGCTTGCTTTTGTTTCCTGTTGGGTTATTTTGTCTTTTTCTTATTGATATGTGAGAACTTTCTGCATATTAAAGAAGGACCATCATTTCTATTTTGATTTTGCCCAGGGAACTTTTTTTCAGAATAAGAAATTCAACTAGATTTTTAAAAAACTTTTAAATGGGCAATAATTTCAGATTTACAGAAAAGTCACAAAGATTGTACAGATCCTTCACCCAGGATCTCCCAGTGTTAACAGCTTACATAACCATAGTTTATGGTTTGTCAAAACTGGGAGATTAACATTGGTACCATTGTGGTCAGATTTTTAAGTCCCTTCCTATGGCTTCCAAATACTATGAGGTGCTTACACAAAGGTCTTTTTAACCTTAAGATTTTTTTTTTGTTTTGCTTTTGTTAATCATATATGTTTATTTCCTTCCACTTTTTAAATGTTGGTTTTCATATTTTCATCTCTATTTATTTATTTGAAATGTGTTTTCATTTAAAGAGTCTTGGTTGGAACCTATCTTTATTTTCATCTAAATGCTAACCAAGTTTTTCAGTATCTTTTGAGTTACTTGACTTTGTGTTTACACACATTTTACAAGGACAACAAAAAAGTGCCTGCTGATTGACTTTGTAGTCCATCATAACCCTTGACCATATTTTTTTTGGTGGTACTTCATATATGAAAGAGTATAAAATCTAGGTTATTTAATGTTTTTATAAAAATTATCCTAAGATCACTGAATGGAGAATAGTTTACTTAGATTCCAAATAAGTGACTTTGTAAGAATTGAATTTTTATATCATTAACCAATTCTAAGACATTTTAAAGAAGGCAGAACGATCTAACCTAATACTTCATATACTTAGTTTTACAGTGGAATCCCAAGGGCAACATGTCCCCCGACCCAGTGACAAAATAACGTATATTCCTATTAAGTTTAGGGATTGATGGAGCTTGTAATTGTTAATTTGTCACAGATGATACTGTTATTTATGCGCAGTTACTATCTCCCTTTAGAGAGTTTCATGTGCTAAATTTTCAGCAAATAGTTTGAGCCTCACCTACAGCTTCTTGACCTTTTGGGGAAAAAAATATCACTTTAAAAGACCTTTTACGAGTGAGCAAATATAGGCTTTTCTATTTTCACAGTAACTTTCAGAGAAACCCACTGGTCTCAGCGTGGCCTGTGCCTCGGCAGCCCTTTCCACCCTTAGCAGGTTGTTCTTTACCTTTCATTTTTAAGGTGGCTTCCAGTTCATACCAAGCTCACATACTGTGGTGAAGAGTTTTCTGAGAAACTTTATAAACTTTTGCTAAGATATTAACGAATAATTTAGTATATTGATGCATATATGACTGAGGATCACATTTCAGTAATATTTACTATCTTTAAATATAGGTACATAAATCCTAGCTTGGGGTAAAAGGCATTAACATTTTCTCAGTAATAGTTCTTTGTAGACAGACCCGGGTTCAATCTTAGCTCTGCCACCCCTCGAGCTGTGTCACCGGAAGCAGGTTGTCCTGTACGTCTAACTTCAGTTTGTCTATTAAAGGGGATCGCACCACTGACGGCTTGATCAGGGTTAAACACTCCAGCATTCCTTGGAAAACACACTTCTGCGAGCATTGTCGCAGACTTCTATGATGTAGCAACTATTTTCCCTAAGTTTCCCACTTTAGAAATTATTAAAAATATTGGTGCCTTCATAGCTTTTTCAAAGGTTTTCTCTTATTTCTTTCAGATCTCTTACATCTAATATTCTCATTCCCAACAGATAATTAATCTATTAAGAGGCAGGCTGTGGGCCCCTCTGATACCTGGGAAAGTGAAAGGTACCAGGGCAAGAGTTCTGATTCTAGCAACTGCCTGGCCACTGTGTGATCTCCGCACAGCATCAAACCTTGCAGAGTTCTAACAGAAGTGAATAGAAGATTAGACTCCCACAAAATAATAATGGGAGACTTTAACACCCCACTGTCAACATTAGACAGATCAATGAGACAGAAAGTTCACAAGGATATCCAGGAATTGAACTCAGCTCTGCACCAAGCGGACCTAATAGACATCTACAGAACTCGCCACCCCAAATCAACAGAATATACATTTTCTTCAGCACCACACCACACCTATTCCAAAATTGACCACATAGTTGGAAGTAAATCACTCCTCAGCAAATGTAAAAGAACAGAAATTATAACAAACTGTCTCTCAGACCACAGTGCAATCAAACTAGAACTCAGGATTAAGAAACTCAAAACCGCTCAACTACATGGAAACTGAACAACCTGCTCCTGAGTGACTACTGGGTACATAACAAAATGAAGGCAGAAATAAAGATGTTCTTTGAAACCAACGAGAACAAAGACACAACATACCAGAATCTGTGGGACACATTCAAAGCAGTGTGTAGAGGGAAATTTATAGCACTAAATGCCCACAAGAGAAAGCAGGAAAGATCTAAAATTGACACATTAACATCACAATTAAAAGAACTAGAGAAGCAAGAGCAAACACATTCAAAAGCTAGCAGAAGGCTAGAAATAACTAAGATCAGAGCAGAACTGAAGGAAATAGAGACACAAAAAACCCTTCAAAAAATCAGTGAATCCAGGAGCTGGTTTTTTGAAAAGATCAACAAAATTGATAGACCGCTATCAAGACTAATAAAGAAGAAAAGAGAGAAGAATCAAATAGACGCAATAAACAATGACAAAGGGGATATCACCACCAATCCCACAGAAATACAAACAACCATCAGAGAATACTGTAAACACCTCTATGCAAATAAACTAGAAAATCTAGAAGAAATGGATAAATTCCTCGACAAATACACCCTCCCAGGACTAAACCAGGAAGAAGTTGAATCTCTGAATAGACCAATAACAGGCTCTGAAATTGAGGCAATAATTAATAGCTTACCAACCAAAAAAAGTCCAGGACCAGAGGGATTCATAGCCGAATTCTACCAGAGGTACAAAGAGGAGCTGGTACCATTCCTTCTGAAACTATTCCAATCAATAGAAAAAGAGGGAATCCTCCCTAACTCATTTTATGAGGCCAGCATCATCCTGATACCAAAGCCTGGCAGAGACACAACCAAAAAAGAGAATTTTAGACCAATATCCTTGATGAACATTGATGCAAAAATCCTCAATAAAATACTGGCAAACCGAATCCAGCAACACATCAAAAAGCTTATCCACCATGATCAAGTGGGCTTCATCCCTGGGATGCAAGGCTTGTTCAACATACGAAAATCAATAAACGTAATCCAGCGTATAAACAGAACCAAAGACAAAAACCACATGATTATCTCAATAGATGCAGAAAAGGCCTTTGACAAAATTCAATAACCCTTCATGCTAAAATCTCTCAATAAATTAGGTATCGATGGGATGTATCTCAAAATAATAAGAGCTATCTATGACAAACCCACAGCCAATATCGTACTGAATGGGCAAAAACTGGAAGCATTCCCTCTGAAAACTGGCACAAGACAGGGATGCCCTCTCTCACCGCTCCTGTTCAACATAGTGCTGGAAGTTCTTTCTGGCCAGGGCAATCAGGCAGGAGAAGGAAATAAAGGGTATTCAATTAGGAAAAGAGGAAGTCAAATTGTCCCTGTTTGCAGATGACATGATTGTATATCTAGAAAACCCCACTGTCTCAGCCCAAAATCTCCTTAAGCTGATAAGCAACTTCAGCAAAATCTCAGGATACAAAATCAATGTGCAAAAATCACAAGCATTCTTATACACCAATAACAGACAAACAGAGCCAAATCATGAGTGAACTCCCATTCACAATTGCTTCAAAGAGAATAAAATACCTAGGAATCCAACTTACAAGGGATGTGAAGGACCTCTTCAAGGAGAACTACAAACCACTGCTCAATGAAATAAAAGAGGATACAAACAAATGAAAGAACATTCTATGCTCATGGGTAGGAAGAATCAGTATTGTGAAAATGGCCATACTGCCCAAGGTAATTTATAGATTCAATGCCATCCCCATCAAGCTACCAATGACTTTCTTCACAGAATTGGAAAAAACTACTTTAAATTTCACATGGAACCAAAAAAGAGCCCACATTGCCAAGTCAATCCTAAGCCAAAAGAACAAAGCTGGAGGCAACATGCTACCTGACTTCAAACTGTACTACAAGGCTACAGTAACCAAAACAGCATGGTACTGGTACCAAAACAGAGATATAGACCAACGGAACAGAACAGAGCCCTCAGAAATAATGCCGCATATCTACAACTATCTGATCTTTGACAAACCTGACAAAAAGAAGAAATGGGGAAAGGATTCCCTATTTAATAAATGGTGCTGGGAAAACTGGCTAACCATACGTAGAAAGTTGAAACTGGATCTCTTCCTTACACCTTATACAAAAATTAATTCAAGATGGATTAAAGACTTACATGTTAGACCTAAAACCATAAAAACCCTAGAAGAAAACATAGGCAATACCATTCAGGACATAGGCATGGGCAAGGACTTCATGTCTAAAACACCAAAAGCAATGGCAACAAAAGCCAAAATTGACAAATGGGATCTAATTAAACTACAGAGCTTCTGCACAGCAAAAGAAACCACCATCAGAGTGAACAGGCAACCTACAGAATGGGAGAAAATTTTTGCAACCTACTCATCTGACAAAGGGCTAATATCCAGAATCTACAATGAACTCAAACAAATTTACAAGAAAAAAACAAACAATCCCATCAAAAGTGGGCAAAGGATATGAACAGACACTTCTCAAAAGAAGACATTTATGCAGCGAGAAAACACATGGAAAAAATGCTCATCATCACTGGCCATCAGAGAAATGCAAATCAAAACCACAATGAGATACCATCTCACACCAGTTAGAATGGCCATCATTAAAAAGTCAGGAAACAACAGGTGCTGGAGAGGATGTGGAGAAATAGGAACACTTTTACACTGTTGGTGGGATGGTGGGACTGTAAACTAGTTCAACCATTGTGGAAGACAGTGTGGCAATTCCTCAGGGATCTAGAACTAGAAATACCATTTGACCCAGCCATCCCATTACTGGGTATATACCCAAAGGATTATAAATCATGCTGCTATAAAGACACATGCACACATATGTTTATTGCGACACTATTCACAATAGCAAAGACTTGGAACCAACTGAGATGTCCAACAAGGATAGACTGGATTAAGAAAATGTGGCACATATACACCATGGAATACTATGCAGCCATAAAAAATGATGAGTTCATGTCCTTTGTAGGGACGTGGATGAAACTGGAAACCATCATTCTCAGTAAACTATCACAAGGACAAAAAACCAAACACTGCACGTTCTCACTCATAGGTGGGAATTGAACAATGAGAACACATGGACACAGGAAGGGGAACATCACACACCGGGGACTGTTGTGGGGTGGGATGAGTGGGGAGGGATAGCATTAGGAGATATACCTAATGCTAAATGATGAGTTAATGGGTGCAGCAAACCAACATGGCACATGTATACATATGTAACAAACCTGCACATTGTGCACATGTACCCTAAAACTTAAAGTATAATAATAATAATAAATAAGAAGATGAGCTTGTGGACTGCCTTTCATATCCCAGGAACTTACAGAAAGGTAGCTAGGATTATTAAGCAACTAAAACATTTTCCTTTATTTTTCCTTCCTTACCACTACCTCTCCCAAGTTGTAATAATTTAATAGTTACAACTATTATTACAAATAGTTTTGAAAGTCTCTTTGAGTTGCCACCCTGGAGTGTGTATCTCCTAATGGGATAATACTTAAGGCATTTTATAAACGTTAAAGTGCCATGGACATCAGTCATGTGTGCATTTGTGAGCACTGCCTCATTTAAGCATGCCATCACCTTAATGTACTGTGTACATTAGATACGACTTCAGTTCTCTTATCCCAGGAGGGCTAAAACTTGCTGGGATTTCTGTTATATTGACCTAACAGATTAGGATGATTTTAAAATTTTACTCATTTTCTATATTGAATCAAAACAAGAGATTAGCTGTGCATTTTCCAAGATGGAAGGAAAAATGGCCGTTGTTTTGATTTCTAGTTATGTAACCCATTCCAAAAATTCAAACATGAGATTACACGGAGTGCTGTGTTAAACAGACAAGTACATCCTTACTGGTTGCTTCCTTTCACACAGTCACCTGGCACTGCAGCCACACCCGTGCTCACCTGTACCTGCCCACCTGTGCCTGGGCCAGGCCCCAGGAGTCCCGTGGGTCAGGAGCATGGCATGGGGGGTGGACAGAGCTTTCTGCTCATCCCCGGATCATGGCAGCGTCAGATGGAACTCGGCTTGCCCTGTTTCTGTGCAGCTCTCAGGAGCTGTGGGGTTTTCCCATGCTCCGTGCCTCCATGCCTGCGGCACTTTGGAAGGACGTTAAGGCAGGACATCTTTAGGAGAATGTCTGTATTGACTTTGTCTTTATTTACCTTGGGCCTGGCACTGTTATCTCAGTTGAGTGTCCATGTTTAAAGGCGACACATGGAATGAGCATGGCTCGTAATTTTGAGTTTCTTCTTCCAGAGCCTTACTGTTATGTGCTCAGAAACCATGTCTGTCTGGGTGGTATCTCCCCTCTGGCAGTGCAGTAGGTCGCACATCGTTGAGGTTATGAACTTTGGAGACTCTTAGACATCAGCTCACATGTTAACTCTGTGATTTTGGGAAAGTTGACCTATATGTTTTTGTTTTCTTTAGTGTGAAACAGGAATGCCTTCTGTATAACGAGGCTGTCACAAAAGCCCTTGACACTTTCTGGTCCCGGAGAGGGCACCGCAGCCACCCAGGCCTGCCCGTGAGAGGTGGCAGTTCTGGGAGGAACACTCCTTAGGTCGGCGTGTGGTACTGTCAGGTGCTTATTTTCGTTTCACAAACTTGGTATCTATTAGGTGTTCCAGGCTTTGTTCGACCCGGGTGGGAGGGAGGATCGTTGTTGGAGGACTCTCACTTTCTAATCGCTGGTTTTTGTTCTGAAGCCACGGGGTGTGTTGCTGTCTCAGCAGGGAGGAGTCCTCCCCATTAATGGGCAGGTGGCATCGTGGGTGAAGCACCTGCTGCTGTGCCCGGGGGCGGGACTGCGCAGGACCAGGGGGATGCGCGGGAGCCAGCGGTGCTAACACTGCTTACCATGTGTCAGGAGCCTTGGAAGTCAGCTTAAATGGTTTAATCTGATTTAATCTTCACAAAAACCTTGAGGGGTAGGCGTTACGATTAGGCACCACAGGAGAAACTGAGGCATGGAGAGGTGCAACAGTTTGCCTGAGGTCACACAGCTCTTCAGAGGGGGAGACAGGACTTGAACACGAGGAGGTTGGCTCCAGGGCCCATGGGCTTTGAGCGAGGAAGGCCTTCTAGGTCTAGACATTCCTAGGCTGGGGCTCAGTGATACCCTGAAGCCCATGCACTAAAGTCCATGCACACCTCCCCAGACCTGGCTTCCGAGAGGCGGGTCCTCCAGAGTGGCCTCTTTGCTGAGACTGTGAGCCTGGGCTTCCGTCTCTACCCACTAGCTACAAAAGGATGCTGGACGGACATCCTGTACCTAGGGATACCCCATGATGGCTTGTCCCCCGACCACAGACACCCCATGACTGGAGATACCCCCTGACCATGGATGCCCCATAACCACAGACACTCCACAACTGGGCAGCTCAAGGCAGCAAGTGCCTTCCTTGTGTGCTTCCGTTCTGTTGAGATCTTTGTTGCAAACATCGTTTGTTGAGGGCTGCCTTACCCTTAGAAGACATAGTACCATTTCTGGGAACCATGGTTGCTGTTGAGAAATGTGTCCTTACGTGCACAGATCCAGCTGCTGTCTGGTCCCACTGACATGGCACCGGAATCAAAGCAGGTGCTTGGAGGATGTCAACAGTTGAATTTGGATTCCTCATAAAGCAATGTTAGCACTTGACACTCCGAGGAAATAATGATGCTACTTTGTAAGATAAGAAAGGGGAAACGGCTGCATTGGTGGATCATTTTTAACCATGCAGCTGCAGTGTGAGTTACACACTGGATGGTGTTTGCCGTGACGGGTCGCGGGCTGAGCTTTTAGGTAGCCTGGCACTGTGGTGGATGCTTTTCATTCCATCCATTGTGGCCCGAGTTCTGCCCTCCTGCCCCCTGTCCTGCAGCGGCGTGACCAGGCTGCTCACAGGTCCTGTCTTTCCAAGTCACCATTTAATTGGGGAGGGCTACTGACATGGCACCATTGAGCTTGAGACCTGTCATTCCTCCGGGTGGCAGTCCTTGGAGAACAGAGCCCCAGGTCTTTATGACCCCACATCATTGGCATAGTCTTGCAGCCGAGTAGGTTATGTTTTCTAAGGAAATCATCATGTCATTCCCACCTACTGTTAATTTAAAAAAAGCTGTCATTCCTGATGAAATAAACTGGAGATGACGCAGGCACTCTGGATCTAAATGGTCAGTCGGTATCTTCTGCAGCTTGCTGGAGTGCAGACACGTCTCAGAATAAGATATTCTCAGACTAGTCAGAACATTGTTCCTTTCTTTAAAAAACAAAACAAAACACCATTGAGCCCGGCGTTCAAGGCCTCCTGAAGAGGAAGAGGGCTTTTGCTACCTGCAGATAAGAAAGGCTTTGGTGGTAATGCACAAGCGTGAGTTAGGTGCGGGCATGAGCATGCCCAGTGGCCGTGCCGTCCTCCTGGAAACAAAACCATTTCCGGGGTATCCCCTGGCTAAGCATTTGAAAGCAGCAATTTATTTTCAACATTTTCTATCCTTAATATTTAAAAAATAGGAAAGTGTACTCGATCAGCTTTCTGTTGACTTTCTGCTGCCTGGCCGGCGTCTTGTAGGAGGCGCTCTGCCCGTCTGTGCAGGAGGCTGTCCGGGGTGTGTGAGCCACGTGGGCCAGCCTCTGTGGGCGGACTGTCCCAGGTGAGCGGTGATGAGGGGGTGAATTCCTCCTTCACATTTTTACAAGTACTCCTCTTTGGAGTGTTGGGAGCACATCTGAGTATGAAGGACATCATTCGGACGCTTTCCAGGTGGTGAGAAGCAGCCTCTCTTGGCCCGGCTACGTCTCGTGAATGTGCGTGGACCCCGCCTGGCCTTCTGCCCGACATGTACTCTGCCTCGCCTTCTACCAGGAGCCAAGGCTGTGACCGTTGTGATCTGAACAAGCCGTCGAGAGTGTGCTCTGTTGTCAATGAATTAGTTCAGAGAGTCCCTACTCGTGTTATAATTCTCATGACCACTGTGCAAAGCGTTGCTGTGCTCTGCCTCTGACGGGTGGCTGCCAGGCCTTTAAAAAATTACACCATAAGTTCTTACTGCTAACACTGACTTTTAAAAACATGTAATTGTGTGCCTTTTAAACTTTTGTTCTCCACACAACGTCTTCCTGATATTTAGATTTTAACTTTTAAAAGAAAGTTACAAATTATTTCTAAAGCATAAAGTCTGTTTTGTTTTGTTTTGTTTTTTTTTTTTGATGGAGCCGTGAGGAGGAAAAAAAATGAGATATAGAATTTTAGCGTAGGTGATCTTGTGCTTTAGGATAAAAATCATTTTTTTGTTACTGCTTTTTTGGTATCTAAATCCCCAGTAGTTTCCCCCTTCAGATAAAGCATCAAGGAGGTTTTAGCACACCAGCGGGTTCCTGGCTTTTTAGTGAAAAGGTGGCTCCGATGATTGCCCCGTGCCCGCCATGGCCATCCTGGTGGCTTGGTGACTTCATATCGACTGCAGGCCCTGTGGACCGAAAGAATTATTTCTTTTTTAGAGGAAAGATATTTATGACCGAAAACAGTGCTAAAAACATGAGAATATTGATCATGGTTTTGAGAGATGCTTGCACTGAATCACTTGATATACCTAAATATCGGCTTTATTCTATCTTTCCTAAAAGACAGATTGCCAACACAAAAGATGAACAA
Organism: Nomascus leucogenys; assembly: GCF_006542625.1. Classification (NCBI taxonomy): domain Eukaryota; kingdom Metazoa; phylum Chordata; class Mammalia; order Primates; family Hylobatidae; genus Nomascus; species Nomascus leucogenys. The sequence goes on along the minus strand of NC_044383.1, from coordinate 3,977,269 downwards.
TCTTGAGGGAAAAAATCTTATATCTTTCTGATAGGCTGTCTTGCTTCCTTCCATAACAATGGGGAGAAAATAAGTCTGTGGTTTCCTGAAATAAGCAACAAATATAATAAATGGTGTATCGGAAGCTTCTGTAAAACTGCCTTGGGTGTACTTTATTTAACTTGTAGTAATAAGTTAAATTAACATCAAATGGAAATTCAAATAGCTAAACATTTAACCAATCTAACAGTAAACAATTATTCTGTAATCAACATAAAAATAAAGACCCATTATCATCAGAAGACCTAATTCATTGTTTTTAAAGGTAATCTTTTGGGGTTCCATGGAAATTTATAAAGGAATGAGTGAGGCTAATTATTTACTCATCATATATTTTTAAGGCAAATACTTTTCTGTTATTCTTAAATTTTAGACCAATTTTAGATCAAGATGGTGTGTTGCTTTTGTAGTTTAAGGTAGAAGATGGTGAGGCTGACTTCCTTCCTTACCCTGGGTAGAAAGCATGACTTTTTCTAGCTAGATTGCAGCCTAGGGGTTGCAGTTTTGGTCCTGTTCTGCCCTTTTCCCGAATTCTTCTTCATTGCATCTGATACATCCCCCTGCCTGCAGGGCAGGGCCCTGTCTCTGTGGCACACATAGCAGGACCGTTTAAATTTCCTCTGCTCACAGGTGCCGCCCGCACCTTAATTCCTATTTCATGTCCTCCTCCTCTCTATAGTTGAGGGAAGAATATTCCATCCAACAGATGGAAACACAATTGTGTCTAACTGCCATGTCTTTGAAACCTGCCAGACCAAGTCCTGACTTTCGTTTTGTTTTTTTTTGTTGTTGTTGTTGTTTTGGTGGAGCTGGGAGGAGAAAGATGGGCCATACAGTCTATGTGTGGGTTCCTTGGTGTGGGACACAAGAAAGTGAGGCAGGATGTGGAGCACCAGGTCATCAGAGCTGGCAGAAGGTGCTCCACGATGCACCGAAGACTTGGCATGTCAGTGGAGCCAGGAAGCCTCCGATGCAGAAGCGGAAGTCAGTGTGGCCACAGGAGCGAGGTGGCAAAGTGCTGGCTGGCCTTGGAGGAAAAGAGAGGTCAGAGAGTAAACAGAGGGTGAGGCCTGGATCATCATCAGGTGAGCAGACATGAAAGCCGCTCTCCATAGGGTTAGAAAACACAGTTCCTAGGGGGTTCTTACAGGGAAACAGACATGGAGGGGTACCATTTGGTTTATAAAAGGATGGTATAGCCCTGAAGTTGGCAAGCTCTTGGCCTGCTGGCCTGATGCAGCAGGCAGCTTGAGGATTGCTTGGCCTGTCCATGGGGGCTTGACAGGTATCTCAAATTTTAATTGCCAGCACACACAAATCAGGAGATTTCGTATTTCAAAAAGCATGTATGGCTGCTGTTTCTTTTTTGTATAAGGCTTAATTTGTTTTTTCATGTTATAGCTTTCCTGAGATATATTTTACATACTCTAAAATTTACCCATTTAAAGTGTACAGCATGCTGGTTTTTCATGATAATGTGTGTCCATCATCACAGTGTAATTTTAGAAGATTTAAATCTCCCTCTTCCCCACTGCCCCGCCAAAAAAGGGACCTCGGACCTACTAGCAGTCATTTCCCATCCCCCTCCCTCTGGTACCAGCCTACCACTAGTCTGTTTCTGTCTGTGGTCTTCCCTGTTCTGGACGTTTTGCATCAACGGAATCCTGCACCATGTGACCTTTTGTGCCTGGTTCCTTTCCCTTCGCGTGGTGTTTTCAAGGTTGCTCCACGCTCCAGCATGTGTCAGAACTTAATTGCCTATGGCCAAACAGTATTCCACCATGTGGATGGACCACATTTTGTTGATCCATACATCAGTTAAGTCAGTTTCGCCTTTTGGCTGTTGTGAATAAGGCTGCAGTGAACATTTGTGTATATATGTGTTCATTTCTCTTGGGTGTGTATATATATATACACACACACACACACACACACACACACACACACATAGGCCTAGAAGTAGGATTCCTGGGTCCGATGGCAATTGCATGTTTAGCATTTTGAAAAACTTAGTTTTCTAATACAGCTGCCCCATTTTACATTCCTGCCAGCAATGTATGAAGGCTCCAATTTCTTCATATACTCACCAACACTTTCCATGTTGTCGTTTTTATTTTAGCCCTCCTAAAGGGCAAGAAAAATATCTTCTTGTGTAAAACAGGCAAATAATCAAGCTGGGAATGGTAAGCAGGGTTTTTATTCACAATAGGGCTGATTGATGGGATTCACAATTACAGAAGGCCACAGAGGGAGGACACACTTGGTGTACTATTTCTTTTTGTCAAACAATAGCATTATTGAGATGTAAATGACATACAGAGTATACATACAGTAGTTCCCCCTTAGTCATGGGGAATATGTTACAAGAACCCCAGCAGATGCCGGAAACCGTAGAAAGCATCAAACCCTTGGTATCCATGAGGGGTTGGCTCCCGGACTCCTCTCAGAGGCTAACATCCACAGGTGCTCAAGCCTCTTATATAATATGGCATACTATTCTTATATAGCCCAGAGACACCCTCCCATAGTTTTTCAATCATCTCTAGATTACTTATGATACCTAATGCCTAGATATCACTTCATTCTTGTGAATTCAATATAGTCCTTAACATATAGCAAATTCAAGTTTTGCCTTTTTGAACTTTATAGAGTTTTTTTCCGAATATTTTTGATCTGTGGTTGGTTGAGTCCATGAGTCCATGGCTGTGGAACCCATGGATATGGAGGGCTGGCTGTGCAATATCTTTTGCTACACATACATCCCCATAATAAAGTTTACTTTGTAAACTAGCCCAGTGAGATTAACAGCAGCAGTCTATGGAACCGTTATAACAACGTGCCAGCATCACTATTCTTGCATTTCAGGGCCGTTATTAAGCAAAATGTGGGTGACTTGAACACAAGCACTGCAATGACCTTGATAGTCTATCTGATAGATACCAAGATAGATGGCTACTAAGCGACAGAAGGGTGGGGGTGTGTACAGTGTGGATGCACTGGACAGAGGGATGATTCGTGTCTCAGGCGGGATGCGGTGAGATTTCATCTCACAACTCAGAATGGTGCGCAATTTAGAATATATGGATTATTTATTTCTGGAATTTTCCAGTCAATATTTTTGGACCATGGTTGACCTCACATAATTGAAACCATGGAAAGTAAAACTGTGGGTAAGGGGGGGCTACTGTTACTCACATATACAGTTGATAAAATTTGCATAGGGATGACCCCAATCAAAATAGCAAATATTCTCATCACCCCAAAGTTTCCTCCTGCACCTCTGTGATTCCCCTCCTCGCCTCAACCTGCTCTCCTTTCTCATCCCCAGGCAATCACTGATCTGCTGTCCTTGTACATTAGTTTGATTTTCTAGAATTTTGTGATGCACATATATACATATATATTGTATTTTACACAAATTTTCTCATTTTATGAATGGAATTAAAACGTACAGTCTCTTCGTGTCTGAGTTCTTCCAGCATATTGAGTTTGACATTCATGCATGTTGTTGTGTGTGTCAGCGGTTGATTACTCTTTTTGCTGAGTGGTATTGCATTGTATGGGGATACCACAGTTTGTCATTTGTCTGTCATTGTACATTGAATATTGTTCTTTCTGTTTTTGGCTATTGCAGACACTGCTATGAATATTTATATGAAAGACTTGGTAAGGACATATGCTTCTACTTCTCTTAGGTAAACACCTAGGAGTGGGTCCTATGGGCAATGGATGTTTAGCACTTTAAGAAGTTGCCAAACTGTTTTCCAGAGTGGCTGCATCCCTCTGCCTTTATTACAAACAGTGGGTGGGAATGCTAGTTCTTACATATAGTCTCTGATTTCATATCATTTTCCTTTTGCCTGGAAGACTTAGCATTTCTTCTGTGGGGTCTGATGGTGCTAGCGTCTTTTAGTGTTTTTAATGTCTGAAAAAGTATTTTCATATTTAAAATATATTTTTGCTGTACAAAGAATTTTGAGTTTTCTCTTTTCCTTTTCTTAAAGATCTTGTTCCACTGTCTCTGACTTGCATTGTTTCTGACCAGAAATCTGCTGTCATCCTTATTTTCCTTCATGTATGTGGAGCATTTTCCCCCCTCTAGGGGTTTTTAAGATACGTTCTTTATCACTGGCTTTGAACATCTGGCTCATTTTATGTGTTGGTGTACTTGTCTTCATGTGTCTAGTGCTTGGGCTTCATTGAGTTTCTTGGTGCCACCAATTACATCTGTATTTGTCTGTTTTAAGTTATCCCACAGTTCTCTAATATTGTGATTTTGTTTTGTTTTGTTTTGTTTTTTTTGCAGTGCTTTATTTCAGTAGTTTCTATTATGTTTTTGAGTTTACTGATCTTTTCTTCTGCAATGCCTAATCTGCTTTGAATGTCATCTACTATATTTTTCTTCTCAGGCATGGTAATTTTAATCCATAAAATTTTGTGTCATTTTTATATCTTAATTTTTCTTTTTCTTTTTTTTTCTTTTTTTTCTTTTTGAGATGGAGTTTTGTTCTGTCACCAGGCTGGAGGGCAGTGGCACGATCTCGGCTCACTGCAACCTCCTCCTCCCAGGTTCCAGTGATTCTCCTGTCTCAGCCTCCCCAGTAGCTGAGACTACAGGCACACCCCACCATGACCAGCTAATTTTTATATTTTTATCATGATCCACGCACCTTGGTTTCCCAAAGTGCTGGGATTACAGGTATGACCACCGCACCCGACCTGTATTTTTCTGCTCACCTTTTTGACATGTGAAATACAGTTATAACAACTATTTTAATATCCTTGTCTGTTAATTCTAACATCTGTGTCAGTTTTGGGTTGGTTTTGATTTTTTTTTCTCCTCCTAGCAGTTGTATTTTTATTCTTTTATGCTTTTCTTGTAATTTTTGAATGGATGCTTTATATGCGAATGTTACCTGGCTGGGTGCTAGGTTTTTTATTCAATAAATATCCTTTAGCTTTGTCCTGGGAGGCAGGTAAGTTACATGGAAACAGTTTGAGTCTTTTGGGTCATGCTTTGAAGATTCACTAGTTGCAACTACAGTGGTATTTAGTTTCAGGCTAATTATTCCCACAACCAAGGCAGGATTGTAAGAGGAGAGATCATGGCCAGGGACCCATGGCTAGACCAAAAACAGGACCTCAGTCCTATCAGTGCAAGGAAGTGATTCTGCCAATACGTAGTGAGCTTGAAAGAGACTCGGAACCTCAGCCCCGGGAGTCTCAGTGGCAGCTGACACTTTGGTTTCCCCCGGAGACACCCTTAGCAGAGGACTGAGTCCGCCCGTGCCTGGACTCCTGACCCCTGGGACGGATGAGACAGTAGATGTGTGGTGGTTAAACCACTGAATCTGTGGTTATTTGTGGTGATTTGTTATGCAGCAGTAAGAGGTAATACCATATGCATCTTCTTGCATCATTTACTAGCTTTTTTTGTTGTTGTTGTTTAGGTTTTAGGGTACATGTGCACCCTAAATGTGCAGGTTTGTTACATATGTCTCCGTGTGCCATGTTGTTTTGCTGCACCCATTAACTCGGCATTTACCAGCTTTTTCTATGTGAAAGTCTTACGTCTTTCCTCCATTTTTTATTGCCCTCTGAGTACCTTCTTATCCCTTCCTGTGTCATATTCTTCCCACTCGCATGCATGCATCTAGGAATAAGAGCACTGTGGCCAAGACCCATTGTGCACTTTCCATTAAAGATGTCTGTAAATAGCACGGGCCCCCGAACCCTGGGTCCAGTCCTGCCTGTACGGCGAGCCAGCACTGTCATCATGGATAGTGCCCTCGGCCCTCACTCTCCTCTGTGAAGTGTGCGTGCCAGCACACAGACATCACAGGGTGCCTGCAGCATTTGGAAAACATGCAGCATCATGCAAACTGCCTGGGAGTGCTCAACAGTTTGGAGCTGGTATCTTTACACTTACCACGTTGAATATTGCATGCAGACTATATATTTGCAGAGCTGAATGAACAGAGAGGCGTTTTAGGACAACTAGGAGAAACTCGTACAGATTCCCCGCAGGGGGAGGGAAGCTGTTTTGTAGGTGTCTCTGGCAGTAGCCTGATGCAGTTGCTTGTAGACTCTGCTGGTCTGGATGCTGCTTCACTGTAGGCTTTAATTGCATTGCTCCAGGTCTGTGGAAGGCTGGAAGAGGCTGGTGTTTTTGTGTCACTTCTGCTACCCCCTCCTCTCTCTAGTTGACAGGCCATTTGGAGCACCAGAGAGTACAGTCTGGCTGAAGAAGCAGTATCCAAGGAGGACGTCATGGTGTCTGTTCTCACAGTCATGGAGCCTAGTGCCAACAGGCCTTAATTCTGTGTTCTGGTGTCTCGTGAGTGGCTCTGCAGTGGGACGTCAGAGCAGCCAGGCCTCAAGCCGCCTGGCTGGGGTGGGGACAAAGTGCATGTTGTCCCTTCATCACTGGAGTGTGGGGCCTGGCACACGCCCTGCCAGGGCCTCACTTGGGTCATGCCTCAGAGCACGGGTGCTACTCACCTCTGACCTCTTGAGTTTTGCAGGCAAACTCAGGTCGAATTTGGATTCTTAGTCACATTGTGGCTCACATGACATGAAATAAAATATTGACATTTATTTGCTTCTTTTGGCCTCTACTAAATATATAAGATAATCAAAACTGAAACTTTCCATTATTCTTAGCAGGAGTGAAACATCTTGACTTTGGAAATTTTTCCTAGTGATTTAACCCAAGTTGGATATCGGCAGCACCACCTTCAATAGTGACCACCTGTGGCCTACGGCGGGGCTGCCTAATGCTCATCTGGGTGGTCACCAAGGAAGGGCTGCTGTACAGGCAGACTCCCAGAGCAGTGGCAATTTACAAATCCAGCTTCCAGCAGGGAGACCACTAAAGGGCTGCTTCCACCTCCAGGGCGGGCAGTGAAGCCTCCAGCTGGGAGCTGCATGAAAATCAGAGCCAATGGGAGCTGGCAGCCCGTCCACCAGGAGGGGCCAGAAGACAGAGGCAGACGACATGGGATCTGGAACCCAAGGGAGGGGACCGAGGTGGGTCGAGGCTGGAGATGCCCCAGGAAGCCCTGGTTTGGGGTGAGGGTGGGCGAGACTGAAAGGCTGCTCAGACAGGATGGGTGGTTGAATGGAGTGCGGATCATGAGATCATCACAGGGCCACAGCTTATCAGGCCACGGGTTCCCTGTTAATTCCCCTCCCACATCGAGGACTGGAGCTTCTGTTAGGCAGGCAGGGGCTCTGCCGCAGGCCCACATTCTCTGCTAATTCCCTTCTCTCCTAAAGGTTTCAGATCTGCCTGTGGTCTTTTGCTTTACTTGGAAACACATCTTTAATATATCTTATAAAATACGTTTAATATAAAAATATAGTTCACTTTATAGTTCAGTTGCTTTGAGCACATTTAGTAAACCAAGATGTGCTTATATGAACTTTTCCCCGAAAAGCACCTGGATCCCAGAGTTCTATATGGATTGAATACTTACGTTTTGATTTTAATTCCTTAGATGGCTAACTCAGCATTATTTAAATTTTAATAAAGAGACTGCATACAATGTGTGTGAATTTCTCTCTATATTTTGTGAATCTATATCAGAGCAAAATAAAACTCTGTTTCTGTTTTGCAATGAATAGTTTCTAGCCATGGAATTGCTGGTCAAGGCAAGAAAGTATGAATCTTATTTTTGTGGATCTAGCCAAGAAAAAGAACGTAAACTTTGAAAAGTGTGTCATTTGCCATTCACAGTCTAATGAAAAACTCAGAGAGGCTAGAAACTCTCAATAAAAATTCTGATATCAGCATTTAAGATCCAGCAAGATAGGGTATACGGGCATTTAAGGGATTCAAAATCCACAGTTTACTGGCACTCTAAATGCTATGAATCTTGTACTAGCAATCACAATCTTGATTTTATTACCGAGAGGGACTCCTCATGAGGAATATGTCGGTGCAGTGTGCAGGTTAAACTGTGAGCTGCTCCAGCCTCTCTCCTGCCGGCTGACGGAAAGGTGGTCAAATTACCTTCGCAAATCTGAAGGGTGCTTGGCTCCAGCAAATTGGCCATTTAGTCAAAAAGTGTCTGAAAATGACGTAGTCGTTGGAAGTGTTTGGGAATAAGCGATGAGTTGGCCAAATGCAGTGTGTTTTCTGTAGGCAAGCACCTGTGGCAGCTGGCAGGGATGGGCAGGCCTGCAGAGATGGCTTCCTGGGGGCGCGGCATGGTCAGGGTTGAGGGTGGTGACAGTGCCCCCAGGAGAAGGCGAGACCGGCCAGAACTGGGACGGGCTTGATGAGTGGCCGTGTTTCAAATATTGTCCATTTTTAACTTTTGAAAAGCCAAAAGCAAGTATGCTGCCTTGTGGAATCTGTGCAAGCAGTTCTTTCCAGGCTGACCTTGAATAGCCTGACAGCAGAGCGAGGAGTGAAATGAGCACGCCTCAGGCTGTGGTCCACTCATGCGGGCAGATGGGGACCTGCTGTTGCTCCCTGACCTCTGTCTCCCCAGGAAAGGAGCGTTCTAGCTCAGAGGTTCTCAAACTGGGTCTTCCTAAGACCGCACAGGTGCTGCGTCAGGTCAGAGATGCCTCCATAACAACTCCAAGACCTCGTGTGTCCAAGAGTGATGCTGGGGGCGGCTGCTCTAGCTGAGCCTAGATCCAGGCCAGGCCCCAGGCCTCTGCAGCTGTCCACCTGCTCCTCACCGCCATGCATTTGCAGGTGGTGGACAGTGTTTTAAGAATGTCCTTGTTGGCCGGGCGCGGTGGCTCACACCTGTAATCCCAGCACTTTGGGAGGCCGAGGTGGGCAGATCATGAGGTCAGGAGTTCAAGACCAGCCTGGCCAACATAGTGAAACCCTGTCTCTTCTAAAAATACAAAAAATTAGCCGGGCGTGGTGGTGGGTACCTGTAATCCCAGCTACTTGGGAGGCTGAGGCAGGAGAATGGCTTGAACCCGGGAGGCAGACGTCGCAGTGAGCCGAGATTGCGCCATTGCACTCCAGCCTGGGTGACAGAGTGAGACTCCATCTCAAAAAATAAATAAGAATGTTCTTGTTGAAGCAATAAATGCTAATTGCACTACAAACTGACCCTGGAGCGCCTCTCTTTTTAGTAGACACGGGGGTGAAATGAAGTGCGCGTAAAGCACTTCTGCCGTGAACTAAAGCAAGGACGTTTTCTGGAGGAAGGGTGTGCGTGTGACTCAGGCTGGCAGGAGTGGCCACTTTTTTCCTGGAATACCATTTTCACCATTGAAGATATCACTGACCAGCCAACCATATTTACCCACACTTGGGTTTTTGGCAGAAATTTTCAAGGAAAATAGCTGACAGTATTTGTTGCTAGTACTGAATGATGAAATCTGAGTTTCAAGTGAAAATCATAATTTTGAGAAACTTGCACCTACTGCCATGAGCTTAATAGCATTTCAGTGTTTGAACAACGTTTTGCTGATACCAGTGTTGCATTAACTAATGTGAATTTCGGTAGTGTACTGTTGCTGAAATGTCTAACGTAGATTTGCATACCTCTGTGAACCAGTATTTTCCAAATGATGGATAATGTTATAAAATTATGCCTGGGTAAAAATCCAAAATGCAGGCTAGGTGAATGGATTTTAATGGAACCGTGCAGACAGTTGATTTGTGACGGCTTCAGGGTCCACATGGAAACTGTGGTTTGGGAGCTGCCCCTTGCTGAGAGTTCTGTTGTGGTATCAAAGGAGAGTATCCACAGTGGCCCAAGGTGGATATTCTTCCTGCACATCAGCCAGAGCCCTGTATGGAAACAGACTGAAGGCAGAAGCAGCAGCGAGAGTCCACCTGCCTTCTGTTAAGCCAGCTGTGGAAGAGAGTCTCAAAAATGTGAACCAGTGCCACTTTAATTCATCTTTTTTTTTTGGAATAATGGTTATATGTGATAACATGAAATCAGTTCATAACTATTTTGAAATGAAATATTTTTAAATGTTCTCAGATTTCGTTTCAAACACAGGACCAATAGAAATAACTTGCACGAGGAAAAAAATAGCTCTTTAGAGTCCTCACAATGCATAAGGGTGAGACTGAAAAGTCTGACACCCACTGCCCCAGACAAACACCTTGGTGGCCTCGGGGATGCTGCGAGGTCGGAGAACCTGCACTCTGTTTCCTTCTTGTGTGGGTGTGAAGGAGAAGCCCCAAGCCCCTGCTTCTCGGGGCTCAGGTGTCTCTTATCAGTGTAGGGAGGGTCTTCGGGCATCCTACCCCCTGCGCATTCCCTCGATGGTATCCGGACAGGAGATTCCAGCTCCTGTGCGGTGGGCGCTGTTGGGATTCCCAGGCCTCCGAGTCATGACGGTGGGTGAAATGGAGCTGGTATTTGAGAAGGCTCGGAAGCCTGCCCTTAGAAAGGTGGGTCCTGGTCAGCAATTTGGGATGCCTTGTGTTTTCTTCCATTCGGGATGGGTGGTCCTCCCTCCTGCCTCCCCAACTCTCTTGAGCACAGTGTGGCCAGAGTCTGGTCAGGACTTCAGAGTGGCCAGCCCCATGTTGCTGACGAATCTAAGAGGGAGCCTCTGGCTTCTTATTTTTCTTTGAACTACATCAACGGAATTGCTTTGGATCCTTAGCCATTTTAAAAAACACAGTCATATCATATCCCCTTCTGACATTCTCTTAAGCTTTAGGAAATAACAGAAATTTCGGTCCCACTGTGCCTTGTTCAGAGGTGACAACAACAATGGGTGGCTGAGGCATAAGTCTCAATCATCCAGGCTCCTTAAAGCAGCTTTTGGGCGTGTCTGGGGAAAGTACGCCGCAGACACCCAGGGCTGTGCTTTCGAAGAGGTTTTCAGGAGGTTGAGTATTGACACCTTTCCTTAAGGTGGTGGGGAGGCCTGGAGGACAGGCAGTGAGGCAAACAGTGCTCAGTGAATCCACCCTCCAGGTGAGGGGAGGCAAACACCGGAAGAGAAGATGGGATCAGAGAAGTTCCTTATGCAGAGGTCTCTGGGCAGGCAGAGGAAATGAGCCTTGACCTTGCTCTGCCCTGGGAAGGGAAGCTTGTGGTCCACATTATATCAGTGTGGGGTTTTAGGAGCTAGACTGAGATGGTCGATCTAAAGTCACCTTTGGCAAGTCCCTGTTTATGCGAGGCCAGCAAAGAATTCACCTCTGAGTGATCTGTGGGGGCAGCCCTGTGTTGGTGCCTGAGGCCTCTGCCTCTCTGTGGAGGTCTGGCTGATGCATGAGGCTAGAAACAGCCATTCATTTGGAAGAGGGCGTTGCAATGACTCAGCCTCCGGGCTTAAGCTTTCCTTTTGCATAAGAAGTCTGAGGGGTCCTCAGATGTTTTATCTTCCTTTACAAAGTTGTATTGTCAACACCAAGGAAACAGTCTTGATTCTGAACAAGGAGGTAGCTTGGGTACTGAAGGTAAAAAGAGCTCAGATGAGAAGTGTCTTAGAAATAGATTTAAAGATTTTTTAAAAATCAGATTACTAAGGCGTGTTAAAATATGTTCAGTCTTACACTGTGTTCTTTGAAACCTTGAATTAATCTAGTAAAAGGCTCAGAGGGTACTGCCTTGGGAAGCTGGATCTTCGACAGCTCTTTAAAATGCCTTGGTACCTTTCAAAGGGCTTTGGATGGAATGAAGGGACACCATAGGGTCTCACAGCTTTCTCCTGCCTAACATACCACAGCAGTGTATGAAATTGTTCCCGTCAGCTTTAGTGCATGAAAGACAATACGAACAGTAACACCCCCAAAGGAACAGTGGGGCTGGAGACAGCAGAATCCTTGGAGGGTTCTCTGGCTGCAGAAATCTCTCTCCTACCACAGATCCTGTCCGCAGAGAAAGTGCACCTCTACCACCAATGCCCTCCATCCTCAGTTGACAAGGATTCGAAAAGTTCGTTGGTGACGCCAACGTGTAATATTCCCCTGCGAGTTACACACATCCAGGTGACCTTCGGACCAGCACTGCCAGCACACCCCCTGCACCATCACCCTGCCAGGCTGGAGAAGACCGCTCGGAGCTTTTCCTTGATGGGAGAGAGGGGAGCCGGAGCAGCGCCCCACCTCTCATGGTTCACCCCTGCCCTCTCTCGGGGCCTTCCTTCAGGCTTTCCCTGTATCCTCAGATCTTTGCCAGGGCCCTGTGATCCAGTGTTAGTTCATTCCATGTGTCATATGTGAATGATGTCATTTGAACCATTTCAAGTCCTTTTGTAGGAAAACTAAGGCAGAAAGGCCAGCACCACAAAGAGGCATCCAGAATTCTCCTCAGCACAGGAGGGCACAGCCATGGTACCTTTGAGGAGACGGACATGCTTAGTTCCCCCTGCCAGCGGTGGGCATCTCAGTGTTAACCAGATCTTAGAAACTGCTCTGCCCAGGCTGGACTCATAAGTGTAGTCTTAGATGCATTCTTCCATGGTTTTGGAATTTCCTAGAGAAAACATCTTCTTTGTTCATGCCGGTGACACACGTTCCTCCCTGTGGTGACCAGGTGTCCATCCTGAGCTTTTGTGATGTCCACCCATGAAAGCAAAGATGTCTGATCCCCTGTGCCACAGACATACTCTCAACCAGAATCTCCCAACCTGGGGTCCATGGTGGTCTTCAGTGGTGGGGGGGGGGGCGGGGTCTGAAACTCCCCAGGATCAGATGAAAAGTGTTGACTGGATGCGTGGATGTGGGCACTGTGATACTTTTCTTGGAGCGGGGTCCAGAGGGTTCCTGAAATTCTCGAAAGTGTCTGTGTCCCTCCTTGTGAGCACGAGTAACTGTTTCAGATGCTCAGCTTTCCAGGTGATTTTTCAAATCCCTGGCACAGGCTTTCAAGGTGACTTAAGATTGTCTAATCCTCCTGCAGGTAGAAATGGGAGTCATCAGGCTGATGGTCACAAGCCCTTGGGGAGTTCCTCCTGTCTTGCACTCAAGCAGAGGAGTAAGGAGACCCCTTTAGAATGTAATTCTAATTGTTGAAAAGCACCTAACAAGTTTTCTATGGGGGTGATTATACAGGGACTGGGTAGAGACAATCACGTAAGACATACCTGTTTATAGAAAGAGCTGGATGTAGAATTACAGGCAGGTTCAGCTGCACAAAGAATCAGACTACGGAGCCTTGAAGGAGCTGTGAATACACTGGGCATCTGACATCCTTGTTTACTTCCCCCCGCTCCCCCTGCCCTGCCCTGCCCCTCCCTGCCCCAGGGTATCGGTAGCATGTGTCCTAATTAAATTTTGACATTATGTGAGTGTTAGCATGGTATTTTCTGCATTGGGCTATCCCTATGATGTTATGGAGTGGTGACATAAATAATGCTAGAGTTTTCCAATTTATCTACCATCCCAGCCCCCTCCCCAACTCAGTCATATGTAGAAAGTCAGTTTCTTTTTCCACTTATTATAGTTGTTAACTAAAGATTAAAATTTTACATTTCATTGCACTATTCATGAATTGTTTATAAATACAGTGAAATCTAAGCAAACCAAGATGATCTTGGAAAGAAGTGTTCTGTATGGAATTTCTCTGTTTAGACCCAGCACACACACCCTTCCTTCGGGATGTATCACCAAGATGAAGGCGGGCAGATCTCACAGACATGAGCTTGTGTGCACCGAAGAAGCTCCTGCCAGCAGTCCTGCTGCACCTGGGCGGGGGACACCCCGTGGAGAACCACGGTGCTTGGGTGGAAGGAGTCTGTGTCTGTTATTCAGAATGCCTTCTTGCCTTCACAACTAATATGCAACAAAAATAATAGGATTGCACCTGCTTTTGATGACTCAGGATATGCAGAAATACATTTCCCTCACTTGGGCACGTCTCTGGATATACTAGGACAGCTAGGTCGTGCTTGCGTTTCAGGCCATGGCGCTGCTCAGGAGTCATGTTGATCTTCTTGCGTTGGGTCTTACCTGCCACAGCCCAACTTTAACAGTCCAGGAAAGAGAGGGTAGCATTTTTGGAGCTGGTTGTAGTTTTAATGAGGCATATACAGACACTGCTTTAGTGGATGTAGGAGTGAGGGGGGTGGGGTGTAGTGGTTGAGGAAGGGTCTTAGTGGGCTGGGCTGAAGGTATCTGCTGGAGATCTTGGAGTTTTCCCTAAACCCTCATCTGATTTTCCTCTCCTGTAGACTTTTAGGATAAATGAGCAAGAAGATTCTGCACAACAGACTGATACCTTGATTTCTTTTGTGAGCAGCAGAGCTGGGGCATGGAGAGGGGATGTCCAGTGTTGGATGTCAGGAAGTTCACGTCCCAGGGTATCCAGTACATCTGAGCTCCAAGCCTGCAAAGGAACCTTCTTTACAAATTGCACCATTGTTATGGTTGGCATTCTGGTTAAAAGTTCATCTGGATCTCAACCTTGTGTGAAATTGCAGAGCTACGACTGGAAAACTCGGCATCAGTTGAGAACCTTTGGGGACTTCTCAGACATTACAGTTAGAATTGAGCAAAACACGCTGGGTTCCATTCACTCACATTTTGGTGACTGGGGAAAAAAAAACAGTTTAGTTTCAACATTTTTATTACCGACTTTTCAGACAGATCCAGAATAATAATAAAAAAAAAACCAGAAAACAAAGACAAGCATCATTGTCATGTTTAGGAAATCTTTGAGAAGAAAAATATATGAAATCTGGCATACTGGCTAGCCATTCCCTTACCCCCTTATTTTTCATTATCCAAAAGCTCAAGGTGACTTTACTCTTCCCCTCTGTGACTGGGGTTAGCAAAGACAGCCATGGGCTAGATCTTGTCCACCAGCTGTTTTTGTATGATCAGAATGCCGAGTGTGGCTTTTCCATTTTTAAAGGGTTGTAGGAAATAAAGAGACTGTTAAGTAGAGACTTCACGGGGCTTGGAAAGTGTGACATGCTTCCTATCTCCTCTACAGAAGTGGCTGCTCACTCCTGCTCTGTGGGGTCGAAACACAAAGACTGAATAATGGTGTGGTATTTTTGTATTTAAAAAATGGCATAGGGCATTTTTAGGGAGGTTGTGGCATTGACATATTCTGTGTTGCTTCAGAGAGATGTCGTTCGGTGGGTAGAGGCTGTGCAGTGGCCCACTGTGATCAGCATGGCAGTGGCTCTCGGCCCCTGGGCCTGCTCTGCAGTCAGGTCCACCATGTGGAAGTGCTCTGAAACTCGGTGCATGCATTGAATGTTTAGTGTGTGCCAGCCGCATTCTAGGTACTGTGGATGTGGCCAGCAAGGAAGATGAGGACCCTGTTCTCATGCCCAGCCTCAGGGTGGGTGCATGGAGCATCCCTGGTTGAGTGTGTGCTCAGGATTCCTTTAGATGTCATGAATCCATCGTGTTTCTCAGAGCAGACTTAGGAGCCAGGCTCCCTGAGATTGAACCCTGCATGGGCCACTTCTTTGCTGTGGAACCGTGGGCAAGTCTCTTGTTCTTTCTGGCAGCTTCCACCTGTTCAAGGGGATGATAGTGCCGTTCTCTTAGTGTAGGTGACAGATTCCCAAGTAAAGGGCTTGTCAAGTAGGCCTGGGGTGGGCCTGGCACATCCTGGGTGCTGCCTGAGGGTCAGATGTCATCTTGGTGGCCGACATTCCCGTGCAGTGGTGCTGCTGGTTCAGGAAGTTAAAGTGGAAAACTGCGCTCTGGAATAAACACAATTGGAAGAACCTAAAACCACACACAAGAAAGCAAACTGTGCTGCCCGATTACTAAGCATGGAGTTAAACTCTATTTGGTGTTTTTGTTCTGAATTGTTAGGGAGTAAGAATATTTATGGTTGGAATCCTTGGCCAATCCTAAATTTTCTTCTTAACTAGTAGATAATTAAGTGCCCACTTCTAGAGGATGTAGATGTGCTTGTCTTGTATATTATAAAGTAAAGAGAGTTGACTTCCCCACACCCCCTCCTGGGCTCACACTCCATGGGGATGGCGTCAGTGGCTTCTGAGCCTCTTCAGGTGGTGAACACATGCCCTGAGCTGCCTGTTTTGACAGGGACGTCATTTTTAAAGAGTCCTTTATTACCCCAGTTTACTCACCTCTTGTTTCCTCTGGCCCTTCCCTTTTTTATGTTCTTCTCTCCCTTTTCCCTTAGCAATTGCTAATACCCTAGTTGTTATTGATAAAAGAAAAACTTCAGCTGAATTGAATTTAAAGGAGTTTAGTTGAGCAACGAACAATTTGCAAATCGAGCAGCCTCCCGAGCCAGAGTAGGCTCAGATGGACAGAAAAAAGAAAGTGACGGAGATGAGGCACAGAAACAGCCGGATTGGTTACAGTGTTTGCCTTATTTGAACATGGTTTGAATAGTCGGCTACATTGGATTGGCCAAAACTCAGTGATTGGCACAAGAGTAGGCTACGGTCTGTTTATACCTCCACTTATTATAGTTCATGATGTACAGAAAAACCTTGAGGCCACACTTAAAACATGGAAGGAGGCAGCTTTAGGCTAAACTTGATTCAGCAGGTTGCTCTTGTCACTAGGAAGTGGTCATGTACAAACGCAAATGTGCTTGCAGTTTCAACCTAGTTTTTAGAATGTGGGATTCTGTTGAGTATTCCTCTCATCTTGTTTCTTCTTGCCTTGTTCATTTATCATCCCTTCGAATCAGTGGTTTCAGATCTTAATCCTTTTTCCTAGTCACCTAATAGTCTAAGATATGGCTATACAAAGTATTTCCAACCATTGTCCTTCCCCCCTCAAAAATTATGGTAATAAGCATCCTTCCCACCGCACAGATAATACTGCAGTCAGTGCAGAGATACGCTTGTGCATGCATTCACAACACGTGATTCACTGAGGCTGGGAAGTCTGTGGGAGGGAATTCTATAACTGAATGTTTACACAGGGCATGCATATCTTTCTCTTTGAATAGGTTGTTTCTATACTGTTTGTCATGAAAACTCAGACCATTCCCATTTTACCGTCCTTTCCTCACCAGGGAAATAGAGTGACAGAGCGACTTAATTGTTGCCCATCTGATGCGGATCAAGTGTCATATTACTGTGCATATCCCTGGAAAGTTTGCACACTAATGTACATTTGTCTTTCTGGATGCCTGTTGTTACCTGTAGGTAAGTAGATAGGTAGGTAGGTAGATAGATGTCTGCTAGCAATTTGATGGGTCATTTCTTTTTGAAGTTTGCATGAACAAATTTGAAACCTGTGGCACAGCCTGGGACCTAAGTCTGTGTGGTTCAGGGAGTCTAACTTCTGTCTTAAGTCAGTAGTATCTCCAGGGATACAGCCTCACATCCACTGCTGGCTGCGGCTTCTCTGAGCGACCTATCTCTGTGTCTGCCCATCCATGGCTGCCATCTCGCACAAAATTATTTTCCTGGGATGGTCCCTTGAGTTGGTGCGTGGTTAGGGGTAGCTCTCACCTCAGTCCCTACAAACCCACCTGAATTTCCTTTGTCTCAGAGCCACATGGGAAGGAAACTGTGCAAAATAAACCAAGAGATTCTCTAGTAGGTAGAGCTAGAGGCAACAGGTTAAAATCACATCTTTATAGGAGAATGTTTGGGGAATGCATTCAGCAGTCACCCATTCTCATTACTAGACCCAGCAAACAATTAAATAATACACATTGCGTGATTTGGGCTGGGCAGACATGCCGACTGTGGAGCCATTTCTTAAGAGAGAGAGGTTGGCAGGTAGCTGGTGAGCCTATTTCTTTGCTCATTGAGCTAGCAAGAGCAATACCCATTACTTTCATTGGATTACTTGTTTGAAAATTAAATTAATCAAGTGAGGTAAACATCTGTATTGCCTCTTAGCACCCCCATAGGCTGCCCTCAAAATGGCCTGCGTGGGTGTCCTAAGAGCAGGAATTGGCTATGACCTGCCGAGGTGGCCAACTCCAGATGTGGCCAGTTTTCCATAAAAGTATGAAGTTCCTGAATTAATGGGAAACCTAGCTGCATTGTCTGATGGCTTACTGGCAAGCAGTAATTAGAAAACATTTTTCATAGTGGAACCTCAGGTTTAGCTATCCAGAGAAATTGGATATTTCAAAATACTCCTAGTTGGTTAGTGAAACATTAGTATTAATGACAAATTAATATTAATACCAATATCAGAGTTGAGTATGTAGCCTTTGGGAAGAGAAGGGAAAGATTTTAAGGGACCAGATTTAAGTAGCCTCCATATGCCTTTCCTTCTTGGTGGCATTTTTCATCTGAAAGCATTTTTTTTTTTTTTTTAGCTCAAAAACTTAGATGTGAAAAATTCAACGCATTGGGAAGAGGCGTCAACATTTGAACCGCAAATGATTAAACCTTTATGACTAAAGTAATGGGTTCGGCTTCAGTCTTCCCAGTGGAGCAGCAAGCAGAGCTCCTTTTCAGTTTGCAAACAGTAATATACAAACTTGGTCCATATCAAATACTGTTTCTCTTCCAGGGCTTGTGCGTGCCCTGGGAACAGCAACAAAAGTTGAATAGCAACTGGGTGGGGTTTCTTTACATCTTCTGTTTAATCAGAGTTTCCTGATGGTTTGGCCACTTCGTTCTCCTTTGGCTTAAGGGGTTCTAAGCCATGGGGCGGACCTTGGGTGGCTCACACTGCTCTTGGAAGGAGGGTGTCCAGCCTTCCTGGCAGTGTGGAGATGAGTAAGGGAAACACCGCAGGGACTTCTGGCTTCCTGGATCCTGCCCCTCACGTGGGAACTTTGTCTAAGTCCTCATCCTAGCACCTCCTCGAGATCCATTCAGGCCTCCCCAGCAGTGGCAAAAATCCACCCATGGGAGCTAGTGGGTTCCATTACTGTGGAGTAGGGAAGAGGACATATGTCCCTTCTAAGTCACTTTAATTTGGTCCAAAATAAATAACCAAAGTCCTTGGGGAGACCATCAGGGAAGTATCTTCCCACATCACATTTGGTCTTTGCAAGAAGTGCTGGTGGGCATCCAGGGCTTCTTGACACTTCGCAGCAACGTAAGGATGTGGTAGTAGAGTGCTTGCTGTTCCAGTGGCCACTGCAATAAAAACAGAGTGAGTATTGTCGCCATGGTACATTACAGCCATAGAAATTCCCCGTAGTTCATTGGTCCGTGACCAACAAAAATCCCCCTAGACTAACAATTAATCAGGCTCTGCTGAGCCTTTGACTGGCGACAGTTGCAGATGTCACATCATGCGAAAAGTTAAATCTCAGCTTTCCCCAAGAAGGTAAAAAAGTTTTAGTTTATGGAACTAGTTTTCCTTTTGATTAAATGACCTGATCTTTAGGGGAGAAATATTTTCATTTTTATATTAGCAAGTGTGATACAGAATCATGTACATTTAAAATCTTCATTTTTATTGCTCTTTTTTTAAAGTACAAAATTTTAATATTGTAATAGTGATTTCAAGAAAATGTTGTGACTGTCACTTTACTAGTCAGGCATGTTGAAGAGGAACGCGCTTTCTGAAATCTCCAAGCTAGGTTGGCATTTGAGACCTTTGGGTACATGAGCTTAAAATTGATATAAGTACCTCATCTTAGAGCCCAGTAGGTTTAGAAAGACTCAGAGATGAGCTTAAAGATAATTGGTATGCTCCTCTTGTGAGAGCGGATTCACCAAAATGAAGTTAAAATTTGTTTGGGAAGTTTCTTGTACTGTGCCTTGTGAACTTACAAATCTGTGTCACAATCCAAAGCGTTGAGAGCCATACAAAGCAAAACATGGGCTGGGTGTCGTAGGATTTCCCCCTCTCCTTTCGGCTTCCAGGTAACTAGGACTTGTGAAGCACAAGATACATTGGGAGGCAAATCTGAAAAGGAATAGTGAGTGTGCCCCACGTGCCCGGGGAATACCTGAGTGCTCCCAGCATTACCTGGAGGCTGCCATCCTCCCTCCCGCTCCTTCCTCCTCCTTCCCCCTCCTTCCTTTCCAGCTCAACATTGAGGTGAACTTTTTAGCATGATTGATGTAGCTTTCTGGTGCCTACACAGATTTCTGGATGGCCTCAGAAATGTCACATATTGCTTCGGGAATGTCTGCAAATATATTTCATACATTTTACTTGGCAATTAAAAAAAAGTCATCTTTAAGATATTAGCGTGTGGATACTGAGGTTCCACACAAAGCAAACAAAGAGGTCATTCTTAGAAGCTAATTTTAAATCTTCAGGCAACTATACGAACCTATGTCACAGTTTCTCCCAAAATTTATTATAATGCCCTTGTTAATAAATTTAGAATATTTTTGCAAACTCATATAAACAGGTAATTGATGCGACTAAAATTCTTGTCACATATTTATTGCACTATCAGCTAAAATTTTTAAGTGACAAGAACCAAAATAACCATTAATTTTTATAGGGCAAGGATCTGGCTTTTTGTGTGACACAAAGCTGTATAAAAAACTGCTTCTGATTTTATGCACATTGTTTTTAGTTAATGATTTTCAGCTGTTTGTTGTTCCTCTGATAGCATGAAAATGTACCATATGCTCAGCCCAAAGACAAATGATTAGCAAATGAAATTCCGGACAGCTGTCTGACTGAGCGCGTTGGGTTGATAGCATTCTGCTATCATAATTAGCTTAAGCTTTGGGTTAATTAACTTTCTACCTGGATATGCATAATAATAGCAAACTGCAAAAAGCAAGAAGCTTTCAGTACATCAACAACATTGCTGTCTTTTTTATTTGGTATTTCAAGAGCATATTAGAATTTCAAGAGTGATTAATCCTGGGAATATTGTCATCTACTGTAGATTTTATTTGCAAGCCAGATAATACTGAAACAATTGGAATCTATTATAGAGCAGAAATAGCATTTTAAAATTGTAATTAAAGTTTCTAAAAGCAATTGCTAATTTCAGATGCCTTTGTTGGCAAGAATATTAGGCACACCGCTTCTTGTATGGGCAGCTTGTCGGGCACAAAAAATACCAGCACTTACGCTGTGAAGAATAAAACTTTCTTTTATTTAAGGGCTGTATTGAAAATAATCAATTATTTTTATATAATTTGAAACTAAGATTACTCTGTAGTTTGCAGAGGTGCTGTTCAGACTCCTAGATTGAAGATATTAACCCTGTGCCCTCTTGAAGGTTCTCACCTTTGTTACCTCCTGAGCAGTGGAGTGCTGGAGGCCTGGGTAGGAGTGCCTGGTGCCCTCTTAGAAGATTTGATGTGTGCTTGTGTCTGCCGGTGCCGGAGGTCAGATTTTTCAAAAGTCAGTGCTATACATTTGTAGCTTGATACTTGTTTTCTACCCCAAGCAGTTTCTAAATCAATTTACTGATGGTATGAAATGGGGAGAGGGATGGCTTTGTCTCCATCCTCCTCCTTGTTTGCATGATTTACCAAAGCACTCTCTAAGACGCTCATCATCTGAAGGGGCTGCTGGGGCCTTTGGAGAGCACAAGCTAGTGAAGTGGATGGTGGATTTGGAGTAAAAATTGTAGTTTACATTTCCCAAAGCACCAGAGAGCCTAGCACTTAATTCTGAAATAAGTCATGCCTGTTGTTACACTCAGAAAAATATTTTATCTTCTGAAAAAAAATATTCTTTACATATGCAGTGGACGGTGAAGATTTGGTGGCGGTGAATTTGCCCTGGCTCCAGAGGACTTTACTTACAGAATCGACAGTCGTGAAAATGTGCTTTCTCAGATGTGTGACTTGTGGTCAGTCTGTGGGCTCACGAGCACCCATTTGGTCAATCCATGCAAGTTTTATGGGGCTGTCAGAAGCCATTTTTCAAAATTGGCTTCACTTGAGGACACGTGGAGGAGCCACTCTGTTGGTGTGGTTAGTGAAAGGAGTGGCCCCCTGTGGCTCTGTCTGTGGGAGTTGGGGGCTGCAGTGGTTCACTGGGAGGAGGGGGTGCCCCTGCAGGCCCCACCTGTACCCCACCTCACCCCCCCCGCACCGGCTTTCAGGCTGTGACCTCAAGGCCTTTTATCATTTTCACAATGTCTCCAACAGACCTTTACCCCAGGCCAAAGCCTTCATTTGCTTTTTGTTTAGTCTGCTTCGGGCTGCATAAATAAAGATAGCAAAGGGGTCAAGAGAAAAGAAGTGAACAGAATCACAATTTTGGTGTTGAACCCTTAAATTGGGGCCCCACTGTCTCTGCTGTGTAGCAGGCACAGGATTATCTGTCTGCTTTCTGAGATTTCTTTTAATGTTTTACCAAATTAAACACGAACAATTTCAGGATGCAAGAACTTGACTGCATCTTGTTGTTTCTTAAATAAGAGCACTTTAAGAAGGCAATATGTGGAGATTCTTTTGAGGGAAAGATGTTTCAAATGGGTTATTACTGGCCATTGAAAGAAAGAAAAAGAGAGGAAATGCATCGAGGCCACATTTTTTGGCCTGCACATTTGATTATTTTATTTTAAATGCCATTTCAAACATAGTGTAAGCTAATGATATTATTTTTAAAAAAACTTACTCTACTATTTGCAGTCCTTGATGTTTAATTTCTTTTAATGTCAAAATTATTTATTTGGCCTGTTCCATTCCAGATGTGACTGTTGAGGGCACATTAATTTCTATTCTGTTTTCATGGGCCCCTGTCCCCATCTGTACATCATTTCTGAATTTCGTGTGCTCCCTAAGGAGTTCACATATTCATATTGTAGGTTTCATTTGCTGTGTAAACAGAATAAACAGACAATGCAAAAATCCCCACAATACCAGAAAATAATTCTTTTCGACAACATAGTGGATCATATTTAAAAAAAAAAAAAAAAAAACATGGAAAATGCAATACATGTGAAGCCACATTTTTTCCACTTTATTGTCCTCCCGAGGAAAGGCTTATATTACCAGTACATTTCCCTTGCATTTGATAAGTTCATTTTTATTAAAAATCCATCCCAAACAGCATTTTACGATAATTCTCAAACACGTGTTGTGGACATTTCTTTGTTTTTGCGTATTAGCTTGGTCTTGCAGGTTAATTCAGAATGTGTTACTCAACTGGTATGTGCTTGCGTGGCTAGAAACACCCGTTCTGCTATGTGTGTGTGAAAAGCAACATTAAAGAACGGCGATTTTTTTTTTTGACATTTACAAATAAAGAGGGACATGAGTTATTTATGCTCCAATGTTGCTGCAAAGTCCTTATCTCCATTTGGCACTAAACAAGGATTTGTTGTGGGATTTGCGAGGGCTGCGCAGTGCCTCTGTGCTAAGCACCCAAAACTCTAGGGGACTGGCACTAATTTCCTCTCTCTCGTAAAACAACATAGTATTCATAACAACTCAAGAGGCTTGACATAAGTAATGATGGCATGTGCAGGCGAAGATTACCACCCAACAGTGTAATCAAGGTGCTAGGTACTAATGCAAGTTAAATTGAGACAATAATGCCGAAACTTGCATTGTGGGATTAGGAGGGCACTTGAAATGCTGACGTGAGCACATCCTGCCTGCCTGCCTGTCTGGCGCTCCGTTCCTGTTTATACTTAATGACCTCAAAATTTGTATGTCGTTAACACCATGTACTGAAGTGGGAGAGAACACGGTTTGGGAGGGAGAAGACTCCCTGTCTTCGTTGACTTTTGTCTCTTTTGGTAATTGGTGGCTTTTCCTGCCGTATTAGGGAGCAAAGCGTGCAGCAGGGAGGCCCCTGAGGTCTCTGTAAACATGCTGTGGGCACTGAGGGCCTCCGCGCCCGGCGCTAGGCAGTAATTTACATACTTTGAATGAAAAGTCATTTGTGCCTGCAAAATTGTTATTGCTGGAAGAAATTTAAATACTAGTCATGGAAATTTGAAATAAAGTCATATTAAATTTTGATGCTCAGATCAATATTGTGGAGCCCAGGTAATTAAAGTGGGTTTGTTTATTTGGCTCCTTATAAATAAAAAGGGCTTAATACAGACTAATTACACAGAATCTTTCGTCTACGGTAGGATAATAATGGCAGCAATTTAAAGTGATATTAAATGAGAATTAATAAAGGAATATTGAGTCACTTTGACTGTATTAAGCTGTGAAATGATTCCTCATCTCAATTTAACTTTCTGTCTTGAGCATAATGATTGATAAGCAATGAATTTTTGTAGGGATAATCTATAACAGTATTTGATTGCAATATTTAATAACAACTAGACTTGTGACTTTATGTTGTTTTTAAATGGGCTGGGAAAGCCCGTTTTTTCTCTGCAAATTTATAGGACAACTTAGAGGGCTCCTGCCCTATAGTAGCTTCACAACAGTTCTGAGTTGGCACCCTCCAGTCTGGGAGGTAGGTGGAGATGGCTTTGACTTTTGTTCAGCTTACAAAGGAGTAACTTCTTGGAAGTGCAGTCTGGGCCAGCAGAAATGGTCATAGTAGGCCGTGGTGGAAGAAGAATCAGAACCACGCTTAAATCCTCAGAAGGAAGAGGGCAGTCATTTTTTTTTTCTCTTGGAGGAATATGTCAGGAAGAATTACCTGGAAGAAATCAGAGTGGTTTTGGAAAATGGATTGTCGGGTAACATTTTAACTTAAGGGCTGAAGTTCCTTTCTACCTAAGTACCATTGAAGAAGTATCTTCCTGATCTTAAACATTTTTAATAGCAGTCTAGGCCAATTGACTCTGTGACCATTAAGTAATTTTCAAGTGGACTGGCTGCTTCCAGGGTGTTTGTGTTTTGCTTTGTTTTGTTTGCAGAGTAACTTGTGTGTAATTTCTTTCCACTGTGCCGCACAACATGTCATGTCCACGTTAGCGTTTCTGCCCTTTTAAAGGGTCCTGCCGAAGGTCAGAACCTCACACTGAACACCCTTTTTATATATATTACAAATTGCTGGAATTGTTCATTAATTTCTGTCTTTGAAATGCCATGTCAACCCTCTAAAGGAATTCGCAGTGCCAGTGTCCCTTGGACAGCTGCTCACCATGGTCCAGTGCGAATTTCTGATGAAATTATAGGTGCAGGGAAATGCAGAATTAGAAATATATCTGATGTTGCAATACTTGTGAAGCTATAGCTTTGTTGATGACAGGACAATTCCATTTTTGACAGTTTAATTTACTGTTGCCAGTGGACAAGAGCAAGAGGAGGACGTGGGGTTAGCCACCTGCCCCCTCGTACCGTGTTTCACATGCGAGGTTGCAAAATCATGACTCCCTCAACCTGTCGGGCTCAAATGAGAAGGTTTTCAGCTGGGAAAATGGAATATATCAGTGCATGTAATATTGCCTGACCTCATAAAACAAAAGGGAAAATTGCAGATTCTGACAGCCATTATGAATCTTGTATCAGCATCCAAAACGACTTGGAGCCAGGGTATAGTACATGTTTATAATAGAAAAAAAACGGGGTTGCCACGTTGACTTGGAATATGGAGCAAAAAATGACTTGTCAGTAATTCGTTCTCAGATGTTAAAGAGGCTGTTGAATTTACTAGTATATACACAGAAGAATGTTTAGCCCGGAGCAGAGTGTGGAAATAGTCCCTACACAGAGGGGTCTGCTGAAGTTAGTCATCGAGTTAGATTAGAATGGAAGGCAGGAGGGGAGGAAATCCGGGCTCGCGCCGCAGCTGCGTCGGTGGGGCCAGATTTCTCATTACGAGATGTACTGAACCTTTCCACTCTCACCCACTGTAAATCTATAAGTAATCAGGCTTCTAAAATAAAGCAAATAATCTTGTTTTGAAATTATGAGAATCATTTGAATTGAATGTATTCTGTTGGAAAACTGGTGTATTGAGGCATGGCTTTTTATCTTATGCTTAAAAAGTTTTATTTATATTAAAATACGGCATAATCTCTCTGCATATAATTATATACTCTTCGATTTAGTTTTTCTATTTAATAGTCTATTCCTTCACCTTCTTGCCCATTTCTTTATGTTATTCCATAAAAAAAAATTTCTAAGTACAATAATTGTCTCAGCTACTTTTGGTGATTTCTTTCATAGGGGAGATGTGGAGTGACAGTCCAGGAACTTTCTGCTCGGGGCAGGAGGCCCAGTGCGTGCTCCCCAGCTGAGGCTCCGTCCGCTGTGGCCACTCCCTTTCATCTCCCGGGCTGAATGTGGAGTGTGGTGACTTTTATTTTTTCCTTTGCTCTTGGTTTAGAATGAGATGTAGCAGTTGATTTAAGTGAACTAAAGCATGCTTAACCAGTACACTGTGTCCCTGTCGGGGCCTGCTCTTTCATGTCACCTGCTGGCGCTGGCACGGAGACAAAGCCTTCTCTCCTCTCTTACTGCTGCTGGGCCTCTCCTGGGCAGGTCCGGGCTCAGTGGCTTGAACAGGTGATGCAGGGCGGGGCAGTGCCTGTGGCCACAGTGATGGCACAGGTGGACATGATCCTGAGAGTCCAGTGGGGGCTGTAGCACAGGAAAGGAGGTTGTCTACAGCCTTTCTCACCACACCTTTCCCCCTCAGTGGAATCTCTGGCCCCATCCGGAGTCCCTGGAGGCTGGATGGTGGAGGTGGAATCTCTGGCCCCATCTGGAGTCCCTGGAGGCTGGATGGTGGAGGTGGAATCTCTGGCCCCATCCGGAGTCCCTGGAGGCTGGACGGTAGAGGTTTGCTGGGGTAACCCTAGGCAGTAGGTATTGCTACCCAAGGTGAAGAGGAACTCAACAGCAGCGCTGGCTTAGCAGCCCTGTGGGGCATAACCCACTTCTTTGCAAACTCTGGTGCTGGGAGATGATGAAATGAGCACCTGGTACATTAGGTTTGAGACTTTAAGCTGATACTTCCATTCAGGAGTAGGATGAGTAAGACCTGGTCCTTCTTTGCTCAGAGCTCTCTGAGGCGGGAGGCTGGAAGCACTTCCCTGAACACTGTAGGAAGTGTTGCAGGAGAGCAGAAGAGGAGGGGGGGGGGGAGGGGAGGAGGAGGAGGAGGGGAGGAGGAGGAGGAGGAGGCGGCGGAGGAGGAGGAGGAGGAGGAGGTTTCACCTGGGGGGACACCACCACGGGATGCAAGCAGCAATGGTGGAGGCACTGGCTGAGCAGGGCCTTTAAAAAAAGGCCCAGGAACTTGGCAGCACAGAGGAGGGGGGTGGAAGTACAGAAGCATCGAGATGCCCAGTGATGTCTGTGTAGTTTGGATGCAAGCAGCAATGGTGGAGGCACTGGCTGAGCAGGGCCTTTAAAAAAAGGCCCAGGAACTTGGCAGCAGAGAGGAGGGGGGTGGAAGTACAGAAGCATCGAGATGCCCAGTGATGTCTGTGTAGTTTGGATTTTGCTGTTGAAAAGCAAAGGAGGTGAATAGAAAGCTTTAGGCAGACACTGAGAGTTTTTGCTTTGGAGGTATTTTGATATATGGTAAACTATTGTTTGGATTATTTTGGAGTATGCTCTGGTCGATTAGTAAATATCCCAGTCAAAGATAGCATATATTCAATATTTGAATTAGGATTTTTCTTTTTTTTTTTTTTTTTTTTATTATACTTCAGGGTTTTAGGGTACATGTGCACAATGTGCAGGTTTGTTACATATGTATCCAGGTGCCATGTTGATTTCCTGCACCCATTAACTCGTCATTTAGCGTTAGGTGTATCTCCTAATGCTGTCCCTCCCCCCTCCCCCCACCCCACATCAGTCCCCGGAGTGTGATGTTCCCCTTCCTGTGTCCATGAGTTCTCATTGTTCAATTCCCACCTATGAGTGAGAACATGCGGTGTTTGGTTTTTTGTCCTTGCGATAGTTTACTGAGAATGATGTTTTCCAGTTTCATCCATGTCCCTACAAAGGACACGAACTCATCATTTTTTATGGCTGCATAGTATTCCATGGTGTATATGTGCCACATTTTCTTAATCCAGTCTATCGTTGTTGGACATTTGGGTTGGTTCCAACTCTTTGCTATTGTGAATAGTGCCGCAATAAACATACGTGTGCATGTGTCTTTATAGCAGCATGATTTATAGTCCTTTGGGTATATACCCAGTAATGGGATGGCTGGGTCAAATGGTATTTCTAGTTCGAGATCCCTGAGGAATCGCCACACTGACTTCCACAATGGTTGAACTAGTTTACAGTCCCACCAACAGTGTAAAAGTGTTCCTATTTCTCCACATCCTCTCCAGCACCTGTTGTTTCCTGATTTTTGAGTGATGGCCATTCTAACTGGTGTGAGATGGTATCTCACTGTGGTTTTGATTTGCATTTCTCTGATGGCCAGTGATGATGAGCATTTCTTCATGTGTTTTCTGGCTGCATAAATGTCTTCTTTTGAGAAGTGTCTGTTCATGTCCTCTGCCCACTTTTTGATGGGGTTGTTTGTTTTTTTCTTGTAAATTTGTTTGAGTTCATTATAGATTCTGGATATTAGCCCTTTGTCAGATGAGTAGGTTGCAAAAATTTTCTCCCATTCTGTAGGTTGCCTGTTAATTCTGATGATAGTTTCTTTTGCTGTGCAGAAGCTCTTTAGTTTAATGAGATCCCATTTGTCGATTTTGGCTTTTGTTGCCATTGCTTTTGGTGTTTTAGACATGAAGTCCTTGCCCACGCCTATGTCCTGAATGGTATTGCCTAGGTTTTCTTGTAGGATTTTAATGGTTTTAGGTCTAACATATAAGTCTTTAATCCATCTTGAATTAATTTTTCAAAGAATATTTGAAAATATTTTTATCATTAGAATATATTGATTTTTTGAGACACTATCATATTCTAACAATTGCGCCTTATTCTTTGGCGGTATCAGTATCATTGTATTAATGGCAAAGGCTTCAAAATAGCCTGTCAGGTCCATGTCATCTGCAAGTCAACCCTCAACCCTTTCTCTCTAAACTCCTCTCCTCCAGTTTGCCAAACCACTCTGCTCCACCCATGCTGTCCTCCTTGCTGTTCTGGAACTTGCCAAGTTTGCCCCACCCCAGGGCCTTGGCTTGTGCCTGGAACACTTGAGCCCCCACCCTGCACATGGCTGGCGCCTTGTTTTCTTCAGCTCTCCGTCCATGTGCAATAGCGATTCCTCATGCCCCTCATAGCACTTCTGGACTTTTTCCTTGCTCTGTTTTTTACCAACTAAAACGGGTTGGCCAACCATGGCTTTCAGGCTGGCCACCTGTTTTGCAAATACAATTTTATTGGAACACACTTACAAAGACTTGATTTCGTATGGCTGTTTTCCCTATGATGGCAGAGTTGAATAGTTGCAACGAAGTCTGACCTGCAAATCTAAAATATGTGTAATATCTGGCTCTTTAGGCAAAAGTTTGCAAAGCCCGCATCTAGCATATAGTGCATTCATTTGCCTGTCTCTGTCCCTCACTGGAATGCATCCTCCCTTAAGACAGAGCCTATCTCTGTTTGGCCCACTGCTGTATCCCTAGGGCCTACAACAGTGTCTGGCACCAAGCATGTTCCCGTGAGATACTTGAATGGATAAATGAACAAAAGTGAAAGTTCCAGCCAACAGGATGATGGGCAGTAGTTAACTATGCCTCTAATTCTGGCTTAAACTTTGGTATTTCAGCCTTTACATATGTTCTATTTTGCAGTTTTTACAGTGCACAGGATGAAAGAACACATCAACTCCTAGGGAGTAGAGGAGGCCTGGAAATAGACTCAGATGCAGAATTGTGTGCAGGTGGCTGCTGGGGAGTGTATTCATCCATTCTCACACTGCTATTGGCATCTGAGACTGGGTAATTTATGAAGGAAAGAGGTTTAATAACTCAGAGTTCTCCGGGCTGGACAGACTTCTGCTTCTGGAGAGTCCTCAGGAAACTTACAATCATGGCCGAAGGCAAAGGGGGAAGCAAGCACATCCTCATGGCTGGAGCAGGAAGAAGAGAGAGAGTGAAGGGGGAGGTGCCACACACTTTCAAACAACCAGATCTCTTGCGAACTCACCCACTGTCATGAGAATAGCAAGGGGGAAATCTGCCCCTGTGATCCAGTCACCTTCCACCAGGACCCTTCTCCAAGACTGAAAGATCACAAGTCAACATGCAATTTGGGTGTGGACACAGAGCCAAACCACATCAGGGAGTATTCCCAAGATACACTCTGTAAGGAAGTGCATACTGCAGGATCGGGCAAGGGAGAAGCAGGGGCTTACATTGTGATCTGGTTGCAGTTGAGGTCTCATCCTGTCCTGCAGGGAACTCTGGAGAGAGAATGACCTGTAGAGTCATCCCAAATTGAGGCCAGGGTGCCTAGGTCTTGGCTTCCGGCTGCGCTCTGGGAGGGCCATAACCTTGAATGAGATGCTCCTCCCTCAAGAGCAGTGGTGAAGGTGCACCTGCCTCTGAGTCCCTGGAGCTGGGTTGTGACGCACAGGTCCTGAAACAAGGCCTGGGCAAGTACCCAGAATTTCAGTTGTCAATGAAAAGAGTTGAACTCTGTAAAATATTTAAAGGGATTTATTCTAAGCCAAATATGAGTGACCACGGCCAGTGACACAGCCCTCAGGAGATCCTGAGAACATGTGTCCAAGGTGGTCAGGGTGCAGCTTGGTTTTATACATTTAGGGAGACATGAGACATCAATCAAATACATTAAGAAATACATTGGTTTGGTCCAGATAGGCGGGACACCTTGAAGCCCAGGGGACTTCCTGCTTATAGGTAGATTTAAAAATCTTCTGGTTAATAATTGGTTGAGTTTCTCTAAAGACCTGAGATCAATAGAAAGGAATGTCTGGGTTAAGATAAAGGACTGTGGAGATGCAAGTTCTTATTTGTGGAGGAAGCCTTCAGGTAGCAGGCTTCGGAGAGAATAACTTGTAAAATGTTTCTTATCAGACTTAAGTCTGTGTGGATGTTAGTGCTGGAGGGGTATAGTGAAGCATATCCAACCCCCACTTCCCGTCATGCCTGAAACAGTCTCAGGTTACATTTTCAAAGAGCCCTGGCTGTGGAGAAAGTCCATCTGATGGCTGGGGCTGGGGGGTGGGGATAGAATTTTATATTTGGTTTACAAAGTCTTGAATTAAAATATTTTATCATCACCTAGTTTTATACCCGGGAATGTTAGTTGTTGCACGTGAGGACGTGAAGTGAGTTAATGTGGGGCTCGGGCTGTCCAGTGTCTTCTTTCCCCATAGCCTTGCTGGCAGTGATCCCATATAAATAGGAGCAATTACCGGAAGAAACCGTGCCCCTCCGAAAGCCGAGCTAGTGACTTCCACCTCGGAACCGCAGGCAAGGCAGCACTTAACCAGGGCGCTGTTCGGTAGGATGTTACAGGTGGTGCCAGAGAAAAACGAAACGCGCCATCTGGTTAAGGGAGGTCTTCGTTTTGGCATCTCTGTAAAATATTTAAAGAGATATTTTTATTTATTTAAACGGGCTCTGCCTGTTCCGTCCCCCTCGCCCAATGTGGACTCTGCCCATCCTTCCTGAGCAGTGAGACTCTGTCCCCACGTGCTTCTGGTCACAGCTGCGGTGACATCCTGTAACGTTGTTTGGTCCTTGCTGAAAACAGTTACTCACCATGTTATAACCGAGTTCAGACCCACTACGCAGACCTCCTAAGGTGCTGGCCGGTCTAAAACATTGTTATTTCCATTTTTCAATCCTGTTCACTCTGGGATAGGGAAGCCATGCTCCAAGCTGTTTTGGAATATCAGGTCCAGGGTAATTAGCCAGGGCCTAAAGGGTCTGTTTTGGAAAATTCAAGTACAAGTAGAATCTTCTTTAGTATCTTGGGTCCGCCAGGGAAGAGATGGCCTCTGAGGCCTGCTATGCAGAATAAAACCAAGAGAGTCATTGTGAAGGAATCCAAGAGATGCAAGTGCTCTTTGCTGCCTAGTGATTAAAACGAAAGCAAAGCCAGGGGAAGTATCCTTGATCCACATTTTGCCTGTGATTTGAACATCACATGCTTGGTCCGGGCACTTAGGTGGGCTTCAGTGATTTGGGCCAGAAGGAAATGGTGCCCCTTTCCTCGAGTTTCTAGATTGCTTTGTCACGGACAGGGGAAGCCCTCATCTGACTTGCCCTGTAGGTCCCTAGTCTCTCAGGAGGTCTCTGTCCCCACCCCTCCCTGGAGTCTGGGGTGTAGTTGGGCTGACCCTCAAAATATGCTGTGTCATCAAAGGGTCATCATCTATCTGGTCTATTTTTTAATGCAACTTGATAAAATACCAGTGTTTTAATAAAAAGGTCTAAAACATTTACCATTTAAATGAATCTCCCTTCCTGTGATGCACACAAGAGTCTTGGCGGGAGGCTGGTGGCGCAGGCTGATGGGTCCTGCCCCTCCATGCCTTGGGCACCTTTGCCCAGCATCACGCAGTGTCATGAGACCCCTCAGTGCAAGCGCAGGTCTGCCTGAGTCCCCCCTCCCACCCGCAACCTGGATGCCTTTTGTTTCTATGGAACACAACTGAAAGGGCTGGTCAGTGCCACGGCTTGGCTAATTCATGGTGGACATGCATTTTGGTTTTTAAAATTATAGTAAAATACACATAAAATTTCCCACCTTCACCATTTTTAAGAGTCCAGCTCAGCAGCTGTCAGCTCATTCACACCGTCGTGCAGCCGTCACCACCCATCCTCAGAGCCCCTCATCTTCCCACAGGGAAGCTCCATCCCCACTGAGCACAGACTCCCGCTTCCTGGCCCTGGCACCCACCCTTCTACTGTCTGTCTGCATCACATAAGTGGTAAAGTCACTGTCTTTTGTGACTGGCTTATTTCACGGAGTATCGTGTCCTCAAGGTCCATCCATGTTGTAGCACGTGTCAAAAGGTCCTTCCTTCCTCAGGCTGGATATGGGCTCTTTAAAAGGGTATTTTCTTAGAGCAAAACCCCTGTTTCCCCCACACCTGATCGTCATGTGCCATCTAGGACGCGTGCTCTAGGGTTTGCTAGTGATCATCTGGGGGCTTTCCGAGCCTGCGCTGGTTTTGCTGCCAGAACCTGAGGTCCTGCGGACATCCCTGTGCTGGCTATGGCGTCTTTGTGTGAGACTGTCAGAGTGTGATCCTGGCCCTGACACGTGCTTGGCGGCTGGTTTTTCTCCTTCAGATCAGCGGCCTTGGACAGCTTTCGCTTCTTTGGCAGCCGTTTCAAGCTGCTCTGTCTTGTCATTTTAGAGTTCAATATCTGCTGCTCTGAAGGAAGAAACGGGGATGGGCTGGACCATTGCACTTGGTCTCTTGACCTCGATGTTGCCCATGAGCAGTGAAGGATGACTTTTGACGAGCCGTGTCAGATGTGACAGGCAATCTAGTTGGCTTGAGTGGAAATGTGCTGTACAAGTTTGAAGCCTTGGTTGGGGGCATTTTTCTGGTGTTCAATGCATTTAAATTGACACCAGACTTCAGTATGTTGTTCATTTCAGGCCCGGCACTGTAGACTCCCGTCTTTAAAACGTGTGGGTTCCGAGAGCTCCCTCGTCAGCTTCTGCAAATCGTTTTGCATATTCCCAGTACTGTATTTATATTCCTGGCTCACATTGGTTTTTGTTTTTTGTTTTTCCTATCTTAAAGCTTATTTTTGAAGTGAATTTTTAATGCTTTCAGTTGAGTAGGGATTTGTGGAATTTTGGGGGGCGAGGAGGTGCAGTGGAGAAAAGGGAGAAAATGGTTGTTTCTTGGCTCTCAGCATAAGCTATGTTTTCCATCATATGAAATGAAACGCCTATATGGGGCAGCTGTGATTTTAAGTGAAAGTCATTTCCCAGTTGTTTCTAATGTCTAGAAATTAGGTTTGTTTTGATTTTAATTGCCAAAGGAAGACACTGTGGGTGAGGAAGAGCCCCTGCCGCCGCCTCCCCTGACGTGCCCCTGCTTGGGCAGACGCCTCCCCAGCAAGGTGGGGGCTGCGCTGGACAGCACCCAGGACCACGGCCTTGTTCTTTTCCTTCTCACTGTGTTTTCCTCTCGGGTAGGGGTGAGGGTGGTTATTTTACTCAGATCTCTGAGCCTTAAAGTGGATCTTCTGCAAATCATCTCCAGAGTCATCTGAGGGCGCCGGGCTGAAGTCTCTATGTTGGGAGCCGTCCCCAGCTCCTCTCCTTAGGACTTCTGATTCTGCTTCAACCAAGCATATTCCTGCCTCATCCGGAACATTCCTCACCCTCTGCCCCAGTGCAGGCGGTGTCCACATCTCAGGGATGCAGCATGGTGGCTTTTTAAAGTTTTGGTTGGCGTGGATGAGAGCATCTCTGCTGAGGCTGCTGTGCAGGTTTGGGCTGGGTGCATCTGTGCCTCTGGGCACCGTACACCAAATGGCACTCATCCCAGTGAGAACATGGCCTGGGCATTAGATAGGATCCTTAGTGTGAGGGAGGCCTCAACCATAAAGGGACTGAGGGGAGAGACAGGAAGGGTCCAGTATAAGAAGAGCTGCCCACGACAGGGGGTGTGGCAGTGGGACCAGGAAGAATGGGTCTCAATAATGTGGCCCCTTCCCCAAGCTGGGGAGTGATGGGGGCTTCTGCTGTTGGGTGTTGAAGAGGAATCTTTGGTTTGCAGATGAGGGTGGGGCAGGCCTTTGCCCATCCTCTGATCGTACATGTAGAAGTTTGCAACATGAAGGGCAGACTGTGGTGGAGTTCTTTGGCAGTTAGGAAAGCAAGCCAGGGCACAGACGTGTTCCCTGAAAGGCAGGGTGTGGGCACCACAGGGTCTGCCCCTGATTGGCATGTCAGCCCTGCAAACAAGAGCACCGAGCAGAGGGAGCGGCGATTGGATTGGAGAGCAGAGGCTCCCACCTGGCTCGCATACTCCTACATACATGCCACACGCATGCCACGGTGCTTAGGAATCATGAAAGCTGCAGGCTCAGGGGAGCTGCGATGCTCATCGTGAAGATGCAGAGCCGGAGAGGCCACCCGGGCAGGAAGGCCAGAGCTGGTCGCCTCCAGGTGGTCTCAGGATCCCAGGGCAGGAGGCAGCCATGTGGTGCTGAAGGGGAAGCGAGGGCATAGAGGCCGTGCCCTGGAGCTGGAATGGCAGAGAGGGCTTTCTTAGTGCCAGGGCCTGCAAATTCCCAACAAGGGCTCACTGGAATCTTCCTCCCGCCATCCTCCCAGGCCCCCCATTGGCCGGCCAGGCCCCTGGAATTACCTCTCTGGTACCCTGTCCTCCTCCATGCTCTCCTCTAAGGGCCCTCACTGGCACTTTTGCCCTCCTTAACCAGGTAGCACTAAACCAGGAGACATCTAGAATCCTGTCTGAGACATCTTCGAGAGTCACCTTGTTAACTAGACAGAAGTGGGTCTCTACAGGTTAGAGTCTGAGGAACCTCTGTTTTCTTTGTGATATTCTCTAGTGAGTGTTCCAGGAAAGAACATGCCCCACCGTCTCCCGTCTGCTTGCAGATAGCGATGAGGTGGGAGAGGGGCCTGGGAGTGTGCTCTTCATTCTCCACCTGCTCCCCCGAGGAGGTGGTCATGGTCACTCACCTGACGAGCCCAGGCTCTGAGCTTCTGCCCCTTTACTGAGCAAATGCATTAAGTCAACCGTGCTCTTTTATTATGTAACTTGTTTTTTAGGTTCAGGGGTACATGTGCATGTTTGTTGTATAGGTAACTTGCCTGTCACAGGGGTTTTGTGTGCGGATTACTTCATCATCCGCATGATAAGCATAGTACCCAATAGGTAGGTCTTCAATCCTCACCCTCCTCCCACCCTCAAGTAGGCACCATTGTCTGCTGTTCCCTTCTTTTCGGCCATGTGTACTCAGTGATTAGCACCCACTTCTGAGTGAGAACACATCCATGTTGCTGCAAAGGACAACACGGATGCAAATGATCTCATTCTTTTATTATGGCTGCATAGTATTCTGTGGGGTATATTTACCACATTTTCTTTATCCAGTCTCCTATTGATGGGCATTTAGGTTCAGTCCATGTCTTTACTATTGTGAATGATGCTGCAGTGAACATACGGGTGCACGTATCTTTGTGGTAGAACTATTTATATTCCTTTGGGTGTGTACCCAATAATAGGATTGTGGATTGAATGGTAATTGTGTTTTAAGTTCTTTGAGAAGTCACCAAACTGCTTTCTACAGTGGATGAACTAATTTACATTCCCACCAAGAGCATATAAGCATTCCCTTTTCTCTACAGCCTCACTGGCATCTGTTATTTTTTGACTTTTTAATAAAAGCCATTCTGACTGGTGTGAGATGGTGTCTCATTGTGGTTTTGATTTGCATTTCTCTAATGATTAGTGACGTTGAGTATTTTTTTCATATGCTTGTTGGCCATATGTATGTCTTCTTTTGAAAAGTGTTTGTTCATGTCCTTTGCCCACTTTTTTTTACAGGGTTGATTGTTTTTTGCTTGTTAATTTGTTTAGGTTCTTTATGGTTTCTGGATATTAGACCTTTGGGGGTCACATAGTCTGCAAAGTGTGCTTCTTATGCAAGCACCCAGCCTTCTGCACTGGGGTGGGCCACGTGGGAGGAGCCAGAGCATGGGAGAGTTTACCCCCTCCAGACCCTGAACTTGCTGCTGTGAGGATCCCTCCTGCCATGTATCCTCCTGGGTGTGAAGAGGCCTCCTGTGTGAGCTGCACCACTGTCTCAAGGATTCCTGGCCTGGAGGCATCTCTGAAATTTCTCAGAATGCCCAATTTGCACCAGAGATAGAGCCAGGCCCCTTGGGATGGAAAAGGAAAAGAAACTAGATTTACTTATTAAAGTTTCTAGAACTTCGTTGGTATCCCTAGAAAACTTTTTTTAAAAGGGGCTTTCTTTTTAAGTTGGATTTCTATCCATTATTTACCTGAGACGTAATTTCAGCTTATCAAAGTTTAGAGTGCTGGCAAGTGCCAAGCCTTATGATAGATGTAGTGCCTTTTGACAAATGACCATATATGCACAGCTCTGTTTCTGGACTCTGTTCTATCCATTTTTCTGCTTGTCCTCATGCCAACATGGCCCCAGCTTCATTGCTGTGGCTCTGTAGTAAGTCTTGGTGTCTTGTAGAAGTTCTCCAAATTTTGTTTTCTTCCACAATTGTTTTGGCTCTTCTTAGTCCTTTGCATTTCCATGTAGAATAAGTGGATTAATTAGTATAGAAAAACCTGTGATTTTCATTGAACTGCATTCAATCTATAGATCTATTTGCAGAGATATTTCACAATTTTGAGTCTCGATCTTTGATTGTGGCGTTTAGCTCCATATTTGTTTTCTTTGATACATCTCAACATGGTTTTGTCATTTTTTAGTATACAAATCTTTTAAATATATTCCACATAAATTTATCCATAAGTTTTTCATGTGTTTTTTTTTGTCCTTTAAAAATGCTGTATTTTTAGTTTCAATTCCCAGTATTTATTTGCTAGTGATGAGAATTACAGGAGCTTTCTGTAAAGTTGTCTAGTATGCTGTGAGTTGCCGAACAAATTTATTCTAGTTCTAGTTGCCCAAGGATTCTTTAGTATCTTCCATGTACGTGAATTTCTTGTTTGAGAATGAAGACAGTTTTGTTTCTTCCTTTACACTATGTATGCTGTTAGTTTCTTTTTCTTACTTTATTTTACTGGCTAGGGTCTCCATACTTCGTTCAACAGGAGTTGGAAAAGTAAACATCCTCTGTTCCTGATCTTAGGGGTAAAGCACTCAGTATTTTACTGTTAAATATAAATACACATTCTTGTAAATTCCCATTGAAGTTCTATTCTTGTAGGCTGAGAGTTTTATTATGGAAGGGTGTGTCATTTTGTCAGGTGCCTTTTTGCATCTGTTGTAATGTTTATGTGGTTTCTGTCTTTTATTCTGATCATATGGAGAAATGCAGTAATTGATTTTCTAATGCTCAACAAACCTCGCTTGTCTTTGATAAGTGCCGCTTGCTTTGAGAAATGCATGCATACGTCTCTCTGTGTATACGTATGTGTATAATTCCAGCATTATTTCTATATACATAGAAATAATAAATATACAAATAATGCTGGTTATATATTTGCTAATACTTTACGAATTATGGGATACTGGTCTGCAGTTTTCACATTTTGTCTTTTTTAGGCTTTATTATCAGGGTAATGCTGGCTTCATAAAGTGAATTGATGTATTCTCTCTTTTTCCGCTTTTTAAAATTGTTTAGGATTGGTATTTTTTTTTATTTAAATGTTTGAAAACATCTGGGCCTGGAATTTTCTTTGCAGGAAGGTTATTAATTTTAAAAATATATATAATACTATTCAGATTTTCAATTTCTTCATGACTCAGTTTTGGTTATCTGTCTTTCAAAGAGTTTGTTTGTTTTATCTAAGTGGTTGAGTTTATTGGCATTAATTGTTCATAATCTTCTCTTATCCAGTTATCCCTCTTAGGTCTCTAGGGCGCGCCCTGATGATGCTGTTCCACTGCCCTTTTTTTCCATTCCTGGAATGGTACTTCCCACCGTCCAAATCAGTCTTGTTACAGGTTTATTCATTTTCTCAGTTCTGTATTTTATTTTTATTTTTGTTATTTTACTCTCTTTCTGACTTTCTAAGATAGAAGCAGTGGGTCCCACTGAAGAAAAGCAGATAGCAGGCACTAAATTTCCCTGTAGGGTTAACTGTGTCAGTCTGACAGACCCCAGGCGGTGTGTCTTTGGAGGACGGAGACATTGGAGACCATTCATGATCCTTTCTAAGATTGGTCATTGATAGGAAACTTTGTTTGTTCAGTAATGTAAGTATTCAAAACTAGACATTAACTTCTAAGCAGTGCTGAAGCAGCATTCTACATGTTTTGATAGGGACCGTTTTTTCATATCTCTCAGTTTTAAATATTTATGTACTTTAATTTTTGTAAATGGTGATTACACTGTTCCATGTGCATTTGCGAGAATATACCCTGCCGTTGTGTGCAGTCTTCTATAGATGTACGTTGGGTCAGGTTGTTTTGGCGTGTTGTGCTGGTCTTCCCTATCTTCTGACTTTGTGTCCCTGTTCAATCAGTTGAGAAAGGAGTGTTGAAGTCTGCAACTCGAATTATAGATTTGTCTCTTTTCCCCTTTGGTTCTGTCACCTCTTGCCTTGTGCCTTCTGTACGTTTGCTAGTAGGTGCCTAATCACATGAGATCATGGCGTCCTCCTGACGCACTGGCCCCTTAACAGTATGAAATGTACTCTTTATCTCCGGCCATTTTTCTTACTCTGAAGTTACTTTGATATTAATATTGCTAGCTTTCTTGTGATTTGCCTATGCATGTGTATACTCTTTTCCATCCTTTTGCTTTTGATCTATTTCTTTATATTTATAGTGTGTTTCTTGGAACCAGGATATAGTGATCCAGTATGCAAGTCTGTACTTTTTATTTGAAATGTTTTAGTTAATGTACTCATCAGTAGGTATGGGTTTAGTCTACCATTTTGCTGATTTTTTCATTTGTACTTTTTATTCTTCATTCCCGTTTTCCTAATTCCCTGCCTTCTTTTGGATTGAATCCTTTTTTGATTTCATTTTATAATTACTATTTTATTGTTAGTGCTACCTTTTTTTAAGTAGTTTTAGTACAGTACTTTTTGTTAGAAATTCCAGAAATGATGGAATGTGCTGTATCCACACTGTCCAGTATGGCAGGCACTGGCCACGTGTAGCTGTTGAGCACTTGACATGTGACTCGGGCAACTGAAGGAACTGGGTATGCAATTATGTTTAATTTTAAATAATTTAAATATAAATAGCCACTTGGGGATACCTGCTACCACACTGGGCAGGGTGACTGTAGGGTTTCTAATATTATTGTTAACTTCTCATGATCTACATTGAAAATGGTGTTCTGTGACGTCACGTGTAATGCAAGACCTTCACCACAGTGAACTTCCATTTGCCCCTTGAAGTCCCATGTACACGGCCATTGATCTTACTTCTACATGTTATAGACTCTCGAATACGTGGTTGTGACTTTTTCCTTTAAACAGTCAGTTGTCGAGAAATAATCATTTAGAATAGAAATTGAAAGTGAGAAAGTACTCTTTTCATGTATGCATTTTGATGTTCTAAATATGTTGAAAGGGCACAGGGGGGTTTAATGCCCTTCATCAGATGCATGGCTGCCTTGTGTACAGTGATTGGAAAGGATGAGGAACAGGGACGCACGAGTGGGTAGGTGAATGCGAGGCTGTTGAAATGATTCCATGGTGAGCAGTGCATGGTTGCTTGGAACAGGAAGGAGTGGAGGTGTTAAGAAGTGGTTGAATTTGGGATCTCTTTGGAAGTATGATGCTCCAGCTGTTATCAGCAGAGCTGTACGTGAAACGTACTTTGATTGTTTGTTGAACATCCTTACCTCCTTTCCTATCGAATTTGCTTTTCAAAAATAGTGTGGACGTTAAAAAGCCATCCCCGTGTGCCTAATTTCAATTAGAAAATGTTGAATCACTATGAATTTGGCGAGTCATCCTGCACATAAGCAGAGCTATCCATCTAACTCTTAGAATTTGTTAACTATTAAGAGAGGAAGACGGAAGGTAATATAGAGATGACTAGGAGTCATTTTATTTATTCATTATCCAACTAAAGAGTAGCAATTGATTGTATCACAGAACGGTGTTTGTTTTACATCTTTTGATTAGGAGCAGTGGTTTATGGCATAGGTTTGCTTAATTTCCTCCTGTTTCTTCGTCTGGAGTGGATAACTGTTTCACAACAGAAGGCGATAAAAGATTTCTGGTTTATTCATTAATTTTGCTTTGAGAGGGAAGACCTGATCTCAAGGATGAGATGCTGGTTGGTATGATCTGAATCGAATGATTAGCAGTATGTTGCCCTTACTCTGATCTCCCCACAGTGTGAGAGATTTTCTCATCTTTGCATCGGTTTTTAGCCATGTTTTGGTGTTTAAGCAGAGATAAGGTTCCACCTTGAAAGCTCTGGAAGTAATTCTCAGATCACATATATTCATCTCAAATTTGAAATCTGGAGTGTTTGCCTTGAAATTAAATTGTGGTATTGTAAGCTATCAGTGGAATGATCCATGCTGGAACCTGATGCGGTCTAGTTTACACGGTATTGAATCATATAAGTATCTCATCTTTCCTCTTTGAATTCAGTATGACGTCACATAGGTGAGGTTAGCTTTTAAGTGTACACAGAGGTATGGTTAACTATCAGCAGACTTCAATTATCAATTGCTGATCTCAGAAAGCTAATTTTTCTTTAGTGTCCAATAACATTACATGGCTTTCTTTGTTTTATGTTTTGTGTATATGTGCTTAACTGTTTAAATAAGTTCTGGATTGCATCCAAATAAGGTTTGATATGGTCTCATTAAGAATATGATATTGTGAATAAATGTAATCCTGACTTTCAATAAATGGCCTGTAAAAAAAAAAAAGTATTTAGAGCTAGTGAGTTGAGGGGCTTCGTCACACGGCTAAAGGAGATTTGAGTAGCCCCTGGAATGTTGAGTGACTGCTGACTTGTGGAAGTGCGTGGAGCCCCGTTTTGTTGGCTGGCAGGATCTACGTGGGCCGAGCATACAGCCCTAGACAAGTGACTTGTTTCTCTGAATTCTGTTCCTAATCTCTGCTGCTCAATCTGTGGCCACCTGCAGAGGAGCTGGCTGGATGGCATCGTCCTTACCAAGCTCGCTGGGTGTCAGATCCTTCACTACTCCTTAGTGGCTGATTACTCTGTGTAGTGTAGGGTGCTGTAGGGTACGTAACTGATTAGTGCTTTGCAGATATAAGCAAAGTTTACAATGAAGCCCTTGCCCTTAGGAGCATACAGTCTAGTTATGAAGAGAAGACACAAGACACCCAGTCACATCACTGTGAACAGACAAGTTTGCCAGGAGTCTGTTCAGACCTGGTGCTCCCTGAGCTGCGCTGAGCAGCAGTTCAGCGGGGACACCAAGTTGGGGAAGATGCCAAGTGGTAGGAAGGAGGCTGGGGCTCTGGTCTGCACATGCCAGCTGATGGAGTTCGGAGCTGGGGGGATATGGCCAATTCCCAATGCACTGGACCAGCCACCATCCAGAATTAGGAAGTAGATCAGCCCGTGCCTGGCATGCCTCGCTTTCTTTTCAGTTTCTAACATATATATAACCTTTTTAAGTGTGTGTGTGTATATATATATAAAACTTTAGTTTATAGAGTCTCACTGTTTTGCCCAGGATGGAGTACAGTGGTGCAATCATAGCTTGCTGTAGCCTCAAGTGATCCCTCCCACCTGAGCCTCCCAAGTAGCTGGGACTACATATGTGCACCACCACGCCTGGCTAATTTTTTTGAAAGGACAAGTCTTGCTATGTTGCCCAGACTGGTCACCAACTCCTGGTCTCAAGCAGCCTTCCTGCCTTGGCCTCCAAAGGAGCTAGGATTACAGGCATAAGCCACTGTGCCCAGCCTAATCTATGTAGCCTCTCAAACAGGTATCTGCATTTGTATACTAGGGGAGAATGTAGACCGCACACCCTCCTCCTCAAGAAACAACTTGAACGCATGCCATTCTGCCATCTCAGCCAAGGCGATCGCCTGTGCCCTTCCTAGGGGCTTGGAGACCCCCTCTCCCTGCTAGCCCCATGCAGGGGTCTTCCCATGTGTACCCTGCAGCACCGCCCACCTGTCTGAGTTTGATGGGGCCTCCAGGCCCCCTGCCTTGGTGAGGCAGCACGCTCAGCGCCTGCAAGAATCTTCTTGCCCACCAGTTCCTTTTTCTTTTACCAAGGATTTCACACACTGGGACATTTTGTGCCAACAATTATTAATCAATGTTAAGATTGACTGGGTTTGTGGACTGTGCCCAGGGTTTCTGCACCTCACAGCAGATTTCCTGGCAGCCC
This sequence comes from Nomascus leucogenys, assembly GCF_006542625.1. Lineage (NCBI taxonomy): Eukaryota > Metazoa > Chordata > Mammalia > Primates > Hylobatidae > Nomascus > Nomascus leucogenys. Next base: position 3,934,669 of record NC_044383.1, on the reverse strand, counting down.
TGGGGATGGTCCTGCTCCCCCGGGGACAGCTTCCATCTCGTGGTGTAGCTTTGGGAGTGGGGCCCACTGAAGAAAAGCAGATAGCAGGCACTGAAGTTCCTGCAGCCTGATGGACCCCAGGCCGTGTGTCTTTGGAGGACAGAGACATTGGCCTACAGTAAAATAAAATCAGATGAGAAAGGGTGGGGAGGCTCTCCTGCTGTAAAGGGATTATGTATTCATACTCGAAATAGGGATACATTAGGGGTATAGATTGTAATCTCTACATCCCCAATCCATGAAAACAAAACAGAAATGGAGGGCCAAGAAACCCACACAGGGAAGACACGAAATAACAGACATACCTGATTTATCCAAGAGAAGGCAGAGGAGGGAAACAAAGGATGAATAACAGTTGAGGCAAGCAGGACGTAACTCGCAGGATGTTCAGCGTGCCCGGTGCGGGAGCGAGGACTTCGGAAGTCAGTGGACCCAGTGGAGACTCAGATGAAAATCAGAGATGGTCTCACTGTAGGAACACGGTGTGCAACTGTAGACTAAGGCAGCACACCTTAAACATAGCCTAAGGGATGCACCGTGCAGGGCAGGCACCCACATGAAACGGCTGTGTAAATATGCGACGAAGTAGATATTAAGAAAAGTAGGAAGGAACAGTAAAAATAAGATCAGATATCAGCAAAGCAGAAAATGGTATTACAGAGATTTTAACAAAGGCAAAAATTATGTCCTTGGAAAGATTCGTAAAAATTTTCAAAATTCCCAGCCAAGCTGATGAAGAAAAACGAAATGACAAATAATATAAATGAAAAGGAAAGATCACTACGGAATCTACAAACGTTCAAAGATAATGAGGATGTTATTTAAAACTTTATGCTGACAAATTTGACAGTGTAGATAAAATGAGCTAAGTTTTTTTCAGAGCTTACCAATTTAAAGAAATTGAAAATCGAAAATTAAAAATCTTCCCTCAAAGAAAAATCTAGGCCCATACAACTTCACTGTTCAGTTTTATCAAATAGTTAAGGAAGAAGTAATTCCAATCTTATGTTAGCCCTTTCAAGGAATAGCAGAGGAGAGAATAATTGCTAGCTTGTTTCATAAGACCAACACAACCATGACACCAAGATGCCAAGATCTGGCAAGGATGTTTGAGAAATGACCACAGACCAATGTCTCTCATGAACCCAAAGTTTAAAATCCTATTAAAATATTAGAAAGTCAATTTTACAATATAGAAAAATATGTATATTTCCAGTGGGGTTTATTCCATTCAAAAATCAATCGGTGTAATTCTCCACATTCACAGAGGAAAAGAGAATAACTTTATGATGATAATGATCATAGTAACCAAAAAAAGTATTTGACAAATTTCAACATCCATTCACGATGAAAATTCACTGCAAAGTAAGAATATAAAGGAATTTGTCTTACATGACAGCGTGTATACAAGTGTGCACACGTGTGTGTGCATGTGTGTGCATGCATGTATGTGTGTGTACACGTGTGCACCTGTGGTTTTCTCTCTGTGTTTCTTCCAGTACTGATCAGGGTTGCTTGTTTTCAGTAGTTTTCAAGTGCTCTACCTTCAGGTTTTCCCCAGCTAAATCTTTCCCGTTTCTTTCTCTAAATCCCTTTTTGATATCTGCAGTTATTTTCAACTCATCACCAACATTTTAGTCTTGATTAGAATCTTCCCAGAAAAGACAAGTTTTCCTTCTGATTCCCACGTGTCCCTTCAGCTCGTGATGGCGCAGAATAGGTTTGCTTGCAAGTTAGTGAAACCTGAGGCTGCCTTCCTGGGCAGAGTGGCGATTTGTATTGGGCCGACAGGGCAGCCGCTGTTACTTATGGACAGGTGGACTAGGCTGTTTTTCACCCTGAGGAACCGCTCCGCCTCCGGAAGAGCCACTGGAGTTTATCAGCCTGCGCGTAAGCATGCGGGGAGGGGGTCAGGAACATTGAGTAGAATAGTCCGTGCTCCAGGTGATCAGTCCCCGCCCCCCCCCCACCCACATGCCTCTCCTTCTCCATCCCACCCGCATTTTGAGTCATTGGGGGATTAATTTATTCGTGTCTCGTAAGCACTGGCAGAGACCACCGGTGTGAACCGCATTGGTAAAGACTGAGGAGTTCTTTTTGAGACTTCCTTGAGCTTCTGGCAGCACGTGTGAGTTTCGGGGGTGATTGGAATGTTTCTCCCTGGAGGGAGGCCTGATGCCCTGGAGCTGGCTCCAGTCTGGGCCCCGCGGCGTGTTCTGCCTGCTGCCATCTACCTGCAGGGAGACGCCTGAGCTGGGAAGGTTCTGAGGGTTGGCAGGGTGCTCTGCCGTGCTCTTTGGGAGGGTCCCCTTGGCTGTTCTGCATGCCCAGGGCTGTGCTGTCCGTGGAAAGTTACGTTGGAGACGATAGGCTCCGGTTCTGGCTACACCAGCCTGACTTCTGCTGGACAGTGCCATTTTCTGCCTCTGATAACACTGTGGTGAAGCACCTTGGGTAAAGCAACAGATTTTTTTTTCAATATGCACTATAATTACTTTTTTCAGAACTAATAATATTAACCCAGTGAAGTCAAAACTGAATTGTTTTATAAACTATGGAGCTGGTGTAAGGAGATGCAGGGAGGGCTTCTCATCTGAGTCAGTAGCAGAGCACATAGTGCAAGAAGCGTGGGTAGGCTCCTAGCACACCCAGAGAGCAAGGAGAGTGATGGGTGCTGCCCGCCTCTGAGGAGACAGAGGCGACTGCCACCCGCCGTGTCCCTCACACTGGCTTTCAGAAGGCTCCACGCAATCCGGCTCACAGGCAGGAAGAAAAGCTGTGGGCCGTGTGTCTCCCTTGGTTATGGCTCAGTTTTAATGTAATTAGAAGCTCAACTTAAAAGTGAGATATCAAAGGAAGCCTTCAGTTGCTGAAGATGTGTGTGCTGGGGGATGAGGGCGTGGGTTGAAAAGTATCCAGTGACTGTTTTTCTCACGTGGATCAGTCTATGGTAATTGAAGATGGTGACAGGCTAAACTAAGCTGGGATTCCCCAGGGAGAGACTAGGATTTCTGGAACCAGTCTAACAAAAACAGAAACTTGAAGGAGAAAACAGAATATGCCCCCCTCTCTTCCCTGCCTCCCTCCTCTACTCAAAAAAAAAAAAAAAAAAGAAAAAAAAAAGTAGCTTTTGCAATGAAGAATTCAGTTTTTCGCCCCCGAGTATATGATAGTAGTGACTTTGGTGTTCCTGGTACAGACCTGTATTTTTTTGTGATGTCTTCATCTGGCCCCTGGCCCTCCACTCTTCATGATGAGTATGAGACCTGTGCACTGAGGGTCCTCACCAGTACTTCCTTCCTCACAGCCATATGATTTCATCCGGAAGTGGACTCTAAAAATAAACACCCTCATGTTAGCCTTTTTCTACCATGCTTCATATTTTGCTCTTGTATAAATATCTGCCACGTTTCCACTGGGAATTATTGCTATTATATATTTTACAGACACTTGACTGTCATCTAAGTGGCTTATTTTATTCCCATAGCTAGAAGAAAAATACAAAAATAATTTTGTAACGTGAATGTGATTGTGAGCCAGGAGTTATGTTCTGAGGAGCTGAGAGTAAATTATATTCCTGCTTTATTGTGTTGATGTTGTCTTACCTGTTGCGTCCTGAGTTAGCCTTTATTGTTCCAAGTTATTAACCAGAGGTGGCTTGATAATGATGCCACTTTGGAAGCATCTGGCTGGTGTTTAAAACTCTAGCTGGTGATAAATATATTTTAGTCCTATTAGCGAAGAATTGTAACATTTTAGTCCTATTAATGAAGAATTTTAACATCCATGCAGATGAGCGGCATCCTAAAAGCAGTTTCAGATGCTTTCGGGTGTTTTCTACCGAAGATGCTTTTGTAGAAATACAGCCTTCCTTTTCATTTTTTACACTGGTCTGTTCATCAAAAACCATAACTTCATGGAACTTGTTCTGTGGAATGAACTAAATGTAAATTACTTTTCCAAAAGCTTTATGAGTTTACCATACATGTTTTGGAAAAAGTAGAAAAACACTAGGAAGAAGTTCCAGTGAGCAAACGTCTCCCGACGTGTTTCACGTTTTGCTCTGGTTTGAAGCAGGGCGTTTTGTGGAAGGTGGGGCTGGTGGATCACTTGGTCGCTGGGCAGTGCTGGTCACTGCCTTTCTCTGGTTGAGCTGGTCTTGAGTCCTGGTGCCTGTGTCTGCTCTGGCATTGACCCCATGGTGCTTTCTGTGCATCTCCGTGCTCACCTTTCTGGAACACAGCCCCTTAACAGAATCATTTGGCAAAACATGCCAGGACAAAAACCAGTGGGTTTTTTACATGGGGAAAGAACTCAAGGAGTCCACAGTTCGTGTCGATGAAGGAGGCACCGTGTGTTGGGCTCAAACGCATCTCGAACTGTGGGTGCCAAGAGACAAGTAGAGCTCAAACTGCTGGGAGCCTTGGCTGGAATAAAGCTGGCCCTCACGGGGCTGTTAAAATACTTGAACTTTGAATTCAAAGTAAGATTTAAGCTGACTTCACCACTCTTCCCTTTCTTCTGAAGATTCTGGTTTTTCACGAGACAGAAAGAAGGGTGGAACCAGGAGCTCATCCCCTTCCTTCCTTGCAAGCAGCAGCAGCAGCCACTGAAACCCAAAGACAGCAAAGGCTCCCTTCCTGCCCACTCCCAGCGCCGCTTCCGGGGGACTCATATGGGAAGGGCTCTTCCCGATGCCTCTCCTGCAGCACACAGCACACGTCAACCTTGCCCTGCATGCAGCCTTCCCAGCTGGAGTGCCCTGCCAGGCAGTGATGGTCTACACCGCTGTTTCACCTTCCCCAGGTCTGGCATTAGGTCTTCCCTTGTAAGTGGCTCGTATTCCTTTCAAGATACTGTAAATAATTTGGTGTCATACGGACCACTTGATGCTTCTATATGAAACATGCCTTATAAACCCTTAGAAGTGCATGATTTCAGATTATGGAAATATCTGCATGAGTATTGGTTGTGATATCTCTGTACCAGAGATTTCAGTGCTACCTCTACACAGACAGACACACTCGGGATGTGCTGTGTGTGTTGTATGAGTGTATCATAGAATATTTTATTGTCTATGTTCACATCATAGGCTGTCTGTGGCTACTTATAAACCTTAGACATTTGATTTTTCCCTCAAGCCTTCTAGTAAAGCGTGGGATGGGGTCTTAGCTCACTTTAGAAGGACGGAACAGTTGAGCAGAGTACGATTCCACGACCTGGAGACTGGCACTGTGTGTGAGTGATGCCACCTCGGCACTTGTGCGTTGATCATCTTTAGGATCTTCAGGGTCACTGAGAATTAAGCACTTTTTGCATAAACCTGTGTAAAGGTTGCTCCACGCCTCTACCGTTGCTCACAGATAAAACATATTCATGATCTCAACTTAATCCCAAGAGGATGTTTCCCCATCCGTCAAAACCACGGTGCAGGTTTTCACCGATGGGACATAGCGAAGGTATGGCAAGCTGGGTGGAGGTGTGTTTCCTGGACTTTTCCAGAATAACCCGACCCATCCCTCTTTGTGAGCACAGAATTACCCAGAAGGTTGAATAGGAAAACGCAGTTTATTGCAATAAATATGCAAAGCAATTTGTTCTTTTCACAGAGAAGGTAAATAGCATGTCAGCCACCAAGGCCCTCACACACATGGATCTGCCCGTGGAGCGATGAACTTGTAAAAGAACGTTGGGTGGAAGCGGTGAGAGGGCCTGGACAGTTGTTCTGCAGCTGTGTTCTTTGTCTGCTTAATCGCGTGCGTCTCCAGTCTGTGGCCGGCCAGCCGTGTCCACCTGCGTGCTCCAGGCACCCAAGGTGCTTGGTTAATATGCAGCTCCCTCAACATCTCCCCCTTAGGAACAACAGGTACCTGGTGCTGGTGTTGTCCATCCAGATGAAAGGGCCTGGCCACTCTGATTGCACTTCTCTTTGATCTCCCTGTAGAAGGTCGGCTTGTCTGCCTAGAGATTCCTCTGAAGGGCAATTTAAAAGTTGGATTTGAGCAACATCAAGTGAAATGTCTTCCCATCTCACGCCGTGAGGAGCTCTTTGGTGTAGCTCATGGCTGGATGTGAGGAAAGATATTAACCCTTCCTTTGAAACAAACTGTCTCGCAGGCTGAACTTGCCAGCTACCTTTCTCCTCTGCTTTTAGAAAAGAAAATATTTTCATTCTCATAACGCTCCTAGGCCCTTGAAGATAAACTCATTGCAGTGTTTAAAATTTGTCCTGAGACCCTATTGCCTTTACTTTGTTAGTGTGTGTGAGACTGAAGGCCTGTGGATGGGCGAGATGCTTCGAACTGATAGAAAAAGAAAACAGAAGGAAGATTTTTGTGGGCAGAGCTGAGACGCTGTCTCTCAAGGTGTTGTGATCAATAAAAGAATCCATTTTTAATGGTGAACTGGCAAAGGCTACTAAATACCAGTTACAGAGTAAAGTGCCATGAGAAGGTAAAGCCACTTTTTGTGAATTATTTCATTGCACTAACGTGCTCGTACTGAAAAACATGGCCAGGCTGCTTCCGATACAGTTCACTTAAAGAAAAATGGCTCACGTTAAAAATAGTTGCTTTATTTTGTAAATGTTTTAGAAAAGTGCATTGCTGTCCAGAAATCTAGATGTACACTTGTTTTGTGTTTAATGAAAAAGGGAAGGAAAAATATCTCGAAATCCCAAATCTCATGGGTGTCAATAGGATGATAAAAGTAAAGGCAGGAAAAGGAATTTGCTGCTCGTGTTTCCCATCCATGTTTCCAGGTTATGTATTTGTTTCTCAACTTTTATTTATGTTAGTGGGACCAGTCTGCTTTTTTTTGTTGTTATTTTTGATGACTAAGATCCCATTTTCTTAGGAATTTGTAACTCAGCTGTGACAACGTAGCCTGAGATTTACACAGTCCCCGTTAAGGGTACAAAATAGAGGGAGGGCTTAGCTCTTTGTTTTCATAGCTGTGTTAAAGAGCCAAATAGTAATTTGTTGACCAAATGTATTATCTGTCCTGCCATATGTTGTTCAAATGATGAGACAGAAGAATGAAGGACTCTTACAATGTAAACTTCTGGAAATTATACTGTTTCAGGGTTGTTTACATTAATAACAGTGATGGCTTATATATATGGTTTCATAATTTTTTGAAATTATAAAAGGTATACACGGTCAGTGTTGAAAATAAAATGTAAAGAAATTAAAAATTTGGACGGCATGGTGGCTCACGCCTGTAATCCCAACACTTTGGTAGGCCAAGGTGGGCAGATCGCTTGAGCTCAGAGTTCAGGACCAGCCTGGGCAACATGGCAAAACCCCGTCTCCACCACAAAAATACAAAAAATTGGCTGGGTGGGATGGTGTGTGCCTGTGGTCCCAGCTACTCAGGAGGCTGAGGTAGGAAATCTCTTGAGCCTGGGAGTTGGAGGCTGCAGTGAGCTGAGATCACACCACTGTACCCCAGCCTGGGTGACAGAGTGAGACCCTGTCTCAATTTAATAAATAAATAAATAAAATAAAAAATGTACATTTCTATCGTATATTTAACTATGATTTATATTTTATCAGTCCTTTTAATTTCTTATTTTTTTAGGAGACAGGGGCTCCCTATGTTGCCCAGGTTGGTCTTGAACTCCTGGGCTATAGCGATCCTCTCACCTTGGCCTCCCAAAGTGCTGGGATTGCAGGCATGAGCCACTACGCCCAGCTTTCTAGTTTGTTTTTATGCCTACAGCGCACAAATGTTAATAAAGTTTGGATTGCGTCACACTGCATGTGTTGTAATGTGATGTGCCTTTTCATGCAACAGCGTATGCGTTGTGCCACATCCTTAGACATGACTTTTATTGGATATGTAGTAGCCTGGCTTATGGATGTTTCATAATTTAACACCCTGTGATTGGTTATCTAGCTTACTTTCATTTTTAACTGTACCAGATTGTGCTGCCATGCCATCCTGGAAGTGGATTGCTTGTGAGTGCCTTGTATTTAATAGAGCAGTTTCTTAAGCTGTATCTTAGTCGTTAGCACAAGAACTCCATGAGGCAGTGAGGCCGTTGAGTAGTGTGATCTGTGTCACAGGGGAAGAACTGAGGCTCAGAAAGACTGAAGTGTGTATTTTCACATGTGACTTCGCCAGTACAGGGCAAAAGCACATGGTAGAGGATTTTGAAATTATCCTGAATGAAGACCAAGCTGGTTTTTGTTCCAATAATAGTGTTTCCTTCATTTATCCCACAAATATTTAAATACTGCATATGTGTCAGCCACTGTCTTTGGTTCTGGTGAATGGGGCAGACCCTGCCTGCTGCTCCAGGGGATGCCAGCTTGATTCTTTGGTAATTCTGGAAGGCTTGTGCACGTGCTGGAGTTTGGGGGAGAGAGATAGGGTTGTGGACCCAGTCACATACCACGGTGGGTTCAAAGTCTCATCTTTATTCTGGGAATGACTGGGTGTCTTTAAAAGCCAAGTTCAGAAGATTCTCATTTAATGATACTTGATTCCATGTCTCATGCAGAGGAATACTTAGGTATGATGGAATGAGTTAAGTAAAGGGTAAAGTATCATTTAAATATATCATCTGAAATAGCTGCTTCATATCTCTTATATCTTAAAATATTTTCTGGACAAAAATTTTATGTAAATTAAAACAAAATGCTGTTTTTCATCATTGTATTAGGAAAAAATGTAAATACAAAATATTCAGTGTTTTGAAGGATGGCCGGAAATGGGGATGTTTTTGTATGATGCTGCTGATAACAATAAGTTGCTATCAGTCTTGTGACCATATGCATACAGACATAAAAATGTTAAAACCCTTCTCAGTACTCCCACTTTGTAAAAGTATACTCTAGAAAAAAATCTAAATTATAGAAAAAACGTTATGCATTGCAGCTTCTCTTATCATGGTGAAAAGGGAACCAACCTAGACGTCCAACACTAGTGAGATCATTTAGGTAATACTCACACATGGTCTCACCAAACCGAGTTAACATCTAATGCCTATGAGACTGTGTAGTCAGGGATAAATGCTTCCGTTAAGTGAAAAAGCAGAGTGCTAAACAGTATGCACGTTAGAGTTACAACTGTGCCATGTGAGAAAAAGCTTGAAGTGAACACTCTCAAATGATGATAATAGCTGTTTTAGGGGTGAAGATCAAGGAATTTCCTATTTTTTTCTTGTCTGTATTTCAAATTTTTTATAGTATAGTTATATTCCTTTTTAAAACTGGTGACTTCATTTTATAAAATAACTTTTACTTATTTTTAAAATTTAAGCAATACAAGAAAGCAAAAGAAATAACAAATTACCTCCCATCTCACAGCCCCCAGATAAGTAGTGCTGATACTTGGTGAGCCTCCTTCTAAAAGTCACTCTTTGCTTGCATAAACATGTGCGTATATGTATAAAAATAAAGACAGTAACATAAACACAGATAAAAGGACAAATAATTTCAAATGAAAATAGATTTGTTTAATACAAGGTGCATAAACATTGTCTGTAAAGAACCGGATTGTAAATATATTTTACAGTGTCTGTCTCAGTTATTCTGCTGTTTTGTAACAGCAGTCATAGACAAAATGGAAATGAATTAATGCAGCCGTGTTCCAATAAAGTTTTATTTCCCTTCATTCTGTTTAGATCCATTTCCACCTGGCATCATTTTCTTCTGCCTGACAGTTACTTTTACCCTTTCTCATTACGCTAGTCTACTGCAGGTGACGTCTTACAGCTTTTTAGTGCCCAAAATGTCTTTATTGCTTCTTGATTTTTAAAAGTTATTTTCACTTGGTGTAGAATTCTAGATTGACAGGTTTTTTTTTCCTCCCAATACTTTACAGATCTTGCTACACTGCCCTCTTGCATGCATTGTTTCCATTAAGAATTCTGCTGTCATCCTCATCTTTTTGTGCCTCTGTGTGATATGATTTTTTCCTCTGGTAGGCTGTAAGGCCCCTTATCAATTTTTTGAACAATTTTATTGTGATGCCTCTTGGTGCAGTTCTTCATGTGTCTTTTACGTGGTTTCACTGACCATCTTGTATCTGTGCATTTGTAGTTTTCATCAAATTGGAAAATATTTTGGCTATTTCTTCAAATACATTTTTTCCTTTTCCTTTCAGAAACTCCAACTGCAGATGTGTATGATTTCCTGAAGTTTTTCAAAACCTTGCTGATAATCCTTCCTTCCTTCCTTCCTTTTGATTTCTTTTCTCTGTCCTCATTTTGTGTAGTTTCTACAGGAATATATTCACGTTCACTAATATTTTCTTTTGCAGTGTCTAATCTATTATTTTCATTTGATGTATTTTTCCATTGTAGGTTTTTTTAGTTTTTAATTCTGAAAGTTCTATTTGGATCTTTTTTTTAATATATTCTATAATTCTAATTAACTTGTTGAATGTCTGGAATACAGTTACATTAACTTTTTGCATCCTTGTCTGCTAATCTTAACATCTGAGTTTTACGTCCATTTCAGTTGACTGGTAGATTTCTTCATGATGGATCATATTTTCCTGCTTCTTTATGTGCCTGGTAATCTTTGATTGCATGTCCAGTATTGTGAATTTTACCTTGTTGGGTTCTGGTTATTTCTGCATTCCGATAGATTTCCTTGAGCTTTGTTCTGGGACACAGTTGCACAGTTAAATTACTTGGGAATAGTTTGACTCTTTTGGGTCTTGCTTTTAAGATTCGTTAGGTAGAACCAGAGCAGTGTACTGAGGCCGGCCCCCTTCTCAGCTCCCCGCTGGATGGTCTGTGAATAGGAGGCGTTCCAGTGTGGCTGTCGGGAAATGTCACGCTCCAAGCCCTGCAAGAACAGCGGTTACCGCCCTGTCATCCTCACAAGACAGCTCTTTTCCTGCCTGGAGGAGCTCCCTGACATGGCGGTGCCCATCAGTACTCTGATGAATATGTGAGGGTGACCTGCCGCAGATCTCAAGATTCCTCTTTCTGTGTTTCTGTCTCTCCAGTTCTGTCCTGCAAACTCTGCCTGTCCTGGTTTCCGGGCGCACAGCTCCATCTCCTCAGTTTGGGAGCTGGCCAGGCCCTTCCTGCACGCCCCTCCAGGTGCTGGGAACTCTCAGGGCAGTCGCAGCCTTTACCTTCTTGGTTTTCTGTCACTCATCTGTCTCTGTACTTTGCTCTCCAGTGTCTTGAAAAGTGTTGTTCTATTTTATTTTTACTTTTTGGTTCTTTTTGGTGAGAGGGTCAATCTTGTCTCTGTTACTTATTTTATCTTGCCTGGAAACAGAAGTGCTGGGGTGTTTTTTAAAAAATAATTTTAAGGTACATAATTTAAAGCTGTGCTATTATAGTATTTACATGAAGTTTTAAAAAGAAATTTGTAATCGAGACCACGGTGAAACCCCGTCTCTACTAAAAAATACAAAAAAATTAGCCGGGCGTGGTGGCGGGCGCCTGTAGTCCCAGCTACTCGGAGAGGCTGAGGCAGGAGAATGGCGTGAACCCGGGAGGCGGAGCTTGCAGTGAGCCGAGATCGCGCCACTGCACTCCAGGCCTGGGTGATAGAGCGAGACTCCGTCTCAAAAAAAAAAAAAAAGAAAGAAATTTGCTTCCCCTAAACTTTCTGATCATTGATAGCACTTTTTGAGGCAGGGAGCCACTAGTGGTCACCTATGTCTGTTAGCAATTACCTTACTTCCAAAGGACTCTCACAGTGTGAACTGAGGACCCTCTTACAAGCTGGTACGGGAAGACCAGGCCTGCATCTGTCATAGATGAGAATAAAACAGCTTCTCCTAATCAAGCTGCAAAGGGCTCCTGCTATAATCACTCCAGAATATATATCAAGAGTGGATGTGTGTTCTCTATGGCAAAAAACAGGCACTGGAAAATTTACATATTTTTAGTTTAAAATATGCATGCTCTTGGCCAATATGTTTGAACTGAAAAAAGATAGAATGTGGTTTTCTGAGTTATCTTCCTTTTCTTTTTTCTCGAGTTAGTTAAGGTTTATAAGGTTCTTACTCAGAAATTCATGGATGAAGTACAACATTCATCTTCACAACACTTTGCTCTGGTTACTAATTTTTGTGGTGGAGAAACCCCCAAAGTGCCTGGTATTTTCTCGCTGGAGTCCAGCCAGAGATACTGACCTTGGTCTAGATCGTCACCTCTGAACCATTCCTGAAGAAGTGGATAGACACCCCCTCAGGACCGCTGTAAGAAGGGAATGCATTCATGTATAACCAGCACAGAGGTTAGTATTCAGTAAGCACTCAATAAATGTTAGCTCTGAAGAGATTCTTCTCGTTTGCATCATTGAAAAGGGGTCTTTGCAATGATGCTTATAGCCCAGTTTGGGGTGAATCATATCTCTAAGCAACTGTCATTGAAAGAAGGCCTTAATGCTGATACTCATTGTTTCAGTTTTACTTTTTATTTCTTTGTCTTGGCTCTCTGGCTAGGCCTTTAATACAGTTTTGAACAGAAGTCATGATAATGGGCATTCTTGTCTTGTTACTAAATTCAGAGGAAAAGCTTTCAGCATTGTTGATTTCCTGTGAGTTCTATGGATTGTTTTGTGGATACCCATTTTCCCCCAGAATGAAAGATCTTTTTGAAATTATATTATTCTTTCTTTGATGAGGCTATTTTCATATTTGCATTTATGAGAAAATGTTTTAAAAAGTATGTGAACATAAATTATATAATCTTTTGAGTAAATCAGAATTATACAATTGAAAAATAGTCTACAATTAATGATATTCAAGTATCTTTAGATTTTAAACCCATTAAATGAATATTGAAAGTTCTGTTTTTCTAATTATAGAGCCAAGTTTAAATTGACAAGAGCAGCCACACTCCAGTTGTCTAAGTCAGAGGCTTTATAAACCTGTTGGATTTTCCAAGGGTTGCTTCTCTTGAATAAAAGTGTTTTTGTTTCTCACATATTTTACATTTTCAATGACCTGTTTAGGCAGAAGCACCTTTTGTCACTAATTAGTGTGGTGTGACAAATAACATAATGTGTATCTGAAAAGCTCCACTGGGTGTAAGTGGAGTTCACACCTCTTAATGAGTGCCTTCAAGAGTGTTTTTGTCATTCCCAGGGAGAACTAGTGCCCCTTGAATAGAAAACTGCTGTAAATGGAAAAACGATGTGTCTTAGGAGCCTGATGTAAGTGCAGATGGGCCCACCCTGTCCTCTGACTTTAGGGCCTTCCTCAAAGCCAAGGCCCTCTTGTGCAATGGGGCTCTTTCTCCTTGTTGGAATTCCTGCATCCAGAGTAATGGAGGCGACTTGGGATCATGCTTCAGGATATATGTAGGTGCTCAACACAGGCTGGTTTCTTTTTTTAATTTCTGGCAGAATGAACCACTTGAAAATGAATTTTCATTACGATTTTAGGAGGGCTGAGAGTAGATGAGGTAAGTGATCTGTCTAAGGGGCAAGATCAAAGGAGGCTGTCACTCTCATATTCGTGCAAGTGACTTGTGTTCCCCAAATTCACATGTTGGAGCGCTAGCCCTCAGTACATCAGAGCGTGACTGTATTTGGAGATGGGGCCTTTAAGCAGGTACTTAAAGTTAAATTGGGGTTGTTAGAATAGGCCCTAATTCAGCCTGACTAGTGTCCTTATAAGAAGAGGAGATTAGGGCACAGACATACCATAGGCTTCTGTGCACAGAGATGACCATGTGAAGCGGCAGCAAGGGGTGGCCGCTTGCAAGCCAAGAAGAGAGGCGTCGGAGAAAATCAACCCTGCCAACACCTTGAACCTAGACTTGCAGCATCCAGAGCTGTGAGAAAATAAATGTCTGTTCTTTAAACCACCCGGTCTATGGTATTTGGTTATGGCAGCCTGAGCAAATTCATTCAGCAAGTGCCAGCCTTGCACTCGCAGGAGAGTGAGTGCCTCCTGTAGTGCTCACTCTAGTCTCAGGCTGAAATTCTAGGTAGATGCACATTTTCCCAGTTGGCAGGTGCTGGCTCATGCTGAAGGGGAACATATGCTCAGGATTCCTGCTGTACATACTTCAAAAGGAAACATGTGACATGTTTCACTTATCTTCATCTAAATTTCTTAGACGCACCAATCTGTAATGGTTTAGAACTCAACCCAGTGGTTATACAGCTTTCCTGAAGTGGAGAGGTGGGCTACTTATCTTGTATGAGTCCCATGAGAACTAAAGAACAATGGTTCAAAAAACAGATGGATGTCTCCTATCTCACATTCCCTCCAGGAAGAAATAGTTGAAGAAATAATGGATATAAATTTCCTTGAATTAAGAACACATGAAAGACTTAAGAATAAGAAGTCCAAGAGAGGACCAAAGAGGCAAAAAAAAAAGAAAAGAAAAATAACTGGCACCTATCTAGAAGAGTACAGTGAATTTAAGAATAGAGAGAGAAAAATCTAAAACATTAGCAAGAACAAAGAACACATATAAAGAACCAGTGGTCATATTGGCTTCAGATTTGTCAACAGCAATATTGAATGTAAGAAGAAAATGGAGGAGTGTTTTCAGCGTATTAAAGGAAAATAACTTAGAACAGAGTTTTATATGCAGCTAAAACTTTAAAATATGAGGGCTTGGCAAAACTATTCTCACAAGGCCTCAAAAGTTACACGTTAACAATTACAATAAATGTAAATGAACTAAACTCACCAGTAAGAAAAAGACTGAAAAATGGAATATAAAATAAAATCCAAATATACACCACTCAAAGGTTATCCAAAGTATAAGGACTTTCAAACTTTGAGGGTAAATGAATGGAAAGAAGCATGTCAGGAAAATACCCAAAGAAAACTGGCATAGCTATAACGATATGTAAAATAGATTCTAAGACTAACAGCCCTGTTAGAGATAGAAAAGATGACAACATAATAACAAAACAAGTAAAAGAGATTAACAGAGTAAAACATAAATGACAAAAATAATTTGTATTCTTGAAAATATATAGCCATGGAAGTATACATTTTAAGAAGTTAGAAAATGAACAGAATAAATCTTTTAAAAAGCAGAAGAAAAGATAAGTGGAAATTAATGGGAAAAATACAGCAAAGATCCTAAAAAACCATGAATTGGTTGTTTAAGAGAAAAAAAATAGATTAAAGGTAAGATATCTGAAATGGCTATATTAGCATTAGATGATGTATATTCTACAAAAAAAGTTATTAGGGATTAAGAGAGATGTTACATAGCAATAAAGTATTCAGTTCACCAAAAAGACATAACAGTCTTAAATGGCTATGTACCTGACAACAGAATTCCAAAATACATGAAGCAAAAACGGAAAGGCGAAATAGATAAGTCCTCAATTATAAATGGAGATTTCACCATTTCTTACTGATCAACAAATCCTAAAATCAGTAAGGATATAGACAATTTGAACAGCATTATCTACTGACTTGATGTAATTAACATTTCTGGAATATACTTAACAAAGGCCAAGATGTGGAAAATCCAGAATATTTGAAAGTTCTTAATAACCCATCATTCAAAGAAGTCACAGGGAAACTTAGAAAATATTTTGAATTAAATGAACATGAAAGCACAACCTATCAAAAGCTGTGGGTTGCAGCTAAAAGTGTGCTTTGAGGGAAATTTATAACATTAAGTTTTTATAATAGGAAAAGTTCTCAAAACAATGATCGAAGCTGCTGCTTTAAGAAACCAGAAAAATAAGAGCAAGTCAAACCCAAGACAAACAGAAGGAAAGAGATAATAAAGATAAAAACAAAGATGAATAAACATGGAAAACAGAAAAACAGTGGAAAATATCAATGAGTCAAAGAACTGGTTCTTTGGGAAAACATTACTTAAACTGATAAATCGGTGACCAGACTGACCAAAAAAAAAAAAAAAAAAAAGAGATAGAGTGAAGCCATATATTAACAATGTTATGATGAGAGAGGCCATTGCTACAAAACATACTGACACTGAAAAAAAAAAGTGCATAGCAGGACAGCTTTTCTGCCCATATGTTTGACTGCTTCGATAAATGAATAACTTTTTTTTTTTTTTTTTTTGAGACCAAGTCTTGCTCTTTCTTCCAGGCTGGAGTGCAGTGGCACGATCTTAGCTCACTGCATCCTTCTCCCGGGTTCAAGTGATTCTTCTGCCTCAGCCTCCCAAGTAGCTGGGACTACAGGTGCACACCACCATGCCTGCCTAATGTTTGTATTTTTAGTAGAGACGGGATTTCACCATATTTTTGAGGTGAAATCTCAAAAATCTATTTTTGAGGCCAGGCTGGTCTCAAACTCCTGGCCTCATGATCCACCGGCCTCGGCCTCCCAAAGTGCTGGGATTACAGGCGTGAGCCACCATGCCCAGCCTGAATATCTTTTTTGAAAGGCACAGACTACCAAGCTCATTCAAGAAGAAATAGTCTTGTATCTATCATAATAATTGAATTTATAACTTAAGCCTTTCTATAATGAAAATTTCAGACCTAGTTGTCTTCATTGGGGAATTCTACAAAACATTTATGGAAGAAATAATGTCTGTTCTAGAAAACTCTTCCAGAAAATACACGAGGAGGAAATACTTTCCAACTCTTTTTATGATGGCAGCATTACCTTGATACCACAACCAAATAAAGGGATTAGAAGAAAATTACAGACTGATATTCCTAATGTACATAAAATGCAAAAGTCCTCAGGAATATTACCAACTTGAAACCAGGAAATATTAAAGGATGATGGAACATGACCAAGTTGAGTTTATCTTATGAATGTAAGACTGTTCAATATTTCATAATTAATCAGTTTACCATATCAATAGGAAAAATGAAGATAAACCAGTGCTAATCTCAAAGAAATTTCCTGATTTGATAAAAAGGAATCTATCAAATAGTTATTGCTGACATAACACCTAATGATAAAATATTGAATGCTTTCCTCCTAAAATCAGAAATAAGACAAAGATGTCTGTCCACTCTTCCTACACTTATTCAGTGCAAGTTCCTAGCTAGTCCAGTACATCAAGGGAAAAAATGATTTTGGAAAAGGAAGAAATAAAACTTTATTTATAGAAGGCATGATTGTCTATACAGAAAATTCCCAAAAACCAACAAAACTACTCAACATACAAAAACCAATTGCCCTTCTATATACTAGCAATGAATATTGGATACTAAAATTTTAAATATAGTTCCATTTATAATAGGAGACAAAAATGTGCAATAGTTTATGTCAAATGATATTTGCAGGATATATATACTGCATACAAAACCTTAAAGAAATAAAATAACGTCTAAAGAAATGGCGAGATACACTGTGCTCTTAGATTGGAAGACTCTATATTGTTAAGGTGTCCGTTCTTCCCAGTCAAAATCACAGCAGATCTTTTCCTAGAAACTGATAAGCCATTCTGAAATTTATGTGGAAAAGTTCCAGTTATACAAGTCTTCCAAAATTATTTTCAACAACCCATCACTAGAGAATGATAAAGTAACTGATCATATAATTCCTTCAAGAATGGTCATTAAAGTCTGGATTTCACAGTTTCTTTTAGTTCATATTTCACAAGATAGAAGCTTTACATTTTTCAGATTAAGGTAGTTTTCACCTTTGTGCATGCTACATCTTGGGGAAAATATTAAGGAGACAAAATGACTCACTGGAATTATTTTTGATTTTTTGATACTCGGTTGACAATTACAGTCTATGTTATGACAGTTACAGCCTGTGTCATACGTACTCAGAGTTAACTAACATAGTCTTCCTCCAAACTTCCCTGCATATTGGAACATTAGAATTCTTTTGGTTGGTTAAAGAAACATCCTAGAATTTTAAAATATTTTGTATCTAATGTAATGCTGAAAACATGAAATCCACATAATGTATGCGGCATAGCTAATATTAGAAGCATGTTCAAGGAGCAGCCTCTGGGGTTAATAGAGTTTAATTTGCAAGACAAATGAAGGCTTATTTTCTCCTAGGCTCTCTGCTCATAATTCTAGTAGGGCCACTTTTGAAGAATAGTACCTTCAACAGACACACAGAACCCTTGTTGGACAGCAACAGAACTCGCTCACAGCGAGACCCGGCATCCCCTCCGCTCAGTGGGCATTTCCTACAGTGCAGAGTTGTGCATTGAAAAGTGCCTCTTCACTCCCTACATGAGGTTTCCCACACAACCCTGCACCTGGGCGGGCGGGCGGGCGGGGGGGGGCATAAATGGCTTATCCCTATGAACTTCGTCATTATGAAATGTAAAAATGGACAGTCCTATTGCCCCAGAAACAGTGGGGGAACTTTTAAGTAAATCCAGGTTTATCTGCATTTGAGAATATTCTTCATTTTTTGAAAATGATGTTCCCAGGAATCTTTATAACCAAGGAGAATCCTTATTGTAAACATTCCACCTGAATTTTTCCAAAAAAAATTAGATCATTAAGAACAATAGACAAAGGAATATGCTTTTAAAAATAGTGATTGTCTCTGAAGGTGGGATTGTGGCTAATTTTTAACTACGCTGGTGTGACCTTATGTGACCCTGTGTGAGTCAACATGCTTGGCGTCAGGGATGTGTGTGGAGGGGGCACCCTTTGCCATTGCATTACACAACTCTTTGAACTGACTGTCCTTCTCACTAAATGCTATTAGCATCTCTTAGTCACTGTGGCAGCCAAAAATGCTTCCACGTTTTCTAAGCATTCCACAGGTGTATGTTCCTGGCCTGATTCAGGATAGACCAGTAACTCCTAGAAGTAATCAAAGAGGCCGAGTATTGTGGCTCACGTCTATAGTCACAGCTACTTGGGAGGCTAAGGCAAGAAGACCACTTGAACCCAGAAGTTCAAGGCTGCAGTGAGCCGTGATCCCGCCAAGGCACTCCATCCAGCCTGGGCTGCAGAGTAAGACCCTGTCTCTTAAGGAAAAAAAGAAAAAAAGGTAATAAAAGATCACCAGGAAGCATAGGTGATGCACCTCCCGCGTAGAGAAGGTTGGGCGAGCGAATATGTGGAGCTGATTTCTGCAGCTCCATTGTTAGTGATGACTTATGGATGGAAAAGGGAGTTTTGTAGCCGAGTGGAACCTGTTAGAAAACCAAATGCCGCTGTCATGTTTTTGTCTCACACGCTTCCCCCTTCACCTTCATCCTTGGGCCCATGCTGTGGCCAACTGAGGAGTACCCTGAGGTTAAGCGTCCCCCATGGCAGGTGAGGCTGTGGGGTGGGAGGAGGGCTGGGAGATAGCGGATTAGAGATCTACAAGAGAATAGAAAATTTGATTCAAGGAGAAAAACTGGAGTAAGCAGTTGGGAGAAGTCAGATGTTTAAAACATGAAAAGAAATGTAACTTTGAGTTGCAGTGGTTTTGAGTTTCCTGATCTTGATGTGCCAGTAACTCCCTGGGGGCTGACAAATCCAGGGGGAAGGTTCAAAGGCAGAGAGCCCGTTTGAGCTGGGCCAGGGCACAGAGGCTTGCTCAGAAAACGTGGACGGCAGCAGAGCCTGGGCTTGAGAGCCGAGCTCCACCCTCTTCAGGCTCTTTCCAGCGGGGCGGGACAGGGACCCACACATGCTGGGCGAGCAGGGACCCTCAAGCCTGTGACTGTTCATGCCAGTGAAAAGGGCACTAGTGCACTGATGTCTTCCGTTCACCCAGAAACGATTTCTTCAATGTTCACAGTAGTCTGTTAACCGCCTCCTCGTGGTGCATCTTTGAGCCTGTGTTTACAGCAGTCTTCTCTTTGGTCTTAACAACCCAACGTGAATTTTGTGGCATGCTACAAATTGAGGCATCAAAGCTACGCTTTTTATATTGACTTCTGAGAAATTCGACAGAGTTCTGAAACCCAAATCTTGACCTTTCATGGATATGGTGGTAACCTGGCTTGAGGTTTTTTTTCATCTCTTTCCCAAACTACCTGTTCTTTCCATCGGCATTTTAAGTAGCTTGAGCTCTTGGTTTCACTCTTTAATGCTTTGATGATGCAAATATCTGCAGATGCCTACTGTATGCCCAGCCCAGCCTCTCTACAGAGAGATCTTCCCAGCCAGCGCCCATCTAGCCCTTCATGCTGTTGAGTCTTCTTCCTAGCAGACATCATTATATTACTCATGCATTCCCCATCTAGCCCATCACGCTGTTGAGTGTTCCTCCTAGCAGACATCATTATATTACTCATGCAATCATTTTAGGGGGTTATGGTCTATTCCATTGCTCCCCTCTCCCAGAGCAGTGCTTTAGGGGAGCCAGGTCTGTCTTACTCCCGGTACTCCCAGCACCTGTAACTCTCTAGCAAATCCTAGATGCTTGGTGAGTGAGTGAGTACATTGAACAGACAGGCCACACAATTTAAAAAGTGACAATGGCAGTACACTGCGGCGTGTGCTGGAAAATGAAGTCCAGGGTGCTGGGTGGCCTCATGGCAGGGAGGCTCCCCTGGGCTGGGGTCGGGGCCAGGCAGCCTGAGGATGTGAAATTCAAGAGGACACAGCAAGAGGCTGGAAGGAAACTAGTTGGGGACAGGGGCGAGAGGACTCGATTGAAGGAGTCCCACTGCAAAGGGCCCCATGAGCCCATCCAGAGTGCTTGGGATCCCCCCTGAGGCCTGGTGAGAGCCCGTGGAAGGGCCGAGCCTGGGGAGCTCACACCGAGGCCTCAATTCCTGCTTCCCTTTCAGACACACGTTCATCCTTAATTCTTTATCAGAAGGGAAATAAAACCTCCCAGATAGTGTGGTTGTGAGGATTAAATTAGGAAAAAAATAAAGCTATAGCTGTTACTGGCCTTGCCCGGTGCTCCTGGACCGTGGTTAGTCGATGGAGCCTTTCCTCATCCTCCAGCCTCTTGCCTGTGTTTGTAGGGCTCACGACAGCTTGTAATTGTTTCATTTGTGTGGGTCTTACTTTTTGCGCATCTCTTCACTGCATGGCAGGTCCTGTGGAGGCAGAGCTTAGGTCTGTTTTGTCCACTTTGTTCCCAGTCCAGGCAGAAGGATGGGCAGGGAGCGGGCGTCCAAATAATGAACCTGAAATGAATGAATGAATGCACTAAGCTCAAGTCAGTTTTTATTTACGTAGAAATTCTCCCACGCTCCCTTTTGCTTTTAGTCTTGAGGGTCAACAGTGTTCGTGTGCTAAATCCAGCCCAAAAGCCCACCTTCTTTTTTTTTTTTTTTTTTGAGACGGAGTCTTGCTCTGTCACCCAGGCTGGAGTGCAATGGCATGATCTTGGCTCACTGCAACCTCCGCCTCCTGGATTCAAGCGATTCTGCTGCCTCAGCCTCCCCAGTAGCTGGGATTACAGGTGCCCACCACCATGCCTGGCTGATTTTTGTATTTTTTTGGTAGAGATGGGGTTTTACCATGTTGATCAGGCTGGTCTCAAACTCCTGACCTCAGGTGATCCACCCACCTCAGCCTCCCAGAGTGCTGGGATTACAGGCGTGAACCACCGTACCTGGCCGAAAGCCCACCTTTGGCAGGGTGGCTGGCAGCCTTGGGGCCTCATCCACGGTAAGGATGTGTTTGGCCTCTCTCTGCAGGTTGATGGCTGGAAGGGGGAAGGGTTCTGTGGTGAGGCCTGTGCTTCATGGAGATGTCTGCCCATTGGGACCGTACCCTTCCTCCTTTGGATGAGATGCTCTGCCTTGAAGCAGAAGCGTGGAAAGTCAGTGGATTTGTGCGTGTGGGTGGTTTTGCACCGGGTCTCCAATCCGGACTCAGCGTCGTGGGACCACCAGTGGCTCCCCCTGCCGCTTCTCGTGGACGCGTTCTTTCTCCTTAGAGCATCTGTTCCAGGCCAGCGATGGTGTTACTTTCCAGCCTGGGGATGACTTTATGGCACGATGTCTAATCTCCAGTGGGCAAGTGGTGAAGGTACTCTAGTATCCATCCAGAGACCAGTCG